>NC_133293.1:20059539-20382455 GCF_005239225.2 Populus alba | reverse complement strand
AGACATTACATTCAAAATCCATGTTAGAAATGGTTTATAAATAAATAAGAGAAAAAAACCTCGTAATTGGCAAAAGAAGTAACAAATTCAAAGGAAGCATGGAGAGGGTTACTATCATTGTCTTTCGAATGACGCCATTTTTTGAATATTTTATAGATAAAGAAAGTTTCGAGTAATTTTCTTAAAGAGAGGTCCGTAGGAAACATAATTTTCTTTCAAGGTAGGTTATTTGTACTTTTAGGGGCCGTTTGGTACTGCGGTCCAAACGGCTTTTTGTATAATTTTAATTTTTTTTTGTTAAAATTGACTTCGGTTTGTACTTTCTAGATCGTTTTGATGTGCTGATATCAAAAATAATTTTTTAAAAAATAAAAAAATATTATTGACATACTTTTCAGCACGAAAAGCTATTTGAAAAGCAACAATTACCACACTTTCAAACACCCTCTTAGTCTCCGTGGATATTTCATCATAAGCTAGTATTTTTTTAAACAATGATCCTTACAAAAAGAACTACTCCACTTGTCAAAGTTATTAAAACCTCCCAATTTAAACAAAATAAGAAGTTAACACAACTTTATTTGAAATAATTTATTTCTAAATTTAAAAGTTTTTTAGTCAAACAAAATCAACTCTAAATTATTTTTTTTGTCAATATTCAACCTAAACTAGGGGCTAGATCAAATAAATATCAGGTAAGACAAGTTCCAAGTCAACTTATAAAGCTGAATTTAATAAATGTTATTGTTAATTGATATTCAATACATGATGAACATTTATATACCTTACGTGAACCAATTTTTTTATTATTATCTAAACATACTTGTTGCAAATTTAATTTGAGAAATTTTATGATGTTTGGTAAATAACTAATTACATTCCTTTATTTATTGAAGTTCATTTCAAACAATTAGATGAATACAAGCAGGAGAGGATTTCAAAATAAATATATTCCTATTATTTTTTTGTGTCATTAATTTTTTTTTCTCTTTTTTATATTTATCTATTTTTTAAAAATAAATACCAAATAATAATTACTAAGACACTACTCATTATTGCATGTCCACCATAAAACTCACCCCTTTTAACGCAAGAATTCTTATTATTTCTTCCGCGGCATATTGCAAGATCTTGTAATTATTTTGTCTTAGGGCAATTTCGGGCCCACATGGGCTAGCCTGCAATGACGCCACCAAGCAATGACGTGTCAAGATAAGTCGATCAATACCAGCAAGAGACAGCCGCGTGGATTCAATTGCCGGCAGCTCTAGGCAAGGCAAGACAAAGTCCCACTATCATGCTCGCGTGGATTGATAGCAACCAATCACACAGCTAACGTGGAGTGCACGTGAGCTTAGGTGGCCCATCTTAAAATCTATAATCAAAGTACCTATCAATTAGACGGCCCATATTTTAATCATGTGTTCTACTTTATAAAATTATGAAAGTCGGCAGAGGACATCATCATTAAAACAGCGAATAATCACTGGGTCCACACTGCTAATCCTTCGATTAAGACCTTAAACAGATTTCTTTTTTCTTCTTAACAAATTTACTTGTCCCTTCCATACCCAAACCACACCAAATCTTGTTCTTTAATGATGTTTCTTCTGGTCATGTTCGGAAATGGTCCAGGTGGAATCATTAGGAAGAGATTATATCTCTTGCTTGCTATTATCGCTACTCAGAGCTTCTTCTCTCTCTCTTTTTTTTCCGTGTTTTACTGAAGTAGTTTTTTTTTTTTTTTCCAAATATTAATTCAATTCTAAAAACTAAAGAAATAAACAGAACATTATATTTTCCTTTTGTTTATAAGGTTAGATTTGACTTTGAAAGATTGATCCATGTATTGTAATTCATTTGGGTAGGGAAGTTAGGTGTAGAAGAAATGGTTTTTTTTTTTTTTTTTCCGAGTCAGCAAGCGAAAAGATGGAACAGAGGTCGGTAGGAATTGGAAATCGGCAGTTGAAACTTCCATGACGGGGTACTATACTATTTTATCGGAGGGCAGCAAATAAATTACTCTGATTAAGAGGACTTAACTGCATTTCTGGTAAAACTTCAATGCCTGGCATGTTAATTGCCCACATATAGGGTGAATTTTCAAGCTCTTTCAGCAGGGAATACATGAATCATATCTTTAATGATTCAAAACTAACGAATCACTCGATATTTCTCGAAAGAGAAGGAGACTAATATTAACTTAGTTATTAGCCCTACAATGTCATCACCTTTTTTTAATTAAATAATAATTAATAACCATGTTTTATTAGTTTTTTTCTTTGTTAGTTTTTTCACTTTGACGTTAATCATCCTCAAATCTATCTAATTAAACAAGTATCACCATAAACACATACTTAATTATCATCGAGTGAAGCATATCATGAATAAATATATATATTGATAATTTCATTTTTTTTTTATAATTATTTTACCTAATAATAAAATATAAAATATTATTAACTCGAATAAAGAAAACTTAAACCAGGATATATATTTGTACTATATATAATATAATACAATATATACATACCCCAATATTAGCAATAGTATACGTATACACATGTATATTACTATTTTATTTATATTAAATAATAAATAGTACCACAATAACACATATTCATCTATGTATTGAAACCTAATAAAAATACAATAGAAATACTTAAAGCCATTAAACAATAGATAGGATATCAACATATTAAAAACCCAACTTATGAATATTTATTGTCATCAAACCAATCAATGGAGAGCATGGCTTGCTTTAGGCCATCAGGAGTTAGGTATGCCAAGCAGACCTGGGCCTGCTTGGAACTGGTTACTGGTGGGAAACCTTAGGCTATATTATATAGCAGCATGGATCCGGTCTAGGATTTGACTAGTTTAATGTTTTGTAAAATAGTCGCGTCCCTCGCATGACAACTAGGTGGTCACAGCTGTGGGAGGCTAAAATTTTTGTACGTTCATACATGCCACAATTGGTTTCAGTCACCGACGGATAAAAAAGAAGAAACGAGGCAGAAGAAGCTTAAGAGGCACTTGAGGTCTTGGTATAGTGGAGAAAGGTGTTTATTTTTTTTTTTTACACTTAACTTTAAATTTTATTGTGCATGTCTGTCATCTCCATGATATTTTACATGTTTACTGGATTTGTAAGATGTTCAGTGGATCATATGATTAGTCGTGATGCACACAAACTATTTCGAACAACCACATTAAAAAAAAAAAAAAAAAAGCCAAGAGTTTTCTCCTAAAGTGCCATCAAAGAAATTGAAAACAGTGACCTCAATCACGTTGATCAAATGACAAGGCACGCAGTCCGGCAAAGGAAGTGCTTACAAATGTACTGAAAACTAAATCCCGTCGCATGTGCATATGATTGTTGCAATTATGGGCATATCAGGTACTACTAGTACTATATGATTAACTTATTTAACGCTCATAAAATATAAAATGTGATATTTTAGTTAGATCATATTAATTTAACAATTGAGGTGCTTAATTTAACAATTTGTGTCCAAGATCATATTAATTGTTCTTTCAAATATATTTGACAATAATATTAAAAGTAAAATAAATTTTATTATTTTTTTGTATATCATAAAAAATAATTACTCAGTTTGGTATTTTTATTACCAATTGTTTCACCCTTTTCTTCATTGTATAATATGGTATAGTCTATTATTATAAGATCTAAAAAACTAAAGATCCGGTGAAAATGTAACTAAACATGCACGTTACTGAACATATTCTTGAACAAAATATAAATATATTTGATATTACAGTAGCTTTAACTGTTACAATTTTTTAAATCTTAGTTATGATTTAAAAAAAATAGATTTAAAAAATAGATTTGGTTAAAATTACTTTAAGATAAATTTTTACATATAAAATAAATGAAAAACAAGTTTTTATAATTAATAATGATATTATTTGAACTTTTATAAAATCAAAATTTGAAATATATTATATAAAAAATTTAATATAAAAAATTAAAACTATTTAACCAATCAAATAATTTTTTTTCCATGATTGAAAAAAACAACCCCCAATAACTGTCGCAATATCAAACCATCACTGAAACCATGGCCGTGTCTTAGGCACCGCATTTACATTGTACACCCGAATTATTGTATTCGCATTAAATTTCCTTTTCTTTCCAGGTAAAGTGTTTAATACCAATCACTAGATAGAAACGTTAAACACGTGGCTCCATACGCCAACAATACAAGCAAATAATACAACATAATAAATGGAAGAGCAACAGCGCAATTGGCTAAAACAGAGGACAAGAAGAAAAAGAAAATCGATCTTGATAAACCCTAATTACACTCTCTATACGTACAGTGTTAATTACATTAACAGTATTTCAACAAGAAGGTCATGGGTTGCTCTTCTTCTCTTCCAGGTAATCCCTAGTTTGTCTTTCAATTTCTTTGAAAGCCGTAATTTTTAACTTTCTTGAATTATGATTTTATTTTGGCACTGTTGTGAATTAAGTGGATCAAAATGCGATTTTGATGCTAATGTTGTTGGTTGACTGCTTTTGTTTAGTTAGTTTAATGAGGTGGAAGCGAATTGTGAGACTAGTGTGTGATCGGGGAAATGAATTTTTGGTAATTAGGGTTTGAGAAGTGTTGCTTGTTGATAAAATGATTTGATTTAGCGACCTTTTTGAGGATTTTTTCTAAAGCTGCTTTAAAGGTTGGAATTTTGGTTTTCTAGCTGTGGTGGCTGGTTGTTTGTGGAGTGGTTCTATTAATTGATTTAATTCGATAATTTTGCCTATTTGGGTTTTTCTCTTGGGGAAAATGTTTGCAGATAGGAGTACTGGCAGGTTGGGTGGACTTAACAATTCAGATAGCAGTGGAGTGGCTGATGCCAAAAACCTACGCGTAAAGGTAAGTTTATGGACCTTGCACTATAGACTGTCTTTTATTTTTATTTTTTATGTGTGAGATTTGATTGGACACTGAGAAAACTTATGTGGGTAAGGAAGCAAGTGTTGAAACGGGATCAGGTTAGCAGTTGATACTGTTTGGATTTTTCATATTTTATGGGGGCTTAGTTGATCTGCATTTCTCTAATGCCATGCTGTTTTGAGATTTTTTGGCAGCAATGCTGTAGATGAAAATGTCCATATTTTTTTTTCGTAGTGAGGTATTGTGTTTGAGTGTTTGAAGCTGTGATTAATTGGCCTTCTGATGCAAAAAGGTAAATAGTGTTGCTGCTGCTTTAGCATGTTGAGCGTTCTTTTTTTTTTTTTTGTTTGGTCAGGGCCGGGGAAGTTGATGGTGGTTTCTAGGACCACTTTGTTTTATATTTTGGTGTGGTGTAGTGTTATGTGCTCTGTTCGAATTCTTGAAATAAGTTTTGTACTTTTAGGAGAGTTTTTCCTTGCCTTCATGTAGACAATCACAAACAAGCAATTACAGGAGGAATACTCTTTCAATTTAAACAATGATTTTTAAGCTGTTTTATGTGCAGATTTGGTTCCTGGACTGTTTCACACTCAATTATCTGATTTTATGTCAAAGTTTGCATGTTATCTTCTTTTTCCAGAAGCTATCCAGGTTATTCTAGCGGTTATTTTTGCTATTATCTGCTGGTGCCAACATGCATCTTATTAGACAATGGCACCACTTTGCTTGTTTTGAGGTTGTTGAAGGATGAAATAGGATATTTTAACTTTCAGATTCCTCAAAGTTCTCAATTTGAATCCTTGAATTTATTCTGTTAACTTCTGTGTTCATATATTGACTAGCAGTTGTACAGTTTGCTGATGAGATTATAGACTGCAGTTTGCTTTAAATTTAAGTCTGTCTTTAGGTGCATGTCAAATCTGATTCAGAAAGATTTTTAAAAGGTCAAATAATGTCTGCATGTCATGCATAATGCATCTATAAATTTTATATGAACTTATCGTGTACCATCAAAATACTCCACATGATTCAATACACAATGGATGGGCATTTGAGTCAACTCTTTGTTTGATTTTGTGTATAAAATCAAATACAAATTTCTTATGTTTGTTTGAAACAACAACAATAAAGCATATTGGAGTTGCTGCTTTCTTGCTCGCATTTTTCAGAGTGAATGCAGCTGACCTTTCATTCCAATGTTGTGAACAGCTGGTTTTATTAGGTGATTCTGGTGTTGGTAAAAGCTGTATTGTTCTTCGCTTTGTTCGTGGCCAGTTTGATCCAACATCCAAGGTAAGGAATCTATCATTCCTTGCCATTAACATGCATTCACCATGTTTGTTATTTAAGCCTCTCCTCCACCTCCACCTCCACCTCCCTCCACCTCTCTCTCTCCCACATCCACATCCGCACCCACTGGCCCTAGAAGGCTGGAACTACTCTTGATACATCTATTTAGATTTGTTACTTTGGATTTTCAGGTAACTATTGGAGCTTCATTTTTGTCACAAACAATAGCTTTACAGGATTCTACAACAATTAAGTTTGATATATGGGATACTGCTGGACAAGAAAGGTACCCTTGGCAAAGTGTATATTGTGTTGGTCACACACACATGCAGATACAAGCAAACAAGTTCATATTGAAAATTTACTGGAAAAGTTAATCTGATAGTATATTTTTCTTCTGGCATGTTCCTCCTTCCCCATCACCTTTTCCTTCATAAACACCAAAGCTCTTATTGATTATTGATTATTGATTTTTGTTTCATATTCAGGTATGCCGCACTAGCACCGCTATATTACAGAGGTGCTGCAGTTGCAGTTATTGTGTATGATATAACAAGCCCAGAGACATTCAACAAAGCACAGTATTGGGTTAAGGTAGTCTGCTGGAATCACAATTGCATCTTCTCTCTCCCTGTCACACATGCAGACACATGTTTATGTGGGTGATGAATTTGCCCTCACATTTTGATGTGAAAAGAATTTGGCTTATTGCTATATTGTTCTTAAACACTTTAATAAGTAAGGTTTATGCTAACTAAGTTTTCACAGAAAATTGAGAAAGTATTAACAGTTTTGATTCAGCATAGCACAGTTTCTATAAACTTAAGGCCGCTAAAATCTGTTAGATGATTATGAGTGTTTTAATATCGTAGCTGATGCAACCGAAGCTGTTTTCACTATTCATTTAGCATTGTGACGGCTCTGTATTTAAAAATCTCTTTTCTATCTTCTATCAGAATATAAATACCTCTCTCTCTCTTTCTCTGAATTTAGCCAGAGATGTTTCATAGACTTGTTAAGTACATTTAAAGCTTTACCATTTGCTCAATGATTTATCCTCTCAGCTCATATGAAAGTTTATTTTCTTGGCTTATATCCTATTGTGTAACAGGAGCTACAAAAACATGGGAGCCCTGATATAGTCATGGCTTTAGTAGGTAACAAGGCTGATCTTCATGAGAAGCGAGAAGTACCTGCTCAAGCAAGTATAGTTATTTATTGGGAATAGATCATTCCTTATTGCTGAATATATTTTAATGTGTTTTGCTGCCTCAAATACAACTTTGTGTATATCTTGGTAGTTGCTCTATTCTGTGATTTGACTGTCACTCAAGTTGAAAATCTACATCCCCGGTTACTATCATGAATAACACATACAGCGTGCTGACTTACAGTCCACAAGTTTATGGTGGACAACTATGTGAAAGGACTGCATAACATTGTTGCCGAGTGTTTCAAATGGTATAGTTTTCGGGTAACCCTACCTGCCTCGAGTATAAAAAATCATTTGAAAATACTACTAGTATATCAGGACAGCACCGGAGATTAAAGTAGCGTCCTGTGGATGCATTGCTTCTAGGAATGTGAGTTCGCACAATTCTGAATGCTAAAATTTGAGTTTTGTGACAAACTGAGACTTTCGAAATTGATTCTCAAACTGATGGCCAGTAGCTCAGTAGAAGCGCTTGTACTTTTCAGCCTCTTTAACACCATAAACCATGTTGGAAGGATCATCAGGGTTGGGGATGAGTCCGCTTCAAAACTGTGAGGGAACGGAACAATAATAAAGATGAAGCAGCTTACCCGCTGGCTGTCATCTAGCTTGGTATTGCCAAGGAAAAGGTATGGATTATGGAAGATCATTTCGTTGCCCCCTTTCATTCAGACAGGTAAAATAGATTATAGCGGCATGCACTGTAAGGAGTACTGAAGGTAAAATAATTTGATCTTTGGGCCAAGGTAATGGAATAGACCCCTGGAAACAATTGAAGCTATTACAGGCTTGGAAGGTAAGCTGAGAAGTTGTAACTCTGTTGAAAAGGCTAAACATGTAGTTTGCATTCGTTTATACAATTCAACAGTCTGTAGTTCCTAGATCACTGATCATAGTACAATATGAACAGCAGAATCTATTTCGCTGTATGTCTGGACCTCCACACAAGATGAGATAATGTGAAGCTCTTTTCATGCCCCGTTTGTCACACCACCCAGTTGTGAAAGTTCACGTATTGTCATTTTCTTGCTGCACCCTGAGCGCCCCTTTCCTTTTAATTATCTGTGGGTCTTTGTGGCCAAAACTAGTAGTTTTCCATAACTCGGGACTGGCCACATCAAGTCACCGTCCCTTGGATCGATCTTCTTAGGAGTAGGATTGGAATTAAGCAGAACGTAACATGAAGTTTCTCTTTCAAGCTAGTGAAACCACTAGCAGAAAATGAAGTTTGTTCTGGGACCGTAATTGCTGACAAAACCCGACAATGAACTACAGTTTCTTAATCCCTACAATATCCCCCATGTTTCCTTGATAAGCGCAATCAGGAATAAAAACCAGCAGAGAAGAGGGAAAACAAGATATATACAATGGGTGACTTATAGACTGATTATTGGATACGACACTGTTTTAGCCAAGGTAAACACAGTACCACAAGAGGATAACTTTTGAAGGACATGTTGGAGATTTTGCGAGTGCAACGAAACTGTCATGGATTGGTGGAAACTAAGATGTAGGCATTGGTTTAGATACGTACAATGGTATTGCTCTTCGCTGCCGGACAACATATGTGCCTGTGAGGGCCTCTGTAGAGTTTCGAAGTGGCTTTGGATTGTGATTTACGATAATTATGAAAGACACGAAGCTCACTATATATCTATCAGGGACAGGGAAGGGAACAGGGACCAGATGACTGTTTCAGTCCTTCTTCGTCCTCTCTACTGTGCTCAATCCATCAAATGCGTGATCCCAGAAATAAAACAAAACACTTAATGCTACCATTCACTGTATTTTGTGATCTATCCAAGGCATGTGAATAACTAAGTTCCTTTAGAGAGAAGAAAGGGCAAAAAAGACTGTCCCACAAAGGCAAACGAATCTTTTGTCACTGATGCCAGACGGCGTATACCATTCATATCTATCGTGAAATAGGGTGCGATACCCTAATGCTGTGAAGACTTGCTCAAGAAGCGATAGGTATACAAAGTGTTATTGTGATTTTATGTTACTTTATATTATACTTAATTTCTAGACTTGCTTTATAAATAACCATACGAGTATATTTTATGGTAAAAAATGGTGTCTTAGACTCGGATACCAAATATAATAGAATCATAGAGACGACGCTTAATTATTATTTTAGAATTAAAAAAATAGAGACAATAATACAGAAATATATTTAATTGAGAATATAAATATAAACATAAAATAAATCTATTCTATAGTTTTAGGATGTATTTTTATACTTTTAAAATAAAAAACACTTGAAAATATGTATGATCTATATATTCTTGGTGTTTTTGTTTTTTTTTGTTACAAGATAGTAGTTATATTATTACATAAATATCATGTACATTAAAGATAGTCAATAAAAAGTACCTATAAATTAGTCCATACCCAGTAAATCTATTCAAGTTTTATTGATTAGACTAGCGTGTGGGATTTTTGAAATTGACTAATATGACTGGCGAGAGTTTAACTTGAGAAAATTATTAATATGGTATTTTAAATAGTATAAATATAATTTTTTTTATATGTATTCCAATTTAAAATACTATTTAAAAAATCCAAAATTTAACTCATCTCTTCATCATACTCAAGTTCCAATCTTTATTCTTTCTATATAATACATCAATGGCTAGATTTCCTCCCTTTAATCATAGCTTTCTTGAAAGATACTTGGGAATAATAGAAGGGATTTTGCTTATTGTTTTGGCAATCCCATTGGGGCAGGGATGATGAGCCAAATTACACTTTTTTTTTTTTTTTTTTACTTTTGGCTTCAGCGTTGAAGATGCCCTTACTCCGTATTTGACAAAGTAAAGCTAATCTAGATGAACATCAATGCCCTATTTTTCAATGAACATCAATCTTGTCCTTGCTTAAAACGTTTAATCAGATAAAGATTAGGCTATGCCTGAATCTCAATTTCTCACATAGTCACATATTTAAGATTGCATGTGATCATGTGGGCTCCGGTTCAGGAATATATTCTGATTATAAATTATTCTAACCATTAAAATAAACCACAAAGGGCTAGGTGGTTATATGATCTTGAATAGCCTCTTTATTGCTGATAATATTTGCACACGGCATCCTTAACTTGATCCGATGAAATTAAGATATAGCAGGGCAGTTTCTGCTTAAAAATGATATTAAATTGATGTTTTTTATATGTTTTTTTTATATATAAATTTCATATATTGATATTAAAAATAAAAAAAAATATATTTTTATGAACTACCAAATACTCAGAATAATACTAGTGTGGAATTTTCTCACCTCGCTATCAAAAGAAGAGAGAAGGAGAAAGGAAGGACAAGGGGTATTGCATTGTTAACATGTTTGGGCAATATTTGGAGCTCTTGAATGGACTACCCAACCTCTTAGGAGACAAACCCACATGAAGTTTAGAGATAAAATGGGGTCCCTAGCTTACTGGGAAGAGCACTTGATCCTAAAAAACAATTTGGACTTGTTGCTTTATTTATAAGTCCCTCCTTCAAGCTTTGTTAGAACCTCAATCTTGTCAAAACCCGATCTTCAGACTGTAGCTGGTGTGATCCCCACCAGCTTCTAGCCAGGACAAATTTGAAAGTATGCTCTGCGAATCTTGAGTTAGACTCGTAATTGACATTGACTCACAGTTTGGGATGGCGCAGCGAGAGATAAATAAAATCATGGAAATAAAAGTCTTCACATTTGAAAGTGAAGTCTTTATAGTTAATTCGGAAGAAATGGAATCGTTCAGTTTCAAATTTTAATAACCATTATGTGAAAAGGGTACAGAATAATACATGGTGGATATATGGATTCACAGAAATCAAGATGCAGAAAATCATTGAACCATCAAAGAAATTTGGAAATCATCAAGTTAACCAGAGCTTTATGAATGATTCACATGGTGAAAGCATACATTATGAGATTCCCCCGAACACAAAAAACATCCTGCTTGTGTTCCTCCGGCACCGCCACACACAAGATCTGCCTTTGCTTCTGAACCAATTGGCAATTTTTGTCCAGGGTTGATGATTCCTTGCAAGATCTTTGAAACAAAGGCATGACTGGATCATGGCAAGCTTCAATTTGCATCAATATATAGCTTGTGTTTGATTTTTGAATTCCCATTTAACCTACAAACTTTTGTGGGGCAGGCTTCTCGGGACATGTCTTTGAGCAATAACACACGATTGAGCTACCGTAATGGCGGGAAGTGGGAACCCCTATCTTATCATGTACAAGGGTGGATATCCATCATGTCTGTAGGCAAATCCATGGCATCTTTCATGTATTTTGACCATTTATTATTTCTCGCAGTTTATGCTTGCTAAAAACTGGTGGACCACTTCCCAATTTTGTTAAGCAACCTACCGTATTATTGAATTGAATTTATAACAAGCGACAATTCATTCCAGCATTCTGATTATTGGAACATCTAAACTTTTGATAAATTGTATTTGTGATTGGGTGCCAACTATATATGTGTGTGTTACATGTGATCAGGCAGTAAATTTCATTCTCCTTCATTCAAGAATGGATGAAGATGGATATAAATAAAACTGATACAAAAGAACTCTTCTGAAATAGATCTAAAAAATCTCTTTAAAATAGATAAAAAAAAAAAACACATATTAGGCTTGGATTTTATAACCTAAGTTCAATATACAATAAAGAGCCTAAGAAAAGTGGGCTTGAATATGGTAGCCCGAGCCCAACATCCAAGAAACTTGGGCTTAGACAATACTCTCTAAAGGACATGAGCTCGAGCTTTCATGCCCAAACCTATGCAAGGCGTACACCTAATTAGGGGTGTACACCCTAATGTCTTCGTGGGCTTAGGCTTCTATACTCGAGCCCTACGTGCTTGGGTTCAGGAGCTCATCTTGAGCCAAGCATGTTTGAATTCAGGGAGTGTGCTTGGACCCATTTCTCATTATCTATTACTATCAGAGCTATCAATCACCTAACTTACCATATATTATATGCTATTATTATAGGTACCAATTACCTGATTTACCAGGAACCACATGCTACCAACACAATTATTAGTCACCTTGACTTACTAGAAACCACCTGCTACTATCACAACTACCAATCACTTTAACTTAATAAGTATGCACCGCATGCTACTATCATAAATACCAATCACTCAACTTACCAGGCATCACCTACTACCATTTATCACCCCTCTGAGCTTTCCATATCAAGTTATTAAATACCTTGACTATAAAAAATGAATCAGATTACTTAAATTAAAAGATGAGCTAATTATTCAATATATCAACTTTGTTTCTAAATATCTTAAATTTTGAGACTCGATATAATCTATTAAAAAAAAAAATGATAAAGATATAGGAAAAAAAATTAATTTCACTAACATAAGAAATTGAAAAAAAATAAAAAGAGAGCAATGTCCCTAAACTCTCATTTTGTAATCAAGTTATTTAACCCTTACCGTTGAATAAAAAATGATATTATTAAAAGGTAAATAAAATCATCTATTCTTATATGTTTCAACTATTTACTTATATGTCTTGAACTTTAAGATCAATCAAATGAACCCTTGTGTATTCACATATATCCCAACCGGTTCTTTGCATCTTTTATGATGAAAATGCCACTCAAATCACCAAAAGAAATTTTATTTTAAAAAACAAAACAAAACAAAACAAATTTAGATTTTTTTTTTTAAATAAGAAAACTTGGAAAGCCAAAAAAAAAGAACAAAACTTGTAAAACTAAAAAATATTTGGAAAAAGAACTTGCTCATGGTGCATACAGTGGCCATGGACCAAAACATGTTTCCATGTCAGCGATACATATGTTTTACATAAAAGCAGTTTTTTTATATATATAATTTCTTGGGTATTTTTTTTTCCTTTTCAAATTTTTATTATCTTAAATATTTTCTTGGGTTTTTAAAAATTTTCCAGGTTTTTAAAAATTTATTTGTTATCTTGTTTTTTTCATGCCATTTTCATCTTAAAGATGATAAAAGACTTATTAAGTGATATTTAAATATATAATTCAATCGGTTGATATTTTTATAGTTTCAAGAACATATTGAAGAATAGGACTCATAAGTCATATCCAAAGGAAAATGAAATAATTTTAAGAAAAATGTAAGTGTTCTAGTGTCAAATACGATATGCTTGCTCTTTCCTTATTAATTAATTTTTCATTTTTAAATATGATTAATAATTTTTTTTACAAATCAACCAAGTCTTGAATTTCAATCCTCAAATTATCAGAAGCTCAGGTATATATGCTTCATGTGTTTATCCGGAATGTGGTAGTAATTTTGGCTGAATGTTTAAAATAATTGTAATAAGGAAATATTTACATCACTACTGTCAGGAGCAGAACTCCATTGGATCATGAGAAGAAAATTAAAAACCTGACCTTTTTTTTTTTTTTTTTTTCCTTCCCCTTATAGAAGAAACACAATTTCCCTCCATAAAGATTGCTCGACACCATCCCCAATAATATAACCAATAATTTAAGAAAATTATATGGTTTAATTTCCCATTAATATCTAAGAATAGAGCTCTGCCGGACTGTTAAGTTTGAAAAGACAACTCAAAATTAAAGACAAATCAAAAGGTGTTTCTTCTCCATTAACTGCCACTGATTGAAGTTATGTCCTTGATCGGAGAGGATTCAATCTCCCACAAGAACTTCACGTGTACAAGCAGGTTCGAAAGGCTAAAGCCACAGGCTGCTGGTCCCAGTTTTAGAAAGACAACATTTGAATTTTCTGCAATGAGGATTGGATTTGTCATCCTCCAGATCTTGGGTATCCAAATTTAGACTAAAGATTCAATAATTTGATATGCCACGTGGGTGGTCGGTGGATGTTTTTGACCGGCACAACCAGAGATTAATCTCTCAATCTTCACTCAAGTCTCTTTTCATGTCACCTCCAAACTGTCTCATCAGAAAGAAAGAAAAAAAAAGCATGAAAATAAAATGAAAATCCACCCACCGGTAAAAGCCATTCCGGCCATAGGTAAAACTTGAAAACCCTGAATGTAAGGGTACATATACTCTTAAAAATATTAATTTTTCCTTACGAGCTACCCCTCCGCGGCCAATGAAAATTTAAAAACTTTTTATTGAAGCCTATAATATCTGAGGAATGGAAAATCATTATTTTGATTTCCTATAATTAATTTGCATGCATTGTTTGTTATGGTAAGCAAAATAATTGCATAAAAAAGAAGCAGCAGTCACTAGATTAATACAATTTATAAGGTGATGATGATGCTGACTTACGTTTTATGGGATATTTGGTGTTTTTTATTAGACCAACGTGGCATGATCATTTTCAAGGGGACGAACCCTATGTGAAGTTCGGATATAATCGGGTCCATTGGTGTTGATATATTGCGTGTAAGCATTTTTCACTTTGTTTATTTTTGTTCTTAGTATACAAATCCTTGCTTAGTTTCACATCGTATGTCAAAGCAGTCTTAATAAAAATCAAGGAACAAGAAGTTTTGGTCACAACTATAAGTTTTTATCATTATTTGAAATAAAAAATAGATTTAAACAAAGAAAAATACATAAATCCCAAAGTTATAATAAATATAAAAACATCTTGAACCGGATCGTACTATAGTATCAAGCAAAACCTGTGGAAATAGGGTTATTGTGTGTATTAGTTTGCAACTTTTTTATAGGAAAATAATGAAAATAACTTTTTCTATATTTGCATAAAAAATAGCGAATAAAACTAGTTAGTATTAACCAAACTTAATTTGACTTCGTAATTAACTTCTTGGTTTTCCTTGAGGTTGTTTAATTGAATGTAAAATAAAATACGGTTCATATGCATTTACTTCGTTGGATTTGGATGAAATTCTAAAATGATTTAAAGTTCAGGAGATGGCATTCATTTAGTCCTTTTTACATTTTATACTCAAATATGATTAATTTCAACTGCATTTTAAGATACATAGACTTGCAAATGTTTAATATATACAAGATAGGTGGCCGCGCTATATTAAGGTTCTGATTGAATTTTCTGTAATATGAAATTACAATACTTAAGCGCTATCAATGTATTTTAAAGAAGGAAAAAACTCCACAACTTGATATTATATAAAAAAAATTACAATTACCAATCCACAAGAATTCAAACATATAAAAATGAAGTTAGGGAAAAAAAATCAGTTAGAAAAAAAATATTTACAAAAACAAAGAATCAACATATTCAGGTGTGGTCGCCAAAACTCATGAGTGAGATTATACGAATGAAATAACCCAATAAAAAGTAAAATGATGGGTTGATCTGTGACTCGGGTGACCCTAGAGCTTAGGACATGTCAAGTTTCAAAAGAAATTTGAGAAGAATTGATTCGGCGTGAAACAATTAAAAACATAGGTTGACCTGTGACTTGGTCAACCCATAAAAAGCTTAGTCAAAATTATGTCAAAATTCATTGACAATTTTATTTTATTTTAAAATGAGGTCAGTTTTACCTTTTTTATAAAATAAAAAAAATTGTTTGACTTGGGTTAACTAGGGTGGACTCACTTGACATATGATTCGGTACTTGCCCCGGATCTACTTCTAGAAAATAAGAGGACAACATAAATTTTAAATTAAATGGAAAAATAAAAAAGAAAAATAAAATTAACATAAGAATAAAAAAAATTAAGAGAATGAGAACAAAATTTGAAAAAATAAAAAAACCAAGATGCATGGATCCAATGATGATATTAAAAACAAATTAAAATTTGATAAAAGGATTAAAAAATCAAAATTTAAAATCAAAACATTAAGAGCCTAACCTTAAATATCATTAAACTTTAAATCAAAGGGTAAAATTAAAATTAAAAATTAAAATTAACAAAAGAATCCAAGATAAAAAATAAAAATAAAGAGAATGAGGATCAAAAAAAAAAAAAAAAAAGATTATGGATCCAATGATGAAATTAAAAAATCATTAGAATTTGATAAAAAGGGTTAAAAATCAAAATTTAAAATCAAAACATTGAGTACCTAACTTTAAATATCATCATTGGATCCATAATCTTTGAATTGAAGGGTAAAATTGAAAAGAAAGATTAAATTCACAAAAGATACCAAATAAAAATCAAGAAAATGAGGACCAAACTTGAAAAAAATTAAAGATCAAGAATATAAATTCAACGATGAAATAAAAAAAAAATGATAAACAAAAGTTATGAATTAAAATACTGAGGGCTAAATATGAAACGACATAAAGTAAGAGGACATATTGATTTTTTTAATGGCCAACACAAAATTCAATGGGGAGGAGAGAGAAAAGATAGAAGAGAAAATGAAGTAGTGGTCAACGACAAACCATTATTAAAAACAGAACACTCGCCGTCTCACGTGAAAGAGAGCGTTGTAGAGCTTTAAATGTCGTAGCGAAATTTGGTGTTTTTCCATCAGATGGCGGCTCATGCACCGCTCAAAAAGTGTGGAGCCACCTCAAACTCTGGTGCATGCCGGCATGTTTTTTATAAAAAAAATCAAAATAAAAAAAGACTAAATCGCCCATGGATCAACTTAATAATAATATAAAAAATTATAGTAAATGATAGAAACACCCCAGTACTCGAAGCTTAGAAAATTTGATTTTAAAGGCAATTAATCTTTTTAATTTTTAGAAAAAAAACTCAAAAAACTAAAAGTACCCTTTAAAGTAATTAAATGAAAATAAATTTCAAGGCTAATTTAGTAATTGTATTATATTTAGAAAAGATAAAATGACTGTAATGATCCTCATGAATCTTGCAAAGATAATTGAACCCTCATGAAAAGATTATATTACTCATCTAGCAAAACAAGTTGTTCTTATATGGTAGGGTAAGAATTAATAATAAATTTATTTGCACAGTATAAATTTATGCATAGTGGAAAGTCGATCTTTTCAACTTTCGATATAATAAATCAATTTTAAATACCTTGACATTCTATTATAGTTGCGCTCGATTACAATCTTAGAATTTATACATGTAGTTTGAAAATTTTCAATTGTCACGACATGTTTGTAACAAACATGATAAAGTCATGCCACCATAATTTTAAAAGCTTTTCTGCAAAATAATTGTAATATTAATTAATAATCCATGGATCGTCAATAAAATACTCATCAACTCGTTAAGACTAGTTTTGAAAATCACAAACATGAACCACGACAGAAAAATAAAGGTTACTAGAGTAGCTTTGATATTTGATGCGACATCACGTCCAGATATCTCTCTCTCATTGCACGTGTCAAGCATTAAAGCTGGTCCCACATTCACGGAATTTCCTGTCATTTCCTTTTTAATGTTGCTGTTGAGACTATGCTACAGTGCTCACTGACAGGATTATACATAAGATGGCAATATTACAATGTGTATCCCTATTCCCATCCCATGAATAAGAAAGCAGAAATATAGAGCAATGATTTCCACTTTTTAATTCACTTTCCTCACTCGTACCTTCAAATCAATCATTCACATAAAAAAACAAAAAAGAAGGTAAAATCCTCCAAATAAAATTTTTTTTGGATATTGAGTGCAGTGAATTTCATAGAAGCTAGAAATTTCTTGATGAAAGCTCGAAAATTATCCCCACAAAAGGTATGATGGAACAAATTTCCATGGATAGATCTTAAATTGCATCTTGATTTATAACCCTTTAGTAAAAGTTTGCACCTTTGTGCACTCGTGTTGTTCATCGTTGGCAAAACACCACTCGAGCTACCAAACCCACCTCGTGGTGGCTGAAGGGTGAAGATTCCGGCCTTGAGGGTTGTTGAACATTTCAAAAAAATCATTTCGATTCTATATATATTTCTTAAAAGCGCGTTTGTGTTATTTATTGATCAGCTAATTCTGGTATTAATCAACCAAATTGGAAACACATAAAATAAGCCCACCATCTGTCAACAAACTAAGAATTTCGTCAAGAGTTTGTAAAGGAAATTAAGAAAATATTAGACAAAATTAAGTCGGGAAAATTTGGGTGGAACCCAGTTTAGAAAATTTGAAAGGTGACAAGAGAGAGGGTCACACGAGGGGGGAGGATCAGAGGAGGATTTGAAGTTACACAAGAAGCTAAGCTTTTAAGGTACATATATGTCTGTTGCTCTAAGGATTCTTGCTGTCGCCTTGAATCAGTCCCTCCCTCCTCCCACTCTCTTTCCAGTAAATTAATTATAGGGCGAACCATTGAAATTTGTTGAAGTTACATCCAACTCTTTGATTTTTTGTCCCTAAAATCTAATTGGTCACTCTTAAATCTGAGCAGTAATTAACTAATCAGTTTGATAGCAACAATTTTTAAGAATTTAAGGAATTGGGTATCTTTTATTAATCCATAAATGCAATACATATAATGTTTGGTAAATACTTTTCAATTAAAAATATATTAAAATAATATATTTTTTAATTTTTAATATAAGTATATCAAAACTATTTAAACATTAATTTGATGTTTTGTGTTTATGTGAAAAACACTTAAAAAAAGCATTAAACTTGTAAATTTTTTTTTCTTAAAAAAGAGTTAATTAATTAAATAAACCGCCTCCCCGGCCACTAACCACCCCCTGCAAAACAAATTTTCAATGTGGTTTACGCCGCTATTAATGAACCATTTCCTTTGCAAGCAAACCATTCAACAGACCCATTAGTCCTACACTTTCAAGTACGAATTATATTCCCATAATTGTGTTTAATTAAGCATCCATTAAAATTAACTCTATAAGTACTAAGCTTAACCCACCTTAAGTCCAAGAACACAAGCCACCATCGTGGACAGTACTGTTGATCCACTTCAAATTCTAAATGATCATGTTCTTCGACAATATAGACATGAATAAATCAAATGAAAAGGAAACCTAACTTCTCTGTTTTTTCTTTAGGGAAAACTCAAGTTTATTTACTTTTCATTAGAAAATGTCATATCATGCAACAAGGAAAAACCTGTAACCAACCATATCCTATCTCTAATGGAGATCAAATTGATTAAAGTGTATTATATAATCTAAAAATCCAAGGATTATCACAAATTAACAAGACGAATTAACTAAAAATATTTAAGGATAACTAAACCTTCCTTTAAATTCTTAAGTAAATCTTTGTCATGGGAAATTGTACCCAAAAACAAAACTTACATAGGCCTTTAAATCAATCAATTTAGTGTACATTGAATACCAAGTGCTTTTGGTGAAGATCTACATTAATATGATTTTTTCATAATACCCTAATTAACAGCTCTCTTTTTTTCTTTTTCTTTTTTTCTCACTTGGCTTAAAAAGAAAGATAAAGAAAGTTCACAAAGAAAAACTTGAGATGCATGTAATCAAACAAAATTAATTATCAGTTAATTAATATTAATATAGAGATCTAGGCAAGATGAAGCTCTGTAAAAAATGAACTCTGATTCCAGCTTAAGATAAGATACAAATTCTATCAACAACAACGAAAAAAAAGCTTCGATATTCTTCTCTTGTAAAAGAAAAATCAGAATCCAGAACTTAATTCCCTTTTGTATACTAGTATATAGTATTTACATACACTACATGACCTCCATGAAATAGATTTCGATGAACAAAAATTATTAGGATCAGTGGCTCCTAATTAATATATTAGGGTTCACCATACTCATGCCAGCAAACTAACATAGTGACACATCGCCGGAGAATGTAGAACCTTGCCCTTTGCTCCTTCACTAAGCTACTGCATCTCCGGCCAAAAGATCTGCAGGGCTCTCGAACGTGCTTGCTACAGAAGCCTGTGTTCTCTTGCTTCATGATGATGATGCTTAATTTTCTTGCTAGAAAGCAATACTATGCTTCTTCTTCTTCTTGCAGAGGAGATTAATAGATTATGTACTTGAAATATTATTGTGATACTTAGAGCGGTAAAAGAAGTAATAAAGAGTGAGAGACTGAAGAGGAGAGATTCTTGTAATTAATCTGCTGGTATAGAAAGAAGGGGTTTGGCCTTTATATGAGTTTGATTTTGTTCAAGTGATTTGTATAATGGAATGCATTTTCAAGCGTAAAAGACAATAATACCCATGTCAAGCCATTGTCTTGGGACTGCATAATTCAAGTAGCATATGGTAATTTTAATGTACACATGATGGCCTGGCATCAACTAAACTAGGGTATAATTTTTGTGTTATTTATGTAGTACCGGTTGTATTTAGTATTTTCCTTTTTGGTGTCCTTTTTTATTTTAAAAAATAAATTTGTGGTGGCAGTTTAGATAATAACGAGGTTGGAATTAAATATTAAATTATTGATGATTATTGACAATTTTTTAGATTTTGCCAAGGTTTTTGTAGATCTTCTGTTTGGGTACATTTGTTGACTGGAGACCTACATGGGTCATTGCCCAATGAACTGAAGCGTGTGCACGAGCGAAAGCACGTGTCCAAAGCAGGCTGGCTTTAATTTCCAAGGAGCATCAAGTAAGAGAAAGAAAGAAAAATTATTAATGGCAGAGAAGGGTCTGAAGGAAAAGGACCTAAATAAAAAAAAAAAATATAAAACTAACAAGCTTAATCTTAAGATCATGCTCACAAGTTCCCAGAATGTGTTTGACCACCAGCCTCACATATCAGCGTGCTAGACCCATTTTTTGAACCCTAGTTTAAGGGTTATAAGTAAAAATTAAGTTATTTTCCCTCTCTATTTGTTACAAGTAAAAATTGCAGGATATTAGCATCTACTATGAACAAAGCAAATACTAACGACGTCGTTGAAAGGTTGAAAATTGAAACAAAAACATCAGCTAGTTTTGGGAGCCCGATTGTTAGCCAGGCCTGTCTCTGTCACTAAATTCACATGTCTTCCAGAGAGCTACAGCTTTGTCCCACTACTTCTAACCCATAATATTAATTGGGCTCGTCGAGGTTTTAACACCAACTACTTGAGATGCTGATAAAAGATGCAGGGCATTAAGCAAGCCGTGAAAAAGGTTAGGTTTTGTCCCACATCGGAGCCACACACTTTTTGTTCTTTTTTTTAATAAAAAAGCATGAAACAGGCCAACCCTCGTGTTGATTAAGAGAATACGTATATTTTAATAAAATTCAGTTTCGAAATAAAATCCGATCCAAACTATATATATTTATATTTTAAATCGACAGATAACAATATACCCGGTTGAAGCTATCCAATTAAGTGGATCTTCTAACCCCATTTTTTAGTTTTCTTTTCCCATTTTACAGCATAAAGTAGATAATTATATGACAGAGGATTTTGAGAATTCTTATAACATGCAAGTGACATAATTAAGGGGGAAAAAAAGAGAGTGTTACAAGTTTTTTATTATAGTAATTGAATATATGAAGTTCATATTAATTTATCTACGGCATGGCAGACTTGCATCACACCATTCCTCCCTTCCCTTATCCCTATAGCCATATACAAGCCATAACAATCCTATGTAATTACGTACATACATTGCATAATTCGATTTGTCATGGTGCATCAGCATGTTTGCTTGCGGCACACATGGTTGAACCGAGAGGTTGATAATTTATGTATCGGCTAGGGGCAGAATTATGGTGGAATCCTTTTGGCAAGCAATTCTCCACCTCTCCACCATGGAACTGATCTCGCTGCCCGCGTTTTGTTTTCGGCTTCAAGGTCTCGTAATTTGGAGACTTCGTTTCCAATGGCCGTGTAGCCGCCACAACTCCAGCCATGGAATCCGTGCCCGTCGACATTTCTGGTGGCGATAGGAGGAGGACAAGGTAGAAGAAAGCCATGAAGAAAAGAGTAGTAGTGCCAGACATCTTGGGCTAGCTTTATGTGTTGTTTCGAGTCCAGAGGGTGAGGCCTGAGGTGTTTATATAGGGTTTTATCTGTAAGGTTTCAAGATCAGGAACGGTGAGGATGCTTTAAATTTGCTAGCTCGTGAAGGAGATGAAGATATAGATATGACCAACTCATAGCTAGCTAGCAAAGCAAACAATGCTGGTCCTAATAGGACTACTGCTTGATCGGTGTAGTGAGTTGGGTAATTGAAGCACTTTCTGACCATGCAACGGAGGATGCCCGTGCTCTTCATTACTCCCCCTTCCTTTCTCTTCAAAGTCAAATTCTTTTGCATTTCTACTCCTTAAATTATCAACAATTAATTCAAGGTTATACAACCCTATACATACGTACAAGATCAAATCAATGTATCCGTACGTAAATTCAACTGAATTGAAATGGGGCAAGGAAATTAATTTTATTTGTAGAAAGAAATTTATCGATCGTGGATACACGAATTCACTAAATATATTAATCTTTTAAAAAATCACTTAATTAATCTTGGTGCTCGAAAGTTAATCTAAGAATATCTCAACTAGTGAATGATTGAATCATTGATTTATCTTTAGAATATCTAATTAAACATCTCAAGGGATTAATTTAAATAAATCACCACCATTTTGGGAAATTTGTCCATATTTTGAATAATTAAACATTTTTAAATATTTTTTGTTGCCCTCTGTCTCAAAATCCAACAGAAGGATTGAAGTTTATAATGAGAGAGTAATTAATACTACGAGGATTGTGAATCTGTGATGCTGTGAGAAATCTAGCAGCAACCGACAACTATTAACAACACTGTTGGGGTCTTGAAGTCAATGCCAGGTGTCTTCTAATATCACACATGGAAGCATTCCATTGGGACACGTGGGTGTAGGATTATGATCTTTTGATCGGTCAAAGCTAGCAAAGTAACCTGCTTCGACAGCTTCTCTTTACACGTTTGTCTCCTGACCTGTCTAGCTTGAGTAGTCGCCAGGTACAACATTTCAACAAGCAAATCTATCAATAAAAACACTTTTAAGATTTACATATCTCAACGACACCTTCAAGTGTTTGCTAATGGGTGCTGCAATATTTTTTTAATTAAAAAACATTATATATATATATATATATATTAAAACATTAAAATCATAAAACAAATTAAAAAAAAATCACTTTAATTATTATTTTTTATCTTGAAAAAAATAAAAAAAACAAGTTTAAATATTAAATTTGTCTAGCGAGATCAATAAACCACACATGTCAATATCTCATAAATCCAAACAAATAAAGCCAGTTGAAATTGATTTGTTGATGTTATGTTAAAAAAGATTTAATTTTTTCCTTGATTATTTAAGGCCTTGAGTTAACCTATTCATAGATTAGCCTTGATACATGAATTGACTCAAAAACATTCTTTATTATCGAAAAATAAAGTTTCGAGGATAAAACATTAACATATGATATATAGTGCAAACTTCTAATTGCTGTTGCTAGCCCATGAAAATATAATGAGATGATGAAGGCCCAAATTTCGGTCAGATTGCTGTTGCTAGCCCATGAAAATCTAATGAGATGATGAAAGCCTAATTAAGAAAAATGGACTTATTTTAAAAAAGATGTTCAATACGAAGCCCAAATCAGGCCCACTCCAAACAAACCTAAGAGCCTAAGTGAGGTCATATGAGAGAAGTCTAGTCCAGCCCAAAAAAAGTTAAAGAAAACAGAGGAACAATAATAGCAAGAAAATGAAGGGAGATGTTGTCCCCCCCCCCCCTTTTTGTGTTTTTTATCTTCCAGTTTTCTCGAGGTAATAATATAATAAAAATGGGTTTCTGAAACCATTAATCTTTCTATACTCCCAATATCATTTTAGTATCCTGTGATTATTTTTTCATTCAATTTTTTTCTGTGTTTATTTTTCATCAAATTTGGGCGATTTTAAGTGGAGAAAATGTCCTCAATTTTCTCCTTAAATCAGATAAAGAAGGTGAAATAGAAAAATTGAAATCTTTCTTTCATTCATGCCCTTTTCAATTTTTTTTTTTTTGAGAATTTCGAACTTGAGATCTCTTGTAAAAAAAAGGATATGCCTGGTCCAAAAAATGAGAATTTTAGTATTTTTTGATTAAAAAAAAAAAAAAACTAAGATCGCCACCACAGTGAAAAGTCAAATACATATGTGGTGGTGAAGAAGCAACACGGTGGAGAAAATGTGACCTTATCCGTAAGGAAATGGGGAAAGTAATGGTCTTCCAAGGATCATATTAATAAACATATTTTTTGGTGATTTTTTATGTTTTTTTGTTCATTTTTTTTTTTTAAAATTAAAAAAATTTCTAAGCCTTTGTTTTATTTTAATCAAGATGTCATGTTCGTTACCACGGGTTTGTGACATGTTTGTGCGTTATTGTAGGCTTGTAAAAAAAATATATGAAGAAACCATAATTTTTCAAGAAAAAAAACAAAAACTAAATTCTTAACCAGATTAATATTTAAAAAATTAAATTAACAAAAATTTTTTTGGAAACAATTATAACAAAAAAAACCGAAAAGAAAAATAAAACATGCAGGGAAATACTGTAGCTATCTATAGTGTTTCATGAGCAAATTTGTAATTGTAATTCTCAACCAGCTCAATATTAAAAATAATAAAATCGATAAAGATAATTTTTGAAAAAAATTATGTGGTGGAACACTGTAGTAATTACAATGTTTTTTTTTTAAAAAAAAAACTATGAAACCAAAAATTTTAAACCAGCTCAATAAGAAAAAAAAATTGACAAAGATAATTTAAAAAAATCATAAAAAAGAAAAATATAAAAAACAAGCAATCCACAATATTTTAAAGAAAAAATAACTATAAAGAAAAATTCTCAAAAAAAGTTGAAAAAAAAATAGAAAAAAAAAACAATGTTGAAATTCTCAACTAGCATTAAAAAAAAATCGACAAAGATAAAAATACATGTGGAAAAACATTATAGAAAAACAAAAATCATATGGAAACATTGTAACAATCAACAATGTTTTAAAAAAACTATGAAGTAAAATCACAAAGACCATTTAAAAAAAAGAAAAAAAATTTTATAAAAAGCATATTAATTCATAATATTTTTAAGAAAACAAACTAAAAAAAAAATTTTCAACCAGTTTAATATTAAAAAAAATAAACAAAGATAATTTTGAAAAAAAAAACACACATAAAAAAAAGACAATCTTTGAAAAAAAAAACATCTAAAGACAAAAAAATTAAACAAAAAAAAGAAAGGCTACAGTACTTTCCTCATCATAATTCAAAACTTTTAAAAAAACACACAAAAAAAAGAAAATCTTAAAAAAAAAACATCTAAAGAACAAAAAAAAAAAAAAAAAAACCAAAAAAAAAAAAAACGAAAAAAAGAAAGAAGAAGCATGTGGCGTGGGAAAGCTACAGTACTTTCCCCACGCCATTTAGATTATTAGTTAATAAAACTTTCCTCTAGCTACCAATAAAAAATGCAGTTCTCTCTCTTTCCAAGGTGCCAGGGTGGGACCAAGCAGATTTAGGGAATGCATCCAAAGATTCAGATGATGACAAATTTAGCGAGTAATTATTTAAGTGTTAAATATGCCCACTGTATTGAGGCTATAAACCACTATTAGCCACCTTAACAAGGCATTCCTCGGTTTCGAAAAGGGCTAAGGTTAATTAACCAAGTGATTAACTAAGGTGATTACTTTACAATTAAGATGTCTCCATCAACTTTCCCTTCCTTAATGCCGATTTAATGAATACCTAATATTATTACATCTAATATGCCTATTCATTCAGGCGATACCCGACAAGATAAAGAATCATCATTATCAAGTCATGTTTTAATAAACAAGAAGATAATCATGTGAATTAATCAAAATTATTCACATGAGCCATGTGCGTTGATGATTAAACTTAATATATAATTGATTTAGTTGTCGGTATATGTTCAATTAAATATATACATATATATTTTTTAAAAAAATTTATAAAAAAATAAATAGTATAAAAACAAATTTATAAAAAACAATTTTCTTAACGATTTATGATTAGAAAGTTTCATCGAAAACTCCTAGATTTTTAAATTCTCAAGAGAGATTTGGGAAGATGGAAAAATTCTAGTAATCCTCCATTACTTCTACCTATGTATGGCAATGGAGTTTAGTTTCCATCAATCTTTTGCTCATGTTACCATTGAACATCTTAATACAAAATTGGTTAAGACATTCTTGATAATTTGCCTAAACATCACAGTGTCTTAATAAATAAATGAAAAAATTACGTATATATCTTCTTGTCAAATTCTAGCCACCTTCCTATTAGTTAGATTTGTGCATTAGCAAATATCTTCTTTCCTCGGAAGAAACCAAATTACTATGATCCAAAAGAACTTTAAATGACAAGTAACTGATTGAAATGTCAGCCACCTATAAAACCGTTAATCAAAAGAAAAGGTGCGGGTATCTAAAGAAAGTGAAAAAAAGAAAGAAAATAAAATAAAAGAAAAAGGAAAAGGAAGAGTAAAGGAAAGGAAGTGATTGGTCATGGAGGCTAAAGTAGTACTAGGTTGTTGGCCACGAATAAGGCACACATAGCCGAATTGAAGACATCATATGTAACTAGATGGTCACGCGGTATTCATAATCATAGCCCTTGAACGAGGCATGGTAAGTGAACATGTGGCACCCATTTATCGGTTTGGCTCGAACAACCAGGTTGCTGATCAATTAAAAAAAAAACCAATGTTGTCGCTATGACATGTGTCTTGATTATCACATGGATTTGTTCTCCAATACATGGATAATCCAAGGCTAATCGAGAAGAGACTTAACTCTTTGTTAAAAAATCCATGTTTTCACCAAGTATGATTCTATATCATAGTATATCCAAATTAGCTATGTCATTTGTGTTTTAATTATCACATAAACTTGTTCACGAATACAACAAGGTTAAACCAAGACTAATCAAGAATATACTTGGTGTGTTTTTAATAATAATATGGTAAATGATATGTTTTAGTTTAAAATATTTTAAATGATATTTTATTTATTTTAAATATTAACACATCAAAATCATAAAAAAACACTTAATAAACATAGTTTTAATATATATTTTAAATGAAAAATATTTTGAAAAAATATGTTGAACTACAAAAGTTTATACATTTTTTTTTTTTGGATTCTTGAAAACCCCACTTCTAAAAAACGCACTTTGTAGGCCCAAATGAGTGAGTAAAATCCCGACTGTCTCAGGCTCTTACAAGAAATACACGTCTTGACTCGAATTCGAGACCTACTGTGCAGATTTCAAGCTAGTTACCACCACGCTAGCTCCTTAGAAACAAATACACCCTTAACTCTTTGTAAAGTAAAAAGAAAAAATAAAGAATCAGCTCTTAAAAAACCTTAAAGGACAAGATGATTCAAATGTATGTATACAAGTAAGTTCCACTTCACTTTATAGTTCATCCAGAAGAACATCAAAAGGTGAAAGTTTTTTTTTTTCCTTACTCCAAAAATAATTTTCTTTTTTCATTGTTGTTCAAGGAAAACAAATGGTTCTCTACATCTCATCGAAGAAATTATCAATTTAATTAGTCGTTGAAAGACAGGAAAAGATTTAGAGAAAATTAACAACAATCTTTTGTTGCTTTGGCTTTGGTGCATAAACCCATAGAACTAGAAGTTAAAAGGGTTTTCTTATACTTGTCCTCCATCATTAATTATAAAACTAGATTAGATAGATCAATTCTTGTATTTTCAATTGATCTAGAGAGAGAATTTACGGTGTTCTAATTGAGTTCAGAAGGGCGATCCAGCAGAATATTTCTCGAGAGTGGAACTACCGACAATCTTACCTGTATTCTTCCCTAATCTCCCACAAATCAGAATAGTTTTTTCATTACTTTAATCCAAGACTATGTTTAATTAGATGCTAATGGGACAGAGAAGTTTGGAACAACTCCTGCTGGAATATTAATTCTGATTATTGAAATCCAAATAATTATAAAAAATAATAATGTCATCACACGTAATAACACGCAAGACATCGAACCTTTGATGACAGGTTGACGACGTAATCAAAATAATGAAGCATCCAATGATCAGCCACGTTTTGATCAGTTATATTAATACTTTGATGCTACATTACATAATAATTAAAAACCAAGAACCACAGTTTTCTTGCAAGCTTCACATGACTTTGTGTTTTTTGGTTGGTGGGATTGTAATTGGTGCTTGAAATAAGGAATCTGCACCTCACATTTTGCATGTTTCTCTCAAATTTTCCGTGGCAATTTATTGCGGAGCTTATCCTGCAAGGTAAGAGGAGACCAGAGAGAGAGAGAGAGAGAGAGAGAGAGAGAGAAGACGATGCCTGATCCCCCAAAGGTTTGTGACCACCTAGTTCATTTGTACACGCTGTTCCGCGGGTGAGAGCAGATTTTTTTTATTTTTGTTTTAGAAAAGTAGAAAAACAAAAAAATATTCTGCTATTGATGACAGGTCTTTAAAAAAATAGAAGAGATTTTTAATCATAAATTGAACAATATTTTTATTTAATATTGAGATGGAAAACATTTAATTTATCTCATTTAACATTAGTTGATGGACAAAATTTATGGGGATAATCTAGAAAAAAAAAATTAAAAAATTTAATTCTAAATTTATTAACTGTTGAAGGATAAAATTAATAAAAATTAATATTTAATTTTTTTTTAAAAAAACTAAGTGGATTTCAGCCCGGCCCGCGCAACTGGGATTGTCTTATTTTATTTTTTAAAGGCATAAATGACATTTTGTTCGTCTCATTTTTTTTTATGCAGATTCTGGTGATCAGGGGTCACTAGAAAATCAAAAGTTTGTTTTTTCTCAATTAAAAACCCATTTGGCTACCCAATATGTTGACCCATAACACCTTGTGACAAACCTATCCGGCCATAAAAAAAACATAAATAACTCAAAAAACCAAAATTAGTTGTAATTCAAAATTATTCTCATTGTCAAATCTATCTTATCAAGCAAGGAGAAGGAAAAAAAACACTTAAGTTAAACTTTTCTTGTGAAATAAAATACATTGATATAAAAATCAATTATTTTTATGGATGCAATCATTGAAAACGACAAGTTTTTCTTTCTATGTTGGAATCTAGTGAGCCTTTCTCTTCTCTAACAAAAAAAAAAAGACTAAAAAATAAGAAAAATAAAGTGGGGTATTAAAATTGAATTTTGACAAATTAAAAAAATCAATTATATAATTGCTAAAAAAATAAGAAAACTAAAATGAAGTTTCCAAACAAATTTCAAAGAAGCTAACTGTTTTTATCTATTTTTGGCACTATAATTTTTTGTTTTTCAACCCAACTTTTTCTTTTAAAAAATATATAATCGAGTGCTAATTTGAACTCTAGATGACTCAATTGTGTAAAAAAAATTTGAGTGCTAAACTAAAATATTTTTAAAAAACTATTATTCCATTCCATGAATGATTTGTGAGAGGATTATCAGTGAAATAAAAAATTAAAAATGCTACGTTGATTTCCCCTGGAGGCTTAGTTTCTGTTAATTTATGTAAAAAAGACAAAATCATCATGAAACATGGAAGACAACCTAGCTATTAATTAATGTGTCTGGAATATAATGAGATTAACGAGAAATATGAGATGGAGATGCGGTAAAGGCACCTATTCAATGCTGTAATTTTCTCTTTTTTTATTTTTTTTATATAATTATACAGGTTAGATGACCTGACAAGTTAACTCGTAATTTAATTAAACTCAAGTGAGATAAAATCAAATTAATTTTAATAATATATTTTTAATTTTTTTTTCTAAAACAATGTTATTGTATTTATTTATTTATTTATTTATTTTTAAATGATAAGAAACAATGCTTATTTAATTAATTTATTTTAAATTTAAAACAATAATAGTTTGGAATAAACACAGGATAATTTAACTATACATGGGTTAATAAGATTATAATAGATTAGGATCGATACCTATGATCAAAAGTATATTTCGCTACAAGGTCGCAGGCATATATATCAAATTAATCTCAGGGATCAAAAGATTTGTCTTTATAGTATGCTCCTAGTTAAAGGAATTAAAGTCCATATCATAATTACGAGTTGCCTGGTAAGCATTACGAAGATAAGACGTCATGATTAACGTGATCGATACTGGATTGTTTTCAATATATAGTATGATAACAAGTACAATGATGGTAATCATGACAAGAGGGATGATGAGAAAATCATATATTATAAATTTTAATTATGAGAATAATCATATTAGTGATTATAATTATAAACATTATTATTAGTGTTGTCATTGCGGCGGAGTGAGGGGATAATGATAAGGAGGTCATGATGTGTGGTTGATATATTGCTTAAATGCTAATCTTATCACTAATTGCTAGTCTCTGCATAGTATTGTCAAATTAAGCCATTCAAAGGAGAAAACAGGACTACAGAATCGTCAGATATTTTTCTTACAATGAAAAGATATTTCTGTTTGATTTCAGTACCGTACTATTGATATTTTTAGTTCATTTTAATTCACTAATATAAAAAATAATTAAAAAAAATTATTTTAATATATTTATAAATAAAAAATACTTCAAAAAATAACCTCATTTATATTTCCAAATAGTCTTTTAGATGACAAGTTAAATTTCTCTATTATATTATTGTTTTGTTATTTAATCTCAAAGAATTAGTTTAATAATTAAGAAAGTTTACTCACTTATCGGATTTTTTTAAAACTTTAAATGTATGAGTGAGAGGTGCTTCTTTTAAAATCATATGATTGACTAAAAAAAGAATTATTTACAGTAAATTGGACTTTCAAGAAGTTGAAGTCGATGTGTTTTAGCACTTGTAGCTATAGCATATATAAAGACAGGATAAACTATCATTTAAGTGCTAAATTATTTGATGCTTTGCTTTATCAACTCTCAGTACTGATGAAGCTTGCCGTAAATGAAAATCCAACTACCATGATTTGTTCTTGCTTTGTGCTGATTTGACTACAAATCTTTTCTGTTGTTCACGAAAAGAAAAATCAAGAACAATATCGGAAATTGATGAGAGGATAATAATATATATAAATCGTAGCTTTAGACTATTTATTAAGATCAAATTAACTTTAAATAACAAGCTTAATTGCTAATGTGCCCAGCTTACTAATTAATTAAATATATATGTTCATGGGGACAAATTTGTCTGGTTGCTCCAGCGAAAAGATGAATGCTTCAGGTATTAACTGGTAAGTAAAGACTGTTCCTATTTAAAAAAGCTATCTCCATTATCATAGTTTAAATCAATGTTATTAAAATCCAACCTTGCCGCAAACTTTATCGAGGTTGATTTCAAAACAACCGAGAAGGAGTTTGCTAGTAAAATTCAAGCGATTCGGTCAAAATCCAATTTGATTGTTTAATTTGTTTTTTTTTTTATAAAAAAAAACAATATTGTTTTGATATATCTAACCATGCCACCACATGTAACCTTAATTTCCATAAGATAAAGTACAACTTGTTTGTATTTTATAGGATATATATTATCGTAATTCTATTTATAATGTGTATAGGTTAATTGTGTGTTATAATCTCTACACTAACTATTGTACGCTGCTCTACATATATAAATAAAAAATGATGGCTAACTAATTGGTCAAGTCTCCTATTATTCTTAACTTGGTATTATAGCCCTAAAACATATTAAAATCTTTTTTTAATTAATAGATCCTCATGTTATTTTCGTTGCTATTGTTACAAACTAGACACAACCTCCCCACATAAACCAGATGTTGTCATCTACAACTACACATGCAGTGCAAACGTCACTCTCTTTCTCTGCTATAAACAATGCATCTTCTCCTCCTGGTACTAATATTGTTTCAGACTCTTTATTTACAACAATTCTTCCTCTCTTTAACAATCAACATGTTATCTCCTTGAAGCTCATGAATACCAATTATCTTTATTGACAAATATAGATGAAGTTGTATCTGCTTGGATAAGGTGTTTTTTAATTGTTAATGTTTTTTTGTCGTGTCCCTCTTTTCACTTGGCTGTTACCGTTGACTCTTTTCTTTAGGCTAATCCCGCTTTTATTCGTTGAAAATAATAAGACCAACTTATTCTAAGTGCACTCTTTTTTCTCTTTTTTTTTCTATGAATATGTTGCATCTTGTTGTCGAATGCCAAATCTCACACTGTGTTTGACATATTTTTAAGCAAGCATTTGCTTCTTCGTCCAACTCTCATATTGTACAACTTCATGGTTCCTTTTAAAATCTTCATCAGGGTGATGATTTGATCACTATATATTTGCAGAAAACAAAGGCTTTATTTGATGAATTATCAATAGTTCACTGACCTCTTTCACTACCAGATTTGAATTTATATGTGTTATATGGATTTCAAGGCGAGTTCAAAGACCTAATGACTAGTCTCTTCATAAAGGCCGAACCATTTTCATATGTAGATCTTCATAACCATCTTTTTACTTATGAGTTTTTTCATAAGAGTTCCCTCCAATCTATGACTGTTGTTGTTACTGCTCTTCTACTATCAATGCCTACCCAACTTCCATCAGCCTTTGTTGCATAATGCCAATACTCTGATTCATCTCACAACAAGTTCAACTCCCATTTTAGTAGGGGGAGATTTCGTGGTGATTAGCAGAATATCAATAACAACTAAAACATCAACAACACAAGTTTTGGTTATCGTAGTTTTAATATGTATAATAATAGCAGTTGGAAGCAAGGTAATTGGCATCAAGGTAGTCATTTTAACAACCTTTAGGTTCAGATCTCTATGCTACTCCTTCAGTTATTCATCATCATCCTATGGTTCTTCATTCAAGGCTGCCTAAGACAACATATCTAACAACTTTTTTGGCATCCTCTAACAGCTTTTGTTTTTAGGCTATCACTTTTTATGCGCTTGAACCTATTTTTTTTCCTGATATTGACAAGTATAAGACTTGGCACAATGTTATGAAGCCTGAACGTTAGGCTTTAAGTTCTAATGACACTTGGTCTTTAGTTCCCTTTCACCATTCGATGAATGTTATTGGTAGTCGTTGAGTGTACAAGATAAGACATTGTGCAAATGGTAGTTTTGAGCACTATAAGGCTCGGTTAATTACTAGAGGTTTTACTTGGCATGAAGGTATTGATTATTTTGAAACTTTTAGTTTTATGGTAGAGCATACTATTGTTTGGTTAGTTCTCACCATTTTGATTTTCAATGGTTGGAATATTAATCAACTTAATATATATAATGTCTTTCTTAATAACACATTTCATGAAGAGGTATACATGCAACAACCTCTAAGTTTTGTTGATCTTACTCTTTCTTCTCATGTGTGTTAACTACATAAATCTTTGTATGGGTTGAAACAAGCTCCTCGGGCATGGTATACTTGGCTGAATGATTATCTTTTATCTAATGGATTTCATGCTTCAAAGGTTAATACCTCTTTATTCATCTTGTCTATGGATTCTGATATATTTTATCTCTTTGTTTACGTCAATGATATTTTGCTTACTAGAAGCAACTCAATCTTGCTTCACCATTTAATCCAATTGGTGAACTCAAAATTCAAGCTTTGGTATTTAGGAGCTGCCTATTATTATTATTATTATTATTATTATTATTATTATTATTATTATTATTATTTTGGATTGAGCTTCACCCTACTAGTATGGGTATTATACTATGGCAAGATAAGTATATTTATGACATACTCCACCAAGAAAGTATGTTTTCCAGCAAACCAATCGATATTTATATTTCTACCTCCAAACTTGCTATGGTGTCTGATTGCATGTTTTCTAATCCTACATGGTTTCGTTAAATTATTAGTGCTCTTAAATATCTCATATTTACAAGACCAAATAATTGTTCTGATGCGAACAAAATATGTTAGTTTATGCATACACTCCTATAGATGCACTTCGGGCTGCCATTAAACACATTTTATGTTATTTGAAAGGTATATTTTTTTTCCTTACTTATATATCATCTGCAATTCTTCATTTACTATACATGGTTTTACAAATGCTAATTGGGCTAGTAATGTTGATGACTATAAGTCAACAAGTGGTTATCTTATCTATTTCAGTTGTACACTCAATGAAAAGAAGGGATAGTGCACTTTCTCTCGACTAACTATTCATTACATGACTAGTCACCTGATGAAAGAATGAAGTATTCATCCTTCTCTTCGATTAATGGCTATTTGCTCATCCTCATCTGACCCTAAGGTAGTACGTATCCTATAAAAGTTGTCATAATCATTAAAAGGAAGATTACAACTCCGAGACACCAAACAAATTCCCTAAGGAACATGAGAAAGGGTCTTTAAGCTAAAGATCAATCTAGATATTTCTTGAAAATCAAGCAAACAACATACAGTTGCTCAATCTTCAACAAAGTCAAAATGTAAGGCTTTAGTTGACTAGACTTCTGAGATCCTATAGCTTTAATATTTATTGACAAATCTGCAGATTGCTCATACTTCCTTACCTATGCTTTGGTGTGATAATTTAGGTGCCACTTATTTGTTCGTTAATTCTATTTTTCATGCTCATACTAAATATATGGAGGTTGACTATTATTTTATACATGATAGGGTTGTCCAGAAATACTTTTAGATTTACTTCATTTCTTTAAGGATCAACTTATAAAAAAATGCATCTTAAATCATTTTCTTATAACATATCTCTTCTCTAGAGAAAAAATATTTGTAAATAATTTATTTAAAATAGTCAATCAAATATTAAATATATTATGTGGTTGCTTATATATATATATATTCGATTTTCATTATTAATGACATAAAATAAAGATAGATAACTTAATGGATTTTATGTATATTATTATGATCTTTTAACTTTCAAGCTAGGCTCATATATGATCGAGCCCGAGCTTGCTTGCTACATCGTCGTGCTTAGAATAATCGAGCTCATCCCATTTGCTATGTGAGTGCTCGGATTTTTATTTGAGGGGAAAATAAAAGTTCAAATTTGACATTTGATTAAAATATGAGGAAATAATTAATAGATATATGATTTTCTGGGTTTTAATCGTGACCACTCATGTGTTGAAAGCTAGCCATTTAAGAACGAGAGTTCAAAGAGATTCTCCCTGCTTAAATTTCTGTTGAGGATTATCACTTGCTCCTCATCCCCTGGTACTTGACTTGTCTATAGGCACAACTCCCAAGCTTGGCTGCTGGCTACATCATGATATGTAGGGTTTAAATTCCCTAATGACATGTATACAGACACACACACACACACACCCCTGATTATCTCTTAATTTTCTAAATTCGAATTTTAAAACCATCAGATTTATGTGATAAATATATTCTTAAAATTGCTAAAAAATATATTTTTCATCTTTATTGATGTACGAGTTGATCTGAATATATTATATCGTTTGGATAAAAAAATCCATATAAACTCGTTTTATAATTTTTAATTACTCCATATCTCTATATTTGTACTCGGTTACATATAATTTTTTTAACAATAATATCAGAAAATGATCATAAATTCATATCGTATATATATGATGAATTCCATATATAGAGGAATTGATTGGTTTCATCGTATTTGTTTTACTAGAAAAATATATTTTATTTGCTACTATAGAAGGAATATCAATTTATTTCAACTTTTATTAAACCTCTTTTTTATTTTTTATTTTTATTTATTATTGTTTAACAAACAAACCCAGGAAAATAAAGGGCAAAAAATTACACAAGTTCCATACACCCACGAGTCACGGTAGAATTCATTGAAGAATCCAATCGTGGAGTGTATAAGAACCTAAACCCCTTCTCCTCAGTCCTCAACTACTCCTCTCCCTCCCTCCCTCCCTCCCTCCCTCCCTCCCTCCGTTTTCTCCGTTTGATTTAAATCAGGGCTAGATCTTGACCTCTCTATCTGTTTCTCTCGCTACTTCTGCCACTTTGTTTTATGATCACTTCTTCAACTTCATTTTGAGTCATGTTTTTTCCTTTTCCTTTTCCTTTTCACCTTTTTTTTGCTCCAGTGTTCTTGTTGATTTCCAAGTTTTTTGTTGTTTATTTGTTATTTTATTTCCAAATTTTTTTTCTGGTTCTTTATTCGTTATTTTCCACTTCTTTTTTAAAAAAAGAAATTACTCTAGAAAACCTCTTCTTTTTTTTCTTTTTTTCTGTTTCTCAATTTGTTGCTCTTTAATTTTTTATCCCCACTTGTAACTACATCTATATAACCAACAAAAAAAAAAAAACCTCAAACCATGAATTACCAGCAAAAAAAGAGTAGCAGAGGTGTTGGTTTTGTGTGATTTTTTTTGGCTCATAAATTTCTGGGTCTTACTGGTTTCTTAGAGGTATATATACTCTCTGAGGGCTCTTTTGTGTTGGGAACCTTGTAAACCATTTGTTAATTGCCACGTATACTTACAAGACAGCTAGATCTCTCTAAGCTCTGTTGGTCTCTTCGTCTCTCTTTGTTCTCAAGTTTTCTCTAGCTTTTACTTTAGTTCTCTTACACAATCCAATATGCATGAAACATGGATCGACTTTCAAAAGTCATTGTTTGCAGGTGCAGCATCATCAAGATTCACATTCAAAAAGATGTACGGCAGCTAGCTAGCTAGCTAGATAGATCATAGACAGCAATGTATTTCTTTGAAGGTGAGAATCTTGATGATGCTGCATCAGCCATAAATGACTGTATATACACACCTGAAATAGTTGGATCTAAGATTTTCTGCTTCTAAACAAGGTAAAGCTGCTCAAATCCTTAATTACGCCATATTTGTTTGGCTTTTATTACTTGTACCTAGCTAATAGCTTGGGGGGTTCATATTAGTACAATGGCCTTAAAGGAGTAGCACTATATACCGTAGGTCTGAAATAATTGATCCATCTTGGCTTGTACAGGAGTCTATTTGGAATTCCCATTCATCGATCACGCTGTGAGACGTGCAGGAACTAGCATCTATATAGATGTAAGAACGCTGAAATTAGTCCTTCATGTCATATATATTGGTTATGATCATAGTACTGCTTTCAAAAACACCCTTTTGTGCTTGTGTTTATGTATTAGCTAGGTTATTTCTGAAGACGAACTTGGTTCTTGAAGTTTAGGGTTTTGTTAATTAATTTGGTTAGGCATAAAGGAAGTTAGAGCTTGATGGAGAGTATATGAAATAGTGGTGTGTATGCTTGTTTGATTAATGAATTCTTTGTAGTTGTGTTTTTGTGTCACTCAACTAATTAATTCATGATTACGTACCTAATTAAGAGCTTAGAATTTCCAATTTCAGTTTCCATACATTCATACATACCCAAGCTTGATGAAGCAACCTGGCTACAAGTCATGGTGGAGCTTCTTTAGCATCTCCACATCACTGTTACAATCAACAAACTATTCATTGCTCCATGTGTGTGTGTGCTTCCTTGATACATCTGAATATTAATTGCTCTTTGATTTCCTCCATGATTCTAGAGTACTCTCCTTGATTACCACTATTCCTTGTGGATCAGTCAAAGGAAAAAACAAATACAATGCATTTATATGGCCTTAAATGTTGCTTTTGAAATATTCTCTTCATTATAATATACTTGCTTTATTCACCATGAACATGCATGTCCAAGCAGCCTGCAGTACGTACAGAAATCTCTTTTGGATATCGCAGATATATCCTTTTGTTGTTTCCTCTATTTTTGTCCGAATCTGAACTATTTCATAAATACTTTTGATTTGGGTATCTTGCAGTCATTTCCTATAGAATTCAACCTTCTCATCTATGGAGTCCTTCCAAAGGGAATCTGTAAGGAAATATATATTGAGTTTCAATGTGCATGAAGAATTTGGAAGAGCACATTATTATTCAATTCACACACTAGCCGTAAGGACATGTTTACAGTCAGACTTAAGCTGGCTGAATGTCCCACAAGCAAAACAGACAATAAAACAAGAGAGAGCCTTAGCTAGCTGCAACTCAGCAAGATAAAAGATCATTATTATGCTTCTGATATGTGACTTGCATTATTTTTTTCAACATATACACGTGAGTAAACATGGGCTTATGGCCAATACGATTTGATTACAACTTGGCTCGATTGGTCTGTTAATTAGGTAGGAGTTATTCAGATTTTTCCTCAAACATTTTACGATCATCTGTACTATGATATGCATACAAGTATTTGTTCATTATATTGCAGAAGGACTGCTACAAAGAGAATCGCCGTAGTTCTTGGAGTTGCATAATGTTTTCTCAATGGGACCAGCTATAAATTAAGGCAAGCAAACTACGTACTTAACGACTCTAATTTTGTTTTCTGGTGCCAACAGGTGTAATTCCGGTTGGATATGACGACTTGGAGAGACCTAAAAGGGCATTGCGGTGTCTGTGATCATCTACACACAGGTACCAGTCCCTGGATCTGAAGAAGAATCTTAAGCCAAGTCATGTGGGGGCAATTAGAGACAAAAGCTGTTGTGTCAATTGACAAGTGAAGGAAAGAGTAGCAAATCATTCTTTCTTGTTAAGGTCCACAAGTACACAGAGTAGGGAAGGAAACAACAGTAATGGTGACCTATGCGATCATAGCAAAGCAACTTGGTAAAAATGCATTTGAACATAATGCAATTTTGGATGTGCATGTCAGAGTCTTTCAGTGCCTACACTTTTCCATATATAGCTATATATATTGGAGGGCTTAATATATATGTATCAATGTTTCTCGTGAAAATTCAAGTCACATTTTTGCCTTTCATTTGCCATGGCATCGATTAATCACCTTTTCTTTGAATATACGTATAATAAATTCGTTTGAAATATCTCGGCAGCATGCAGTTAGTACATTGATTCTTAAAGTTCGCTTTGGTAAAGTGATCGTTGATATGGAATTATACGAGGATTGAAGGAGTCTAATTGATATGCATATATATATATCGATTTTTTCTTATGAATTAGTAATGATCTATTAAACACCAGAGAAAAAAATACAAAAAATCTATAAAATCAGGAAACTTACTTACAACACAAAGATCTAAAGACAATATGAAGAAAAAACTGAATAAAAGTGTTAGCCATGCTACTAAATTAGTGTCTTTAATTAAGAACTCCTTGCTTGGCTGGACTATCAGCTGCTTGATTGTTTATATATATAAACATGATGAAAATCAACAAAAAAGAAAGAAGAAGAAAGCCGATTGCTTGTATTGAAAATAACATTGAACGCAAATTATAAAAGTGATTGAAAATTGGTATATAATCATACACAGCCATGTTTATGGCTATACACATGTATGCGAGAAATAGATGAAAAGAGAGATCATGGATTTTTTGGAACTAAAATCTTGTTTAATGCTACACCCCGAAATCATTCTCCAAAACATTTCAGCCATTGGCAGAATTATAAAGGATCCGCTGCTAGGGTTCAGTTATTCAATGCAGGAGATTGAGGAATGATTTTAGAAAGAATATTCGATAAGAAATATTTTCATGGGAATTAATTAAATTCAAGAAATCTATTTGTGATGTACTAGATTTTTCTTCCATTGAATGAAAGAGCTGCCTTGTCCCCATACAAAAAAAAAAAAAAAAAAAGTCTATATTTTTTGTGTCAGTGTGTGTTTGGTGAAATATAATACACTTGCTTGATAAAATATCAAAAAAATTGAGAATGTTTCAAGTAGAAGGGTCGTATAAAATAAGCGATAGCTACTGTAGGGAGGGGAAAAAATTACCATATAGCAGTCAATTGACTGCGTTGTATGATTGTTTTTTGTTATTTCTATATATTACACTTAGTATGATGGAATTTTCCGATAAATTTTAATTTTTAATTTAATTTAAATTTTTTCAGAAAATTATCAAATAACACCTAACGACTTTTCAATCCATCAGTAATTTTATTTGTAAAAAAAAATAAGTAACAGTATAATTAGAAAATAAATAGTTACAAAGCTCTTTGTAAAATACTGGTGGAATGTTTCGTTGGTGATTCTCTTTGTAATGAACATGATGAATAGTATTGACAGTTTACTAATAATTTTACTAACGGAATTACTGATGGAATAAATTATGTCGGTAATTCTGTTGGTAAAAATGGCACGTCATTTTTTTTTTTTTTGCTTTGTTTTAATTTTTTTCACTGTAATTTCCTTGGTAAATACTGAGGTAATATTTCCGTCAGTAAAATTCGTCAGCAATTTACCAATGAAAATATTCCCTCAATATTTTCATTTGTATTTATCGATTTTCTAGTAGTGACTGCACCAATTCATTTGATTTTTTTTTATACTAATTGTTGTTAAAAAAATTTAATTATATAATTCAAAATTTTAAATTATTTAGTGAAACCTTTAACAATTATAGTTTCTCGTTTTCTCTTCAACGAAGGGAGTGATCAGAAAAAAGGGAAAATCATTCTAATTCCATCCAAATTAATATATTTCAGAAGACTTATTAGGCCATGCTTGAAATCCCCCTTTAAAATATTGGGGGATCAAAAGAAAGAAAATTGGAAAACAGCGAAAGGCTGATATTTTCTTAGGTCATGTTTGGGATTTGCCTCTAAAATATATTAGGAAACGAGAGAAGAGAAGAGAAAATCGGGAAAATAGCAAAATGCTAGTGGAAGGCAAGTTATATACGAGAGATTTGCAAAAGGACAAAAAAAGAAGTAGCCAAGCCGACAATTCAAGACTCAAATCAATAACCTTATAATAATAATATTCCATGTTTAATTATAACAAATTAAATTGTAGCACAGAAAATTGAAAATCAATGGAGGCCTGCCACGTAGCTGTCTAATACCCTCCCATAGCTCCCTCCAATGTGAGTTCAGGGCATGGCAAGATTGATATGGTTGGCATATTCGTAGGTCGACGTAGTTATTGAGGGTACCATGACTGGTCCAATTCGACGGGGACCGATCTTATAAATGCTCGCTAAACCCTGCTTTCTTAGATCCCTTTTTCATGCCTTTTATACCAACATTAAGAAATGCCACAGTTCCCTACCCCCTTTGTACCTTTTAGCCCTTGCTGTTAATCACCATCAATTCCTTAACACATTCTTTCACACGTCAAGGTTTATTGCTATATTATTATTTTTTAATTAATATAGTTTGGTATCAGAGTCCTAAAGTTAATGACCACAGCTGCATTGCTGAATTTAAAATTATATAGAAATAAATCCTTGATTTCAAATTCTTATTATTATAACACTTGATAAATAGTTGTTAACCTAATAGGCCTGCAAGATGACCTACTTTCTTCATGCTTAGCCATGGTAGCAAGTTCCTAATTTTCACATTAAGAATCAATTAAATCTTATAGCTAGCTAGGAGGGGAGGAACAATAATATTGGACTCTTGGGTCCATATGCATGAAGAAAATCAACGGTCCCCACGGCGGCAGAGCATGATGATGATATCTGTTGCAATGTGGGGATTGATCATGAGGGAGTCCCTACCGAAGATATGTAATGGCAAATGCAAAATGATACCGAAATTGAATGATCGTAACAATCAGCTTTGTACGTGTGATTTGAGGCCACAAGAAGGGTGGCAGTATAAAAGGTTAAACTTTGATAATTGTGTTGATTTGTTACGTAGCCTCAAGCCCCAGCAGACTGGTCTCCACGTCCTGTTCCTTTTATGTTGTCTCAATTTTTGGAGATAATAATAATAATAATAATAATAATAATGATTTCCCTTTTAACTGATGTCACACTAGATGTTGCCTGGCTACTGGAAGACAAGCCTCAAGTGACATTTAAAGAGTAGGGTTAAAAAAAAGAGCCGTGTTGCATGGATCACAACAAAAACCCTAGCGCTAGTAAAGCTGCTATATATGCAAAAGTCGTAAATTATTGAATACTCTTTAATGCACTAATGTACTATTTACCCTCAAGGTAAGAGTTCTATTAACCTTTGGTGAACCTCTGGCTAGAGATAGAAGATTATAGCAATATATTAACCCCAAACCTTTGTTTGTTTCTGTGAATTTAGTTGTAAATTTAAAAATATTTGATTAATTAATATAACTTTTTTTAAAAATCTTAATATATATATATATATATAGTTTATAGTTTTTCTTAATTGTAATTTCTCAAATCACGATAGTAAAAACTACCATAATATAAAATATACATTAATTTATTGATACCTATCTCAATTCCAATTCTTGCCCTAGCCACGGAGAGACTGGCAGATAAGTTTTGCATTCGCACCTCCACTCATTCCATATCCAACTTTAAATGATTAATAATAATATTTTTTATTTTTATTTATTAAAATGTCAATTTTTTCATTAAAAAATTAAAAAAACCTAACTCAACCAAGCTAAATTTCAAGGTGGCGAAAATCCGACCCGATCCAACCTTGTCCCACTCCCTAATTTCAAGAGGCCCAACCCCATAAAACTGTAGTGAGAATAAGCCTAGACCACTTTCCTGAGCCAGAATATAACCAGAGCCCATTATATTTATTGGGCTTGGTGGCCATGTTAAGCCCATAATTAGTATTCCTTTAAAGCCCACTTTAAATAACCGACTTGTCTTCCTCTCTAAGTCTCTAGCAACAAACGTACAGAAAAAACCGAATTGACTTCAAAAATCAGACAAGAAAACCTCTGCTTCTGAACCAAAAAAAAAAAAAGATCCCAGAAATTCTCAATGGAGTGGAAGAGATTCTTGTCGATCCCAGTTTGTAGTGTGTTTCTGTTGATGAGTTTTGTTTATTACATAACAGTTTTCATATTTATTGAAGATTGGGTTGGGTTACAGAGCTCAGCTGGGACTTTGAATGCTATGATCTTCACTTTTATGGCTTCTTTATGTCTTTTCTCTTTTCTCGTCTGTGTTTTAAAAGAACCTGGTTATGTCCCTTCCCCTTATGTTCCTGATGTTGAAGGAGCTGCTGTCCCTCCACATCATGAACCACTCGATAATGTAAGTAATATATAAGCAAGCATTTAAGTTTCTTCTCTTTTTTATTGTAAATGTCTGAATAGTGATGTGTTATGTGTCTTTTTATTTGATTTTGGATTGATTGATGAGAAAATTGAGGAAAAAAGAAGAAAGGTGAAATCTTGAGTGTCATTGTTTGTGGTTGTGATTTAGTTCATAAAGTTATATTATTTGGTTTTGAAGTGGCTGTTGAGAAATCAAGGGAGGATATGCTTTTATATTTAGGTGTGAAGTTCTGTTATTTGTGTCCTTTTGTTGCTAGAATTCGGAGGAAGTAAACCCATGCCTACAGTGCAAAGATTGAACTTTGGGCTTTCTAGGCTGTACTAGTGTTTGATGATTTAATTGTAACTGGTTATTATGAATTATTTAGGAACATGGTGGTTTTGGTGAATGATTTATCTTCTGTTGGCTCAACTTTAGCTTCCTGTTGGTTTCCTTGATAATGGATGAAAAGAAGAATGAGGATTTGGTTCTTATTTCATTTTCTGTGGAAGGATGATTCAACTTTAGCAACTAGTTATTTTGGGTTCAATTCAGTGAAATTGTTTGATTTTTGCATCGTCAGATGCTAACAACATCTTGCCTCAATTCGTTTTGTTTTCTGCAGTTTCTTTAAACTCTAATAGATAATGTCTCATATTGATTGTGCTCTTAGATCTGTTCCTTGTTTTGAAATCTAAGTATAGCGTATCCATGTGATAATAAGGTCCATAACCTGTTTTTTTAATGCAATTTTCTATAAATGAATTTCTTACTTTGTGGTTAACTTTGGACTGATTGATAATTAATCCTTGATAGAGTTCACAACTGAGGCGATGTGACAAGTGTGTTACATACAAGCCTCCCAGGGCTCATCATTGTAGGGTCTGCAGAAGGTGTGTTTTGAGGATGGTATGTTCAGCAAAAATCTTTTTTTTGCAATAACTGTTTGGTTCATGAGTTTTTAACTTGATTATCGATAGAGTTATGGATTATGTTTACTTTAAAATTGATGGCAGGATCATCATTGTCTTTGGATAAATAACTGTGTTGGTTATTGGAACTACAAGGCCTTTTTTATATTAGTTTTATATGCAACCATAGCAAGCATCTATTCTTCGGTAGGTTTATTCTGGTTTTCATTCGCACTTGATATTATATAACTTGATTGGCTGAGATTACAATAGATGATTTTGGCATGCTCAGGTCATGATAATCAGCTGTTCTTTTCAGAAGAACTGGAATTTCAGTGGAAGAATTCCTATGAAGATTTTTTTTGTGAGTGGGTATTTAATCTTTGATGGCAGTCTTTTGAATGTTTAGTTCGGTTAACTATTCAAGACTAACTTCTAAGGGGGAATAACCAAAGTACACAATCTGTATGCAAGAGAAGCTGGAAAAAGAAAAGAAAAGAAAGAATAAGAGAATAAAACCCCCAAAAAACAAGATCTAAAAGTTCATATAATTTGTTATCCATGCTCTTGTCCTTTTCCACTTGAATTCTATACATGCAAGACTGCATCATATGAAGGATAGCAACATACAAGGTCGAACATGGCAATTACCCACCATAGAATGAGGTTGTAAAGGCAGTTTTGGGCGATAGTCAGGGCTACAATGGTTCTGAATAGCATTTAAAAATGTATAAACTTTTCCAAGATCATTCTGTTGCTTAAGATTCTTTTCTTAAAAATGTTTCCCAAGATTGCTTGAAAAATAAAGTGAAGCCATGAACCTTTTGGTCTCTTATTCAGCCAATAAATCAGTTTTAAACAGAAGTTGAGGGTCTTGAATAAGCCCTGTCTAAATGGTTCTTACGGACTAGTAAAAATACTTGCATTCGGTATTTGCTGACTTATCCTTTCTCTTAATTCTTGTTCATTCCTGAGTATTCATGCAAATAGACTGTTTTGAGTTTTCAGGGCTTATTAAGAAACCTGACATAGGGCATTTTAGGTTGTTTCTGGAGCAATGATGTTTGGCTTGAGCATAACATTTGGAACTCTTTTGGGTTGGCATATTTACCTCATGTCTTGCAATATGACAACCATTGAAGTGAGTATTCAATTCCAAAGTAGATATGCAACATGCTTAATTTTTGTGGTTATTGATAATAACTAGAATGGTTCTTTTCCAGAATTATGAAGGAATACGTGCAGCATGGTTGGCCAGGAAATCTGGACACAGTTATCGACATCCATTCAACCTTAGTGTTTACAAAAATATCACCTCGGTCTCTCTCTCTCTCTCTCTCTCTCTATCTCTGTATCCATTTGTTCTTTGCCCTTTTAATCCCATAAGTTGCTAAGTAATCTGCTTTTGATCAGGTATTGGGTCCAAACATACTGAAATGGTTATGCCCCACTGCAGTAAGCCATCTAAAAGATGGAATGAGCTACCCAACTGCACATGATAGTTGATATATATTTCTGGGTTCTTGATCACCTGTTAAAACATTAGTGGATTTTATGCAATTTTTATCATCATGCAAGGATCTACTGTGTGTTCATCCTTGATGCGACTATCTGATGTAGGTAGAGGCTAGACAGCTGACTGGAAGCAGCAGGAGTGCTCTCTGGATAAGCTTATCACGTGTTTAACTTAAAGAAGATGATCGATCATACTTTTTTACATACAACAAAAGTAGGAATTTTTAGTGAGATAAGCCACTGTTTATTTATACCCGCTAGAGTCCAAGCCATGGTGTTGCTATACGAAAGATTTATAAGTTGTACGTTAAACTTTGTCATGTAATGTACATACCAGATTGTTTTCTGTTCATGAAACCAAATAACTTAGAACATCCTTCCAAGGTTTCTTGTCATGTGGGATATTCTGCTATTTGTTGATAGAGGTTTCAGTCTTACTATATCAGTCGGCCAATAGATAAAATATTTACAATCTACAATATAAAAACCGTTTTGAGTTACAGTTGGACTGGAGATTTGATCGCATATATTCACAACTATTGTAGATGGGAGTTAGCAGGGAAGAATTTATGGGTCTTGGATTTGGTACGATACATGGCATGGTAACGGAAATTTGCAGGTGACCCTCGATCACAGAACAAAGAATGGTTAGCTTTGTTCTCATGATGAAAGTTGTCTGTCAAAAACGTGGACGGATAGAACCATTCACTCGATGAGAACGTCGTGATGGAGATAAAACATCAATTGACGAGGAAGACAGCGTTATGACATCTTGGAGATTTAAATGAATGGATATGGTTGTTTTTTAAAAGTATTTTTTTTATTAAATATATATATTTTTATTTTTTAAAAAAATTATATTAAAAATTAGTGTATCAAAATAATCTAAAAAATTAATAAAAAAAAAATTTTAAAATTTTAAAAATACAAGTTCGCCCCCCTATTTATTTGGCAAGACGTGTACATATGGCTTTTAAGATCAGAGTACAATTAAGCCACTCATGCTGCCTATTTACGTCTTCTAGTTCAGTATACAGTTCGTTCTCTTTCTTCAATGATTTTTCGATTCGCACTTGAATGCAACAGCGAAAGTTTTTTATTCATCTAAATTAAACTTCCTCAATAATTGAGAGAAGCTTGGAAGTTGAGTAGAGAAAAGCATGCCAATCTTCTTTCCATGCATGATCTCATTGCCTACACTATAGTTATTGCTTTGACTGTTACCTTTGATGTGTATCGTTGCTTTTATGGTTGTAATCATGGATTTAGGGCAATTATTCAAACTGTGTAGTTTGGACAGGTGAAACATAGTTTTCTTAGAAAATTGTTCTTGTGATTGACACGCGGAATGCATTTTGTACAAATGGCATGATTTGGACAAGATTTAAGGACATAGTTTATCAACGAAGATTCATCTCGAATAGACTGGAAACGTCACGAGATTCGAAACAGGAGAATATTTCGCGAGGCTTATCCACTTTGCATGATTCCCTCGCACTTGCCTTTTTACCTTTTTACCTTTCTGCTATTTGATTTCTGGAATGGTTTAAGAGAATTGTATAATATGTGATTCAGTCACTTGGAATATTGCTTAGTGTTTGGTGCACTTTTGTAGATTAATCTGGTGGGCCTTTTTAATAATCAAAAGTATAGCGACGAATGGCATGGGTCTCCCACTAGTCTCCCACAATGTTCATCCTTTTGGTTAATGGATCTTCTCATGTAGCTGGTGGTGTACAGAGCTGATCTTCAATACGGTTCTTCCTCGAGTCCTGGATAGTGCAGATGACATCAGGCAGCATAAAGAAGTTGACGTTAGACACCCTAAGCATGATTTGAATCCAATGGTTCAGATTTAACATATATCACGGGGTCCTGAAATATGACAGGAATCACAGGATCAAATTAATCTAAGAAATTAGACTGTTTACAGCCAAGGATGAGTCTTTGTGCACTTCAATTCAATAATTTTAGACTTAACGAACATGATGAAAGAGAACATGAAGGCATCTCAATCCTATTCACAGATCTCATCATGCGTGAGGTGATCACATACTTGGGCAAAAGCATAGGTCTATCTTACCAGTTATCAACAGTTTCTTAAGCCAAAACTTGTGGACAGCTTCACTGTTCCAAGAACACCTTGTAAATGAAGGCACAAGTTGATGCTTTATTATTATTATTATTATTATTATTAACATATAGGGATTCAGTTCAGTTTACGTGTACTTAGACTAATCTTACGGTCCTGTACAATTAATAACCATGTAAACCTCCAATAATTCTGAAATTTATAAGATATTCGAATTGATAATTTTTTAAAAAACAAATTTATATCTTGATTAATTTTATATCCTGATTAATTGAGTTATACCCTTAGGGTTAACAAGGATGATGCTTTGATTCCCCATAAAACGTGTTTCTTACATCCACTCCCGTTCTTGTCTCTCTGTATCTTCATCAACCACCTTGCAATTATTTCAGAAGACTTCAAAAGACTTGTAGTCTGTAGTCTACCTCAAGCAAAGTGAAATTAAAATATGATGTAGCCTCTAATCAAGGATCTCATCAAATCTCAAGATACATTTTTTGCTATATATATATATATATATGTTTCGATCATGGTCAAAGCAATAGCTGAAACAGACTCAACCCGCCAACAATAATTGCAAATAAAAAATGACAAGGTGGAGAAACCACCAGCTCAAGGCTCAAGCAACAACAAGCATAAACCCATCCCTCAAAGATGAAAAAAAACAAAAAACACCAGCGAGATGTAACCGAACCACATGATCCCTTCATTGGATCTTTCTGATATAGCCACCATGTATGTGGAGTGGACCGAACATCGTGTGTTGCCTGAGCTTGCTAGGTGAGGCTATAAATGTTAACATCACGCAAGGTGTCGTGGAGATAAGCACTAGATTTTTATATAAGCTTGAATGCTCCTGTGAGTCTCTTGGTAGATAACGTGACAACATCAATAATATCATACTGGTTTTCATCAAATCATATGATGATGCTTCTGACTCAGGCAGAAAACGAAGTGTGAGGAAAGGCAATCTGAAGGCCACGTTATTGATTATTGCTGATTGCCAGCCAAACTTGTAGTTTTCAAATGGGAAAGGTGTCATCTGGACATCACCCGATTCCGATTTGATTCCAAATGCCACAGTGCTGCTAAAATGCTGTGCTCAATGTCCCCAAGAAAGTAATCGCTCGATGGAATTTAGGGCATACCCACTTCTGTTCTCCATCTACATGGATTCATGCTCTCTGAGTTGGTATGTTGAACCCTTTGTTTCTCTTGCAATCTCTTGCCACACACCAAAATCAATGACATTAACCAGGTTTTTTGGGATCCGCCCGTAGAATTGTGAAGATGAATGCAGCAACACCTTTTCTTTTTCAAATAAAATAACAGCTTGGGCTCGTTTAGATTTGTTTTTTTAACTTAACTTCAACAAATCATTTTGGGTTTTTTCTTCGAATTGAACCCTCGATTCAAGATGAGTTTAATTTACCATGTTTTAAATCACAAAAAAAACTGAAATGCATTATCAAAGACAGACGAAGCATCCAATCATGGGCCCTTTGCTGATTAGGTCAGTCAACTTCCATTCATCTATAGAATTGAAGTAATCATGCGCTATGAGAAACGAAGAAATTATTGATCTATCCGAAACGAAATCACAAGGACAGGCATCTTATCCACAATGCTGAGAATCCCCTGCGAGGAAAAGGCAAAGCATGTGCATAAAATCAATCTGTGATGCTGCATAATGAAGCCGTTTGATGCGATCGGTCTTTGTCCCCTGTCGGTAAATTGATTGGTTGCTCGTTTTTGTAGTCTGTACTTGTACAGTTGTACTCCTCCTGGAGAAATTGAGAGGTTAAATAAATGAAGGTCCTCAGATGTTTATTGAATTCAGAAGAACCTCTTCCTCTCAAAATAACTTGATGAAAACTGTTTGTACCAAAGACAAGAAGGTCATTAATTGAAAAGGGATGATCTGGGTTTTATTATTTACAAATTTACAATGGAATACCATGTCTAACTTTTTGTTGCTTGGAATTGACCGCTGGATTATACTAGCTGTTACCCTGTCAAATATCAAGTTTCAAGTCTGAAAATTCAAGGACGGTTTGTTTTTTATATTTTAAAAATATTATTTATTTTTGTATATTTTTATGCTTCAATTTTTTTAGTTTTTTTTTTTCTTGTGTTTTTAGATAGTTTTATTTGCTAATATTAAAAAATAAATTGTTAAAAAATATTATTTTAATATACTTTCAAGCAAAAAACATTTTAAAAAATAATTGCTATCAATAAATATTAAATGAACACTAATCTAGTTGTCATACATGGTTTTAGTGTCTGGTGTCTGATCCAAAAAAGAATTCGAACCAGAATTAATTTATAAATTATTAGATTAACTCAAGTTAGTTATCTTTCATGGATAATGTTGTTTTAAATAGAGCTAAACCGAAATGTGGAGAGGATGTTTGTAAGAAATTACATAGATAATTGATGGAAACTCCAAATTCAGAAGCTTTTTAAGTTGGGAATCTTCCAACTTTACTAATTTGATGAAATTTTCATGTATTCTAGACTCAACTAGGGACCGACAAGAAAGAAAATAAAGCTTATAACCGGAATTGACTTTGTTTTTATTTTTTTGAAAATTAAAGGGACCACAAATTTATAATTGGAAAAGTATGGGGATTAAAATGCATATTTCACACAAACTTTGTTGAAGCCTCTTTGGTCTCCTGGCAATTAATCTAGCCCTTTCTTAATAAATTAACCCTGGCCTTCGATTTGACAATTTAAAAATGAAATAAAAAAAGGTTTTGTAATGAAAAAACGTTCATTGCGAGGAGGAACAATAATCCCCTACGCCTTTTAGTTTATAGTGCAATTGTTTCAAAACCAGACCTAGAACAAAGTGTGAAAAATGGATCACTAGTGTTGGCTTGGATTTATTTAATTTATTTATATTTATTAAAATTAATATTATTTAATTATTATTTTTTAAATAAAATAAAAAGATTTTAACTAAGTCGGTCAATTCTTGTACCATTTTATTTTTTTAATAAAAACCAACTCAAGCCTTAGATGAACCTGTTTGGGTTTTTATAACAAGAATAAATTTTAATTTTTTTATTAATATGAATGTACAATTTAACTTGAATATATCTTAATTAATCTTATAAGTTTTACAGTTAATAATTATATAAATTTTTAGTGGCTATTTCATAAAACTTAAATCTGAAATTATATAAAAAAATATTTTAATCTTAAACTTTTATCATTAAATTATCTACTAGATAAATTCTTAAAAATATGCTAGACAGCCTAGACATCATGATAATTTCGAAAATTAATAAAGTGTATAAAGGGGCTGCTAGTTTTATTTATTTATGGAAGATACTCGACAGTTCTGTTGCCACGTAGTGCTGCCTTTCCTGGCAAAGTGACAAACATCATAGCAAAAACATTAATAACGCATCCGGTTATTTTTTTATTTTAAAAATATTTTTTATTTTTTATTTTAAAATAATTTTTTTAATGTTTTCATACCATTTTGATATTAAAAATAATTTTAAAAAATTAAAAAATTATTATTTTAATATATTTTCAAATAAAAAATACTTTATAAAATAATCAATATTATACGTCCAAATCATATTTGAAGCTGCAAGCAATTACAGAGTTATAGATTATGTTATCAACCATCTTCTTCTTTCTTCGTATTAAAAGAAAGCTGCTAATTTTTTGGTTTTAAAAACAAGGTTTTTCAAACCAGTTTTAATGTTTGGATAATAAGAGATAGGAAGTAGACTCTTAAATTTAAATATATTTTTGTAAAAAATTATTTTTTTATATTTTTTGAATCGTTTTAATATACTAATCTCAAAAATATTTTTTAAATAATAAAAAAAATATTATTTTAATATATTTTAATACAAAAATATTTTAAAAATTAATCATAATTACACTTCCAAGATAGCTGCCTTAACCATTAGGTGATCTTAAGAGTGGGGTTGGCTTTTGTACATGCTGATTAAGTTTTTCACACAATTAGTTAATTAATAGATAATGATCAAGTTTTTTACATAATTAATATATTTTTAAAATGATTTAATTGAAACGGTTTAGATAATATCAAGGATTTTTTAAAAATAATAAAAACAGTATTATTTTAAGAGAAATAATTCACTTAAACTGATCCAATAAACCATAAATTAATCCAATAACTTTTAGTTACCTGACCTCTCTTTTTCAGGCAAGGTCCCGAGACCATATCTGTTAACTATATTTATAACCGAGCGAAGCAAAGACAACAACTGTAATTCTATAAGCAAGCGATATAGGGTGAAAATCATTACAGTACCAAGAGACAAACAGAAGAACACATCAGTTCGGTCTGTGTTTTCCGTTGCTGTTTCTCTCGAGTCTCAAAAAACCAGGTCTTTCTCTAGTCTTTCACGAGTTTATTCAGATCCTAGATTCGAGAAAACTCTCTCTTTCTCTCAATTCTTTAACTATATTAACGACTCGCCTGTTCTCCCCTTATAAGGTCTTTGTGGGATCTCGAAACAACGAGGAGAAAAAATAAAGCAGCAGCAAAAACTTTCTTTCTCTACGTACGTTAGACTTTTTACTCTTAAGAATCCTCCTTGTTTGGTTCCTTGGAAAGTCGAGGAATCTTGATAACGTATTTTTCTTCGCAGTTTGCGAATCATCCTTTGTGTTCGTTCTCTTTTTTTCACTGTAAAGTATGTTAAACGTTTTGTTTTCCTAGACAGGAAAGTAGAACCTCTTACATAGAAAGGAAACTCCATTACTTTTGCCTTTCGTTTTCTGTATTTCCTTTACAACGAAAGATGACTAGGAGGCGGAGTAGAGTTCCTTTTGAATATTTCAAACGCATATTGCCTTGAAAATTATGTTAATTTCCAAGCTTGCTTACATTCCCAGATTTAGATCTTCTTTCGGATGGTCATTCTGCGTTTGCTTTTCATGCGTTTGTTTCTGATTTATGTTTCCAAGATTTTATTAACCATAACAATTCTTATCTCCTTTTATGTTATTCAGTAAAAAAAAAAAAACTAGTCAGAACAAGCTGCGAAGTGCAGATGCTAGAAAACTAAAGCTACCAAATCCTATAGGATAAGAAGTGATCAATTTCAATTTGAGGTTCGTAGCATCTCTCTTTTTAACTTTATTTTTTTAGCATTTAATTTTTTTCATAGCCAATAATTATTTGTTTTGTTGTGTGAATTTTAGCTGGGATTTTTGAAGGGGAGAGAAATAGTAGGGGGCAAAAATGAAGAATTCAGTATCAGAACAGAATTTTTACATAGAAAGTGAAGAAGAAGATGAAGAGAAGGAACTTAACAGAGATGGAGAAGGTGAAGCAGATGTTAATGGAACAGATTCTGATGAATCTTTGGCCGATGATAATCGTCAGCAGAGTAAAACGGGTTCTTACAACACCTCTTGGCCTCAAAGTTACAGGTTTCTCTCATTCACTCTGCTCTGTTTTGCTCTGTTAATTTCATGTCATGTTCAGTCTTGGACTTTCTTGATGCTTTAATTCATCAAAGAAAACATGTTTTCAGGGAAATCAGATCATGGGATAACTTTAATAGGCCTTTCATAACGGGAAAGTGATCATTTTAGGGCCATTGGCTCACTGATTTCATAATGGTTAGGAACCAAAAGGCTTGGAAAAAATTTATGTTTTATTGTAATTTAGTCGTTCAGTGAATGATTTTCCTCGTCACCTAGATCAATACCTTATCCTCTACAGTACCTTTTCTTGTCTATTGAGCAGTGATCTGATGTTAATGAAATCAATATGTGAACTATAAGTCTTTAACTAGCAAATCCATTAATCCTAAGGTATTTCATTAATGTGCATTTGCTGCTATTTCTAGTTCCAGACACTTATCTACGGCTGTTAACTGATGTTTCAGGCAATCCATCGATTTATACAGTAGTGTACCATCTCCAAATCTTACTTTTTTGGGGACTCCTACACTATCAAGATTAAGCAGTTCGTATCTTTCCTCTTCACTTACAAGAAGACACACACCAGAATCGTTACCTACTGTTGTAAAGCCTCTACTAGACAAACCAGAAGACGAGCAACTTCCACCACAAAGGCGTAGTTCTCGTTCTCTACTGCCTCCAACTCTATTAAGAAGGTCATCATCCATTAGAAAGGATGAGAAACTATCCCGGGTTTCGCATGAGCTTCCCATGTCTCGTCAAAGCTCATTTGGACAAGCTCTGCTTAATGGTAAGTTGAAACGAACACAACGGACAATGGCCGGCACGCTCTTGGGCAAATCCAGATCATCCATTGTAGCATGGCCCTCACACAATCGACGGCTTGGATTTGGCCACGACTGTCTAAACCATGCTCTTACACAGTATCGTTATTTGTTAGCAATCATCCTACCTGTCCCCATGGAGCCACTTGCCATATTAGGATTAGTACGGCCATCAAACTTGACACTAACTAGACCCTACAATTGCCGGGACCACCTCATCAACCAATGATATTACAGATTATGCTTTATTATTTTGTTGTCATCACTTGCTTACATGGCCCTAGGTTAGGTTCCATGACATCTTGTTTTTTAGTGTCTCCATGGGTCAGCTAATATGGCTAGCGTGTCTGAGACTATATTTAGGAATAGAATATTGCCTGTAGCAATAAATATCTTCAAACAACCAAAACTACCTTAGAAATATGATGGAATGATTTGTTGTTTATGACCTTTAATATAGGATTTGTAGGCGGGGACCCTTTGTTCGCTTCTCATTATTATCTCCCTAAGCATCAAAACAACCATGTTTCTGTTTCATGTTTTCGTGGCTTAGTTTGCACATGCTGCACATGTATCTGTCTCGTTGTTCTTGAGCCTTTTGGCCTCTTGCTGTTTGTTAATGTAAATTATTTACTAACAATTAACTGTAAATCTGCAAGCCCTGGCGTCAAGTTGAATTCCTGCATGCTGAATTGAGAAGGATTGTTTAATTTAGTGGTTACTGTGTACTTGTCGTGGTTCATAATGCAGGCTTGAATGTTCTGTGTGGAGTAGGTATTTTATCTACTCCTTATGCTGCTAAAGAAGGAGGATGGCTAGGGCTATCCATATTGCTCATATTTGCAGTTCTTTCTTTTTACACTGGGATGCTCTTGCGTTACTGTTTGGATAGCGAACCAGGACTTGGAACTTACCCAGATATTGGCCAAGCTGCCTTCGGTACCGCCGGTCGCGTTGTCATCTCGGTAAGTCTAGTTCTTAACTTCCATTTCCTGAAGAAATTGCAGTTAAAATGTTGGATTGATATGCAAAACTTCTCCTCTTGAACTTACATCAAGCACTGGTTTACAAATTTGACTATAGACTGATACTGTCGTTTTTGCCTTTGTTTTTTCTGGTTGCAGGTAATATTGTATGTGGAATTGTATGTAAGTACAGCTGGCTTTTCCTGGATTATTTACTCTCTGTGTTTTAATCAATTCAGCATGATTGCCTCTAGGAGAGAATATGATGGTAACCTATATCCTGCTGGGGCCAATTAAATTATTTGGTCCAAAGTTTTGGATCTTATTTGACAGCTTTATTTTCTCTACCACTTGCTTGGACCGTAGGCGGCTGCATCGAATGTTGCACCCGATTTACGGCAAATTGATCGCCTATAAAAGTGAAAAAGTTTTGGCTTTCTTGAAAGTGAGGGCCTAAATTATAATGTGAACACAGATTCATATGATGTTGCTTTCTGCCTCTACAACAACCAAGATCCGATCATACGGATCCCATAATGATATTTTTCTTTCAAAATCGTCTTTATTTGGCTATTAGTCACTCAATGGTGAATAGATCGTCTGTTTAATTTATCATAAACAACCATGGAACTTGTGAACTACAAATAATAACCCAAGGCAACAACTTTTTTGCTGCTATAAATATGCAATTCTGTCACCATTGGCCTAGGTGATAAATTTTGGTTCACTGATATAAAGTGGATTATTGCCCTTGGCATCTTCATGCATTTCTCTTTTGTTTCATTCCTGTGAATGTCATTCGTAGTGAAGTATGCAGAAGCCTTATAATTTGATAGACTAATGTTACCTGACTAAATTTTTTGATATGCCGCAGGCTTGTTGCGTTGAATATATAATTTTGGAGAGTGATAATTTATCATCGTTGTTTCCAAATGCAAAAATAAGTTTGGGTGGATTTGAGTTGGATTCCCACCATTTTTTTGCATTGATGACCACCCTTGCCGTTCTTCCTACTGTTTGGCTTAGAGACCTCAGTGTCCTTAGTTACATTTCCGGTAGGTGTTCTGAAATCAAGTTATTTTGAATTTTAAACATTTTTCAATGGACGTCAAAATGATTTTATTCACATTTTTCTTCTTGATTAACCCATATCATCTATCCATGAAACAATTTTCTTAAAAATGGAATAAGTTGAAAAGGCTGCAACGCTCACAATCTGCTCATCAGATTAAGCAGCAATCTTGTTTTGAGAAATTCTAAAATTTCAGCCCTTTTCTTCCAGCTGGTGGAGTTATTGCATCAGTTTTGGTGGTCCTGTGCTTGTTTTGGATTGGTTTGGTTGATAAAGTGGGCATTCACAGCGAAGGGACGGTACTCAATCTTGGAACTCTTCCTGTTGCCATTGGTCTCTACGGTTACTGTTACTCAGGACATGCTGTTTTTCCGAACATCTACACTTCCATGGCACAGCCTAACAGATTTCCTGCAGTTCTCTTAGCATGGTAACTTAAGTTTCTCTACCTCCTTTCTTCATCGTAGGAAACTTGTTCTAGTTTTACTCAAGAACCCTGTTTCTTTTTTTCAAAATAACTGCCTGTGATTTCAAGTGTTCCTTACTTCATGTTCCCATTGTTCTGTTATCCATACAGCTTCGGTATTTGTACTTTGATGTATGCTGGAGTTGCTTACATGGGGTACACGATGTTCGGAGAAGAAACAGAATCTCAATTCACTCTTAACTTGCCTCAAGATCTAGTTGCCTCGAAGGTTGCTGTGTGGACTACGGTATGCTCATCAGTTCTTACAGTTCTTTACTTTAACCTGTTCTGTTTGTTCTCTTCAAGAATCAGGATTCAATTTTTTTCTTACAGGTTTTTAATTCATTGTCTGTTCTCTTGCAGGTGGTTAACCCCTTTACCAAATATGCATTAACCATGTCTCCAGTGGCAATGAGTCTGGAGGAGTTGATACCATCAAACCACATGAAGTCTCACATGTATGCGATTTGCATTAGGACAGCACTGGTGATCTCTACCTTATTGGTCGCTCTCTCCATCCCTTTTTTCGGTTAGTCTCCCTTAATTGTCACCTTACGTATTATTTTACACCATGTTTCTTGCAAAACCAGTTGATTTTCATTAAACTTGCAGTTTTATATTCCATACCTTGTTTGGTTACAACTTTATACCATCGACATTTCCTTTCATTGCAGGTTTGGTCATGTCACTGATTGGATCTTTACTCACAATGCTTGTGGTAAGTTTTCTACAGCCATTAATTTAGCTTCCTTATCTGAGTCTTGTTTTGCCATTTGACCTCTCCTATGCTCTTCAAAAGTTTGAAAACGTGGTTTGGTTGAATTAAACTAACAAGTAAATCTATAACAGACCTTGATACTTCCCTGTGCTTGCTTTCTGAGCATCTTGAGGGGTAAAGCAACGAGATTTCAGGTATGCCACTGTTATCAATGCCTCCATTCACAAATTTAGAACAGCTTTTAACATCTTCCTTCTACTTCCCTTTCTGGTATTAAAAATTGTCAGCACTTTCTGAAGCATAATTGATAGGCTTGGCACTGCTCTCGTTCCCATTTTTACTGTTGTTTCTGTAGATTGCAGTTTGTATCATAATCATTGCAGTGGGAGTTGTATCGTCAGCCTTTGGAACCCGCTCATCCCTGTCCCGAATCATTGAGAATTTGAGCACGTGAGATTTTGGGTTTCTTCTCCAACAACAGTAGAAACGAGATTTCCCTTTTAAGTAGTTTACCTCCTTCTTCTCCATTCCAATTTTGAGACAGTTTTGATGTTTGAATCCCCTGTTCCCTTCAGTGCCCTCGTAACTTGAAATTTTGCGTTCTTATAGACGAGATTTTATTAGAAACAATGATGAAGGTCTGTCGTTTTTTCCTCTCATTAAAACAAGCTCGACTGATTGAGGATTTTTGGAAATTTCAGAAAACCCAGCAATTTTTGCGATTCATGAAGTCTCACATCAAGCTTGCATGACAAAATTTGAGAAAATAAATCAAATCCAAGAAGACCAGAAGGACTTTAAGCTACTATGCATTAATTTTTCAATAAGACACAGGATGCGGATCCACATATCTAAAATTATAACAAAACAGCTAAAAAAACATGGGCTGGGTTTTACGGTTAATATGAACAATAAACGAATTGACTTCTTCTTTTTTACTTTTTTTTTCTTTCAATTTAATCCTTTTATATTCTAATTAAATTAAAATTAAATTTTAAATTATCATAAAAATATAAAATTAAAAAAAAAATGATTCGAAAAGTAAAACACTGGAAAAAAAAAAAACACATCACACCACATTTAAAACAATCATTTTAATCCAAATGTTTATTTTTAGTTTCTAACTTTAAGAAAAGACAGAAAAAGTTGTGTGGAAAAAAATTTAAAAATAATTAGTTATGCTATTTTTTATGTTGATAAATTTTATTTGACGAGAAAAATAATGATGGTAATTATTTTTTTAAAATATTTCTGAGAAAGAAAATCGAGCTTGGTTTAGAGATTTTTTCATTTAATTAATTTTTGTTTTTTTGGTGATTTTGAGTTGGTTTCAAGAGTGTTTATAGTATTGTGAAGATATTTTTAAAATGGAAACAATTTTAAAAATATAATTTTCAACCCTCAAAACCCCTCCCTTGTATTTCCGACCTTCGTATTCATATTGGTGATAGTAATATAAAATGCAATCTAGCAGACAATATATCATTATTATTTTAAAAAAAAAAAAATACAAGGGATAAACGACATTCACCATCTAAAAAGAAAAAAAAAAAATTACTTTCCACATGTGGGGTCTTGCCTCAAGCCCACATCCCTCGACATTTTTTAAAGGCCTAGGGGCATGAGCCCACTCAAGCCTAGCACCTAGACCTTTTCTTTTATTAGTTTTCTTTAAGAAAAAAAATGAAAATTGCTCCTTTTTTTTATTTTTTTATTTATTCTTTAATATTTAGTTCATTATGGATTTTTTTGTATATAGTATCATATAATATAAAAAAAAAAATATTTAGATTAGTTGAATCTCTTTATTACTAATTAGTTTTGGAACATATTTAATTTATAATTAAATTTCTATGTCTAAAATATTGTTAACGATAACTTATTAACTCACAAGATATTCAACACGTGTCTATATACTCAATTTAACATGGTTTTTGATTTTTTTGAAGTAAAAAATAACTTGAAAAAGTGAAATTTTATTTTTTAAAATTTCAAAAATTGAGAAAAAGGATCGAATAGAGAATACTTTATTTCTTTTGGTATCGCATTAACATTTTTCTTCCATGACAACCTCCTCGCTTGATCCTGAAGTTATATATATATATATATCGTTTCCAAATTCATTAATTAACCTTCCAAAGAAGTCTTCACATGAAAATTAGATTATGGGGTTTTGATAATAAATTTTGAAAGAGAAGAGACTTGACCCTCTGCGTGTACGTTAATATTTTAACAGTACAGGGTCGCAAAAATGCAATACGCATAAATTAATTTATCACTTAGTTGTATTATTATAAATTAAAAGAGATACAAGATCACCCCTGTTATTGCATCAGGAATTTATTCTGATGATCAGCTCAAAATATATGAATATCAAAGTGATCACCCAAGACAAGGATTTAGGCCGCAATAGCACTCAAAATCACCTTCTGCTACGTACTGACAATGAGCATCTGTGCACCCTTCTGGGCAGCGGGATGGACAATCAGAGTCACTTGAACAATACCCTAGGGCTTCAGCTCCTTCTGGAAAATCTGCAGCAAAATATTATTGTTTTTTTTTCATATTTATATATATGTTGATTTGTTAACAATGACAAAGAAAATTTATTTAACAATAATGAGAGAGAGAAAAATATGAGAGAGACTTACAAGTCGCGGAAAATACCAAAACAAACACGAACAACAATTTCAAAGAAGCTTTCTCCATTTTTATTTGTTTTTTTTTTCTTTCTTTCTCTTGTAGTGTTGTGTTTGCTGAGAAAAATTGGTATATAGAAAAATTCTAGGTAGTGGGTATTTATAGAGAAGAAATCTTGAAATTCATGTAGCACGATAAAGATATTTCCATATATATATCAGATATCAATAAGTTTTGAAATTATTTCAAATATGTTCTTTTAGGACACCATTGATTAAATTTATATAATTTAAATATTTCATTTATATGATTGAATGATTTACTTCTATAATTGAATAAATCATAATCCATAGCCCTTTGTGTTGATTTAATATATTTCTATGTATGTTCAAATGATAGATGCAAAGAACTTCTAGGTACGTTGTATGTATAGAGAAGAAATAGTAATATTCTTGTGGGATAGCAAGTTTATTTCTATATATATGTGTGTGTGTGTGTAAAAACAAATTTCTTTGTTTGGCAGATATTATCATATTTGGATTTTCATATAAATCAATTAAGAACATTATCAATTGATATATCAACAGAAGATTATTATTGTCTAGGTGTGTGTAAAAATCAATTACTTAAAAAATAAAATAGGTTACTGTGATTAGAAAAAAAAGAAACTCCGTAATGAAAAATGAAAAGCGAAGAAGAAAAGAATGTGATATTTAATCATTGTATATCGAGTGTTGTTTGGATTTCAGGCTTGATAATTTATTTTTTGTGGCTTGATATGGGGCATTCGAGATGTTGAAAAAAAAAATTGACACTAAGTTAAATAATTGATTAGGCATGATAAAATTTAATGGTATGAATTTAAAATAATTAGAACTTGAGAGATCAAATTTAAACTAAAATAAATGTTGAAATTATTTTTTGTCAAATTAGAGACTAGTTTGGATAAATAGGAAAAAATTACCGGCACGTGTACCATGCACACCAACAAGTTAGAACAATAGTGTCAATTTTGTTTCGTTTGGCATTCTATTTTTTCAATTGGAACGATATGTTTCAGTTTTAGAGCATTTTAGTGTGTTGTTTCAGGGTTATATTATTCATAATATAAATTCAACTCAAATCCAAATATAAATTAACTTGAAATTATGCAATTCAAATTTCAAATACAAGCAAAATGTGTGAGTTGAATTGATATAATCCAATTGACTCGACGAAACCAAAGACAACTTGAAACGTTGGATCGGAATGACTGGAATGGAATGGCTGGAATTTGGAAAATATTTCCAGAACATAACTAAACGAGATAAAAATTATTCTGATTTGTTTTGTTTTTTTGAACTAGAACGAGATATACCAGAAACAAATTAGGATTTAAAACCTTGAGTAAGAAAGGTTGTAGTAGCATTATGATAGCATGTGCGGCGGGCACAAAGCTCTAAACATGGCCTTTCATGAAAAAGATGGGATCAACACTGTGTGGCCTTCCTTATAAGGCAGTGCATGACGATGAAGGCCTTTTGATGTTGCTTTGACATCATCTTTTTTTTTTCGTTTCTCTTTTTTTTTCTCATTTATTTAATTTATGTGTTTGACTTTATTTTATATTTTTTTATATCAAATTCGATACATATTTTTCTAATGCTATTTTTAGCAATAATTGTTCTTTGGTTTTACAAAATTAATGCTTGGTAAATCATAAAATAATATTTTAAATCATGAACATGTGAAATAATGTGAGATGAAAAAAACATTAAAAAAAATGATAATGCAACATAAAAAGAAGACATAATTCATCATGGACTCCAATAGTTACCCATGGTGTTTTTTCCTTTCCTTTTTATTCCTTTAATTTTTTTTGTTTGACTTTTTTTTCTCAATATGATACATTCATATTAGGATGACCTAGGACTGGATTTGATATTTTATTTTAGTTGGAATTTGTATGTGGTTCTCACAATGTTCTAAAGAAGTTTCGATGTTAAGTTAATTTTTAATTTTGTAAAATAAAATTTTATTTTATTTATTCAAATCAATTAAAACTTTGAAGATCCAATTTCAAGTTGATTAAACAAATATTCAACTTCTTTTACTAAAAAAAATAATATTTTTATCCCAAATTCCTGATTCAATCTTTATTGCAACCAATATGTTTATTATTATTATTCTCAATTTATTGAATGAAAGATGTGATCTTTTCAATTTGCAATTAAAAACAACACTCACATCGTTTTTTGCTTCGAAAAAAAGCATTTCTCCATTGCGCGCGTGGAATCGAACTAGCAGTCAACTAAAACAATTGGGTAAGGGGCACATTATCTATAAAGAAACAATATATAGGGAAAAATCAGAATATTTAGGGACCAAGATGAAAAACATCCTTAAATGTTGGGCTTAAAGTAAGTTCTTACAAGACATCGTTCTGAACGGCGGGTACACTCCGTCCTTGCACCGAATTTACATCTTTTAAATCAAATTTAACGATAAAGACTAATAACATAACACAATATGTTCCTTTGTTTATGTGAAAGGAAAAAAAAACAGTAAGTATCATAAAATCAAATATAATTGTGATAATGGCAAGTTGTGATTAATTTTTAAAGTATTTTTTTATTTAAAAATATATTAAAATAATATTATTTTATTTTTTAAAAGTGATTTTTAACATTATCGCATCAAAATAATTTAAAAACACTACAAAATATTAATTTAAAAATAAAAAAAAATTATTTTTTTAAAAAACCACTTTTAAATCACAAAAAAAAAACAAATTAAATTACAACAGTGCACATCAAGGCATGTGGTAGTCTGTGTATTGTTATTTGATAAGAGAGATACATCGTCAAATATTATTGGATCATAATATTTTATTTTGATATAATAGCCCTCTAGGCACCGCCATTAGAGAAAACTCCCTGCACACAGGGCATTGATATGAGTATACTCCTGAGAGAAAATCCACTCATCTGGCAAAAGCACCTGCTTTGATATGGATAGGGTTGTTTATCACAGTAAACACGTTTACAAGATTTAGGACAGTAGGGGATGCACACGGCGTCGTTCGTGCATGTCCTGATCATTATTTTTGACGAAGACTCTTGATGCACCATCTGATCCCTTGTGATCTCTGTAGCTTGAGTTGATCCAGGTAGAAAATCTGCCAAACATTTTTGCTTTTTCATTCATGAGCAATCACTCCAAATAAATATGTGTGTGTGTGTGTGAATTAGAGAAAACAATTTTGAAAAAAAAAAAAATTCTCCCATATTATTCTATTTGTTGTTTTTTTTAAATACCTATTATCTTATAATCAAATAAAAAAATATTCCAAAGAAATTTTTACGCGGCCAACATCGCTAATAATATACAATACCTTAATTATTTTGCAATGCTTCGATTTTAACCTCACATGTTAATTAAATATTTATTTTCTAAACAAAGCGCCAAATACAGCCACACTCATTGGTATATATATATATATATAAAATACTAAATAGTTTTGATTTATATATATGAACCAGATCCACACATATCATAATTTTTCATAATTATTATCCTCACAGATTGATTAAGTATGAGAGAAAAGTACATAGCCAATAAACTCGCAGAAAAAAATAAAATAAAAAGAGAGACTTACAAGTTGTAGAAAATACCAAGACAATCACGAGTGCTGACTTAAAAGGAGATTTCTCCATTCTTAATTTTCTCTTTTGGTAGCAGTACGTAGGAGTGCTGTGCTTTTTTAAAAAATTATAGTGTTGTGTTTTTTATGATGCAGTGAAATTACGAGTAGTATTTATATACATAGAACGTACTAAATTCCATGCATCTATATGGATGTTTTTGCATATACATGAAGTATCAGATTTGTTTCCATATTTATTGTTTATATCTTTGACTCTTTTTTCAATCTCTCTTCTTTTTTTCTTGTAATTAAAGATTCTATAAGCATACAAAAACTTTAATAATAACATTATTAATACCATTAAAAAAATCTCAACAAAATAAATCAAAAAAATAATAAAAAATAATCAACAGAGTTTGTTATTTTGTATTTGAGGTTTTTTTTTAAGTGTAGTTAATTTTTATTTTATAAAGTATAATTAAAAAATATATTTTATTTATTCTTGATTATTTTTTTTAATTTTAAGTAGAGGTCTTGGAACATAGTTAAAGTTACCTATATATTTTGGATTTTGGTTTTTTATTAAGTGATGCTGCATGGGTTAAAGTAAGCATTTAACGGTGGAGATAGAGATGAATTTATTTTTATCTTATATTTACTATAAAAATTTACTAAAAAATTATCAAACAAACATATTTATTTTAAATTTAAAACCAAATATATTTTTTACTTGTATGCTTTTTTTTTTTTTTATTATCCAGATTTGAATTCAACCTAAGTACTGTCAAGGACAGGAACTACGAGGTCTCGTAAAAAAACAGAAACAAGGTGGGTCCTTATCAATTCAATCAATGATGTGACCTAACACAAAATATTCATAAAAAGGATTAATTGACGTACGTGAGACTTTGTAGTTTTCAAGTGATCTTGTTGCTAATAAACAATATTGAATTTAATAATTTTTTTTATTAAAAATTGTTTTTCACATACGATAGAGAATAAATTTAGAAGAGCAAAAAATTCAAAAAATATTTTTTAAAAAAATACTACTGAATCGATAAATTAGGAACCAAAATAAAACATATCAATTGAATAAGTTTCATTTTTTTTTTATGGTAATTCTTAATTTGTGGTTTTTTAATTTTTTCTATTCTTAACAAAAAATTGTCAAATTCTTCAGAACATTAAAGGTTGTAATTAAAAAAAATAGAAATCGAGGATAGCAAAAAAAAAACTTGGCCGGCGAAGCGAAAGTGGTAGACTGACGTTTTAGTAACAGATGTCGAGACTCGATCAACGGTCCTCACAATCCCCTCTCTTTTTCGCTCTCTATAATAATAATAATAAAAAAAAAAATTGAAAAAAAAAAAAAAAGTGACGTTCGAAAGAATCTCCTCTCTCCATGCTCTCGCTCCCTCTGTAAATCCCCCCCTATTTTCTTTTGTGTCACATTTTTTAATTACCTCTCGTTGATCACTAAGCTTTTATCAATTCTTGATACGACATCGTTTGGCGCGTAACCTCTTTTCCCTCCCAAGTTTCGTTTTTTATTCATGTCTGTTTTAGATTCTTTTTAAAGAAGTTACATGCGTGTATTTTATAGTTGATTTTTTATTTATTTTTCTAGGTTCCAGTTTTTTCCATTGATGTGGAGATTCATTGTGAAGGTATTTAATCATGATGCAATTTATGATTTTGTTGTTTGATTTTAATTTTTCAAAGCTCTTTTTGGTTGCTGAGAAAGAACGCTAAAGAAAAGGAATAAATTTTATGAGCTTCTTCTGTCTTGATTTTAAATACGTAAATGCTTTGATTAAAGTTCAGTTTTTTTAAAATTAATGCTTTGATTTTTTTCTTAAGTGATACAGGTAATGGGCCTTGATTTTAGCTTTTTCTTTTTACGTGGGTATTATTTTCTTACATGTCTGGTCATGTTCCTGCAATAAAGTAGTATTTTATTGTTTTTCTATTGTTAATTTTACTTTGTTTGAAAAGTACTTAACACATACTATGTTTATTTTTTTCGTAAAATCTTATGTTTCAGAAATTCTGATTTTGCTAAATGTGACATTTTATTGACCCCCTTTTGCTTTAAATGAATTTCGTAAATTTTCTCAGCGACCAAACAGAGAATTAGTGATAAAGTTTGGATTTTTTATTTCAATAGGCTTGACCCCTCTTTGTTTAAAAGAATTTTGTAATTTGTTTTTGGCAATTAGACATAGAATTAGCGTGGAAGTTTGGATTTATTTATTTTTTATTTGGTTATTTATTGTATTCTGCTGATTTTCAGTTTCTTTGAGAGATGGTCACTGGGGGCGGCAATATAAACAAGCCACATACAGTAGATGATTATGCACAAGGGGGGCTCACTTCTAACTCAGAAGGTAATTTTCAGAGCGAACTGGGATTGATTCTACAATCACAGCGATGTAATCAACGCATAGAAAGGGATCTTGATATATATAGGAGTGGTAGTGCTCCACCCACTGTTGAAGGATCATTTAATGCCGTGGGAAGCCTTTTTAGGAACCATAACTTGAGTGACGTCAACAGTGCGAGTAACAATGTGGTTTTGGCTGAAGATGAGATTCGCTCTCACCAATCTTATCTTTTGTATTACTATTCTCATGATAACATTAATCCAAGATTGCCCCCACCCTTGTTGTCCAAGGAGGATTGGCGTGTTGCACAAAGGTTTCAGTCTTCTGGATCTTCATTTGGAGGTATTGGGGACTTGAGGAATAATAAGGTGGTTGATGATAGTGATCGTTCTTCGCTGTTTTCAATGCAGCCGGGACTTTCAGTGCATAAGGTTGACAATGATTTGACAGAATTGAGGAGTTCAAATAGAACTTGTCTCACTAGGAATGCTTCGGCCGAGTGGCCTGATAGAATTTCAGATAGTCATAAATTGCAGGGCTCCAGGCTTGGTCCGAGGAGGAAAAGTTTTGCTGACATTCTTCAGGTAGTGGATTTGGTAATTTGAAAATTTGAGATTATACAAGAATTAGCCTGTCAACTGTTTAATAATACTATAAGAATTGATAACTGAACATTTTCGAATTCATATTTGGTTCAGCCATTTGTCCAAGAAATCATGCTGAAGGGGTTTTTTCTTTTTATTATGGAAACTATTGAAGTCTGTTTCGGCTATCAAGGACAACATCTTTGTGCTAGTTGCAACATTTAAAGCTGAAGACTATGAATGAAGCAAATTTAATCTAGTAAAAACTTTTATTATCATTAATTAAGCAACCATTGGTACTTCAGAGAAGTGTCAAATCTGACTATTGATCGATTTTAAAGTTTAGCATTGATTAAGCAACAATTTTTTTGATTAAGAGGAGGGACTTGATGGACAATGACTTTTCATGCGGTATTTTGTTTTTCTCTATTTTTAAAGACACAATGCCGAGATGACATTCTAAAACAAAAGATTTGAAGTTCTTTTCATAGAAACCATCTTCATTTTTATGTTCCCTATACTTGAAAAGCAGTTTTAGTGTTGCCCATTGTTATTCAACTAATTTAATTGGATTCAACTGACATGTACACCAGCAAACGCTAGGTGATACATTCTGTTATCTCTTTTCTATGATAGGTGTTGCATTTCATTTCGCTCGTTTTCTACAGTTGACAAATGGCATTCTTACATTTTTCAGGAAGGACTTGATCAGTCCACTTCCATACCAGGTCACCTACCATCACCAGCAAGTCATAATGCTTCTGGTGATCTTCTGGATGCAACTGGTGTATGTGATCCTCATCAAGCTGGGTTACTCTATGGAATGGAATCCCTTGAAGGCTTGCATTCAGGAGCAGCTACCACTAGCTTTACTGGAAATCAAAGCCGCATTGATACCTTGTCTCACTCTTTGGTATCTGCTGTGGGTTCATCATTGTCTAGGAGTACAACACCTGAACAGAAGCTGGGTGGGATGTCTGCTATTTCAAATCTACGTCATGTTGGCGGCAGAGTTGGTCCTATTGAGAAGAAGAATGTTGTTGGCATGAGTTTCCAAAATGATCATTCCTCTGGCATTACTGAGCTTGGTGAAATTGCCAACTCGTTGTCTGGGTTAAGCCTTTTGCATGCTAGACTCACAGATCAAGAGAGTCATGTACGACGTCAACTGCAAATGGATCTGGAAAATGACCCAGATTTTCCTTTTAATGTGCCCAGTAGTGGTGACCAGACTCTGCAGCAGCAACTCAGAGAAAAATCTAAGGTAGTAAATCTCTCATTTTCGACCAGCTATACCGATATGCCAAGAGACAATGGGATCATACCAAACCGTAATACTTCTAAGATAACTTCTAACGGGGAAGTTAGTATTTCCAGAAGAAATTCTTCTTTCAATCTTCACTCAAAAATGAATTCCTCGGGCCTTGGATGTTTGGAAAGATCACATGTTCATATTCAAAATGCAAATGTTCCAATTGTGGATTTCACTGGCCGTGTACCTGATGATTATTCAACTCAAAAATTGAATTCGGTGATCAAGAATCATCTTGATACAGGTTATCTTTGTTTCTTTCGAAGCTTTCATGGAATTTATATGTACAATATACACCTGGATAGTAGATACATTTCTTGCTTGTTTGAAATTTTGTTTTTGCTTTAGGTGGTCATGGAATTGGGCATGGTTTTAATAGACTGGGAAATCAAGTGGGGTCTCTAGACCCATGTTATCCCCAGTACTTGCAAAGAATTTCAGATTGTGCAACGTGTCCTGTAGCTACTTCTAGTGATCCTCCTCCAGTTAGAAACTATTTTGGCGCTTCAGATGGAGACTTGGACAGGATTCAGAAAGCTTACCTCGAGACATTGCTTGTTCAACAGAAGCAACAATATGAGTTGCCACTTCTAACCAAATCTGGTGGTTTGAATCAGGGATACCACAGGAATTCATCATATGGTCTTAGCATGCCATATCCAGAGAACTCAGTGGCAAAATCTACGCTTCCTTCTTTTGGGTCTGGAAGTTTTCAGAGCGAGCAAGCTGCACACTTAGCTTCTATGATGAGGAATTCGATAGGAGGATCCATTGGGTCATGGCAGTCTGATATTGGCTGCATTGCGGAAAGAAGACCCTCATCATCCTCATTAGAAGGATTTAAGAACAACAAAACCGGTTCTTTTGAACTTTCAGACATTGCTGGTCAGGTTGTTGAATTCAGGTATTTATTGAATTATTGCTTTGGTGTTTGTTTCATTCATGTAGTATTGGGAGTACTGAGTTTAACATCTCTTATGCAATGCAGCTTGGATCAATATGGAAGTCGGTTTATTCAGCAGATACTAGAAACCGCTTCAGTTGAAGAGAAGAACAAGATATTCCCTGAGATTATTGTTGAATGTTAAACTCAACATCAGAAGGTCAAGGAAGGCAACCAGCCACCAGCCACCGACCACCGACCAGCCGCCAGCCACCAGCCGCAGCCGCCAGCCGCCAGCCGCCAGCCGCCAGCCGCCTTCACACCGCCGGTCAACAGCCGCCTTCACACCTGGAACAGTAGATTTTCGTATTCTGAATTTATGTATAAATAGAGTGCTCAGTTATGTTTATTTGTGTGGAGAGAATTGAGAGGAACACTAGTAAGAGAAAGAGAGAGAGAGGGTGTGTTTAAGCTTTTGTGTTAATTAATTGTAAGCTTCGGATTTTGTAATAAAACCAGTGTGTTTTATCCCCTCTAAGTGTTTCAAAGTCACCACCAGTGGCTCCTCCCACCAACAATTGGTATCAGAGCCCCGTTCATCGAAAAACAGAAGAGTTTTGGGGTATATCCGAATTTTCAAAATTGTCAAAAACAAGTTTTGATCATTCCATAGTGTAGAGCTCATCAAGACGAACTCACTGCCTCAAAAATCAGCCAAATCGGAGTTCGGGGTAGCCCACACGCGCCGCCTGAATATTCAGCCAGATCGCCCACGCGCATCCCACGCGCCCCGAGGTTGAAGACGACTGAGCCACACGCGCGCCATATTTGAGCCGCGCCGAGCCACAAGCCGAGCCGTACCTCGCGCCGAGCCGAGCCGCGTTCCAGACTCAGCCGAGCCGAAGGAATATTCCCCAGAATATTCCCCGAATATTCCACAGAATATTCCCGGTTCAACCCAGCGAACCGCCCGCCGTACAGAATTGGTTTTTTGACCGGTTCACCCATTTTCTGACCCGATTTCAACAAAGTCAGACCGGTTCCCAACTATTTGGACCATTCCGGATCGATCTACAGTGTCCGTTTGGTCAAATTCGGCTCCCAGAAGACGATATAGTCATTAAAAGAGTAAAATGACTACAGAAGGTACACATACACTCATCCCTAAGCTGACCAAAGACAACTATGATAGTTGGTGCATCAGATTGAAGGCATTTCTTGGGTCACAAGAGTGTTTGGATATTGTACAAACTGGTTATGATGAACCAGAGTCCAAAGAAAGAGAAGATGCTTTACAAGAGGCTCAGAAGCAAGCCTTGAAAGTCAACAGAAAGAAGGACAACAAAGCCAAGACCATCATCTACCAAGGTCTTGATGAAGACACATTCGAGATAATAACTTCCGCTGAAACATCACATGATATATGGGAGGCTCTCCAACAGAAATACAAAGGTGCTGACAGAATCAAGAAGATTCGTCTTCAATCTTTGCGAAGTGAATTTGAGTTATTGCAAATGAAGGCCTCGGAGTCTATTTCTGATTATCACACAAGGATTATGGTGATAGTCAACCAGATGAGAAGAAATGGAGAAGCCCTCATCGATTCTCGAATCACTGAAAAAATTTTGAGATCCCTAGATCCAAAATTCGATTTTGTTGTTGTCGCAATTGAAGAGTCCAAAGATGTGGACAAGTTGACGGTTGATGAGCTTATGAGTTCTTTGCAAGCTCATGAGCAGAAGATTGTAAAACGAAATGGAGATAAGGCAATTGAGCATGCCTTACAAGCAAAGCTGTCTCTCAAGGACAGATATGAGCAAGGGGAGACTTCATCAAGTGGCTACACCACTCAAGGAGGAAGTCAACAATCCAGAGGAGGATTCCAGAGATTCCAAGGAAGAGGTTCTTGGAATACAAGCTTTAGAGGAAGAGGTGGTAGAAACACCACTAGAGGAGGCCGAGGACAACAAACATTCACTCCTAGAGGAAGAGGAGGCGGTTACAATAACCGTGACAAGAGGAATATCCAATGTTATAGTTGCAATCAATTTGGGCACTATAGCACTAAATGCAGAAGGAAAGCTCCGTTGGACATACGTGAGCAAGCTAACTATGTAGAGAAGGATGACAGAGAAGAAACTGCATTTCTTGTCCAACAAGGACTTGATAAGAAAAAGGAGGACATATGGTACCTAGATACTGGAGCCAGCAATCACATGTGCGGCTACCGAGAGTTATTTAGTAATCTAGATGAGACCAAGCAAGGTCTAGTTACTTTTGGAGATACCACAAAGGTTCCATTCAAAGGTAAAGGCAACATCCCAGTCAAGATGAAGAATGGCGATTCCAGCTACATCGCCGATGTCTATTATGTCCCAGTCATAAAACAGAACCTAATCAGCTTAGGTCAACTTTTGGAGAGAGGCTATACTTTTTACTCGGAGAATTGTCATCTAGCAATTAGAGACAACAATTGGAGATTAATGGCCTACGTGAAAATGTCCAAGAATAGGATGTTTCCTTTGAACATCCAGTATGATGCAGCAAGGTGCTTGAGTGCCATCACCAACAGTGAAGAATGGCTTTGGCACCTGAGGCTTGGACATCTGAATTTCACAAGTTTGAAGATGCTAGCAAGCAAGAAGATGGTCAAAGGTTTGCCTTACATTGATCATCCAGATGAAGTCTGTGAGAGTTGTGTCCTCAACAAACATCACAGATCCAGTTTTGCCAAAGAAGTCAACTGGAGAGCAAAAAGGCCACTGGAGTTAGTACACACAGATGTGTGTGGCCCAATCACGCCTATGTCAACTGGACAAAATAGGTACTTCCTCACTTTTATTGATGATTTTAGCAGGAAAACGTGGATATACTTTCTGAAGAGGAAGTCAGAAGTATTCAATTGTTTTAAAGATTTTAAAGCAATTGTGGAGAAGCAAACTGGTTATACGATCAGAATAGTGAGATCTGATCAAGGTGGAGAATATACAGCCAATGACTTTGAAGCCTATTGTACACAACAAGGCATCCGACATCAGACGACACCAGCTTATACACCACAGCTGAACGGTGTAGCAGAAAGGAAGAATCGCACTATTCTTGACATGGCAAGAAGTCTGCTCAAAGCAAAGAAATTGCCCAAGCAATACTAGGCTGAAGCTGTATCATGTGCAGTGTATCTATTGAATCGCTGTCCAACCAGAAGTTTGCAAGGAGTTACTCCAGAAGAAGCATGAAGTGGTCACAAACCAAATGTTACTCATCTACGAGTCTTTGGTTGTGTGGCATATGCAAAGATCCCAGATGCAAGAAGGAGAAAACTCGATGATAAGAGCGAGAAATGCATCTTTGTCGGATATGGTGAAAGAAGGATGGGATATAGACTGTATAATCCCATCACGAAGAAGGTGATTACGAGTAGAGATGTTATCTTTGAAGAAGATAAATCTTGGGAATGGAATGGTGATCAAGAAGCAGTCAAATGGATCACCACTGATTTGATCCTTGAAGGTGAAGAAGTACCAACAGTACTTGTCGAAGAACCGATTGTGCCAGCAGCTGAACCACAAAGTCCGGTACACAGTTTTCTTGTATTCAACAGGAGGAACACACCAGGAGCATCATCATCAACACCACCATCAGCATCCTCGTCAGAAGGACCAAGAAGGATGCGAAACCTTGAAGAGTTGTACGATACCACTCAGGTTATGAAAGATACAACTCTGTTTTGTTTCTTTGCAGATAGTGACCCACTAAGCTTCGATGAAGCTGTCACAGAAAAGAAATGGATAGAAGCAATGGATGAAGAAATACATGCCATTGAGAAGAATGATACCTGGAAGCTGACTTATCTACTAGAAAACAAGAAAGCAATAGGTGTCAAATGGGTCTACAAGACGAAGAAGAACGCCAAAAGAGAAGTGCAAAGATACAAAGCCAGATTAGTGGCTAAAGGCTACAAACAGAGAGAAGGCATTGACTATGGAGAAGTATTTGCTCCAGTAGCCCGGCTAGAGACAATCAGACTGATGATCTCACTAGCTGCACAACATAGATGGAAGATCTATCAACTCGATGTGAAGTCAGCATTTCTGAATGGCTTTCTAGAAGAAGAAATCTATGTTGAACAACCACTTGGATACATTGATGCTGAAAATGAAGGCAAAGTATACAAGTTGAAGAAAGCTCCCTATGGTTTGAAGCAAGCTCCACGTGCTTGGAATACCAGAATTGACAGGTATTTTCAAGATAATGGATTTGACAAATGTCCATATGAACATGCAGTATATGTGAAGAAAGAAGCAGATGGCAGCATCTTATTTGCGTGCCTATATGTTGATGACTTGATATTCACCGGCAACAACCCTACCATGTTTGAAGACTTCAAACGAAGCATGGTACAGGAGTTTGAAATGACTGACATTGGTCTAATGTCACATTTTCTTGGCTTAGAAGTAACGCAGAAGGAAGAAGGGATTTTTGTATCCCAAAGCGGTTACGCCAAAGATATTCTTGAAAGGTTCAAGATGGAAAGCTGCAATCCGGTATCAACTCCAGTTGAGAATGGAGTGGAATTGAGGAAGAGTAAGGTTGGAAATGTTGATCCAACTTACTTCAAAAGCTTAGTAGGAAGCTTAAGGTACTTGACATGTACCAGACCGGATATACTCTACGGAGTCGGGCTCGTCAGCAGATACATGGAGACACCAGACCAGTCTCACTTGAATGCAGCCAAGAGAATTCTTCGCTACATCAAAGGCACAATGAATGAAGGTATGTTTTATACCTCAAGTAAAGACTTTAATCTTGTAGGCTACTCGGACAGTGATTGGGGTAGAGATTTGGATGAAAGGAAAAGCACAACAGGGTTTGTCTTTTTCATGGGAGACACATCTTTCACATGGTCATCCAAGAAGCAATCGATTGTAACATTATCAAGTTGTGAAGCTGAGTATGTTGCTGCCAACTCAGTCGTATGCCATTCAATATGGTTAAGGAATATGCTGAAGTTTTTGGGATTTCCTCAAGAAAATCCTACGGAGATTTACATTGACAATCGATCAGCAATCGCATTGGCAAAGAACCCAGTGTATCATGAGAGGAGCAAACACATTGATACACGTCATCATTTTATCCGGGAACATGTGAAGAATGAAGAAGTCCAACTGATATCTTGCAACACAAATGATCAAGTTGCTGACATCTTCACCAAGCCATTAAAAGGAGAAGTATTTATCCGATTAAAGTTCATGCTTGGCATGACATCCCTCGATTGAGTTTAAGGGGGAGATTTGTTGAATGTTAAACTCAACATCCAGAAGGTCAAGGAAGGCAACCAGCCACCAGCCACCGACCAGCCGCCAGCCACCAGCCGCAGCCGCCAGCCGCCTTCACACCGCCGGTCAACAGCCGCCTTTACACTTGGAACAGTAGATTTTCGTATTCTGAATTTATGTATAAATAGAGTGCTCAGTTATGTTTATTTGTGTGGAGAGAATTGAGAGGAACACTAGTAAGAGAAAGAGAGAGAGATGGTGTGTTTAAGCTTTTGTGTTAATTAATTGTAAGCTTCGGATTTTGTAATAAAACCAGTGTGTTTTATCCCCTCTGAGTGTTTCAAAGTCACCACCAGTGGCTCCTCCCACCAACAATTATTCCTCATGCTCGTACCTTGATGACTGATGTGTTTGGAAATTATGTCATACAAAAGGTACATATTGTTTCTATTTGAAATTCTAACTGCCGATATCTCCTTTATAATTCTATGTTCTATGTATGATTTGTTAATATTGCATTGTTATTCTTGAATGCACAGTTTCTTGATCATGGTACAGAGAGTCAAAGATTTGAGTTAGTCAGTCGACTTACTGGTCATGTTTTACCTCTCAGTCTTCAAATGTATGGATGCAGAGTAATCCAGAAGGTGCTTTTCTATGCGTTTGCTGTCATACATACATCATTTGCACACACTCTTGCATGTTTTTTCTCAGCATGTGCCTTTGATATTTTTACTTGACATCCCATATCTGCTTGAAGCATCCATACTTTCTATGTGAATATTGTTGTTGGTGATGCTTACTTTGCTGAGCACTATCCAGTTCCTCGACCTTTTGATTTATCACTGTGATGTGGCTTGGTGTGATGCCAGGGAACTCCTTAAATGCATGATTCAAAAATTATGATTTAGTACTCTTGAATGCATCCACCACAAGGAAAGAAGAAGAATTGTTTGATCAGTTCATGAATTGCAGCTTATTACCTTATGAGCAAGATCATTGCCCTTTTTGTTTATTCTGGCTATTCAAATTATTTAGTGTGCTAAATCTGACCACAGGCTTTGGAGATGATTGATGTGGATCGACAGACTCAGATGGTGGTAGAGCTTGATGGCTCTGTCATTAAATGCATTCGTGATCAGAATGGCAATCATGTTATTCAGAAGTGTATAGAGTGTGTCCAGGAAGATCGAATTCAGTTCATCATCTCAGCTTTCTATGGGCAAGTTTTGTCCCTGTCCACCCATCCTTATGGTTGCCGTGTCATTCAGGTTAGGAATTACTCTTTATGCACTTTCTTGATGTAAATATATGATCATTATTGACTTGTCAATTTTTTGATCTGGCACCAATAGAGGGTCCTGGAGCATTGTAAGGACATGAATACACGGCAAATTATTATGGATGAAATTATGCAGTCTGTGTACACTTTGGCACAAGATCAATATGGAAATTATGTCATTCAGGTATTGAAAATTTTCCAGTTGATCCAACATGCATGTATTGACTGGCAAGTGAAGTTCTTTGCACCTAAGATATGAGTTTGTCCAGTTAAGGTTACACTACATGCTAATCCTAAAATTTTTATTTATATTTGTCAAAGTCCATTGAATATGATAGATAAGCAAGGCAGAAGTAGTCTATAATTTACAGGGATTTATTTTTCTTTGTGGTTAAGATATTATCATGTCACCTTAGTTTCCTGCTATAACAATATCTAACAATATAAAGACGTGTAGGAGACTATAAGGGAAAATAAATTCCTCGTGTGAAAGAAGATCATATATTGCAAGAATATTAATGAGCATCAAGGATCCGCATCCTGGACTGGGTAGTGAAGTCCTTGATATGCGAGTGGGAGTATTGAGTGCCTTGTTTTGAACGTTATAATTATTAATATCCCTGACACTTTCACTTTCAAGGATTTCAAAGTTTTTGTCAGCCTGTTAGATCTAGTGCTCTGCATCCATATTGACTTCTCTATGTGGACTAAAGATGTGGGTTTGATCTTGCTTTTGGATTATGTTGCATCATTGGCATGAAATGGCCGGCTTTGTTCTGTATTTAACATATCTGCTTCTCTACTGCTTCATTAGTTTCCTGATGTTCATACTTCTGTTTTGTATAGCATGTTCTTGGGCATGGGAAGCCACAAGAACGATCTGCTATTATTAGCAAGCTTGCAGGACATATTGTTTTGATGAGTCAGCAGAAATTTGCTTCAAATGTTGTGGAGAAGTGCTTGACATTTGGTGGCCCTGAGGAGCGCCAACTTTTGGTGAATGAGATACTTGGTTCCACTGTTGAAAATGAGCCCTTGCAGGTCAGTTCACAAGTGCCTTAATTAGCATTATCTGGTCCTGATGAAAATACCCTCACATCAGAAATCTGAGCCCAACCTGATTTATTATAAAAAATTATTGAAAAAAAAAAAGAAAAAAGAACTGTCATGTGGTATTAAAATTCGATTTTTTCTGTCATTTAATCGCTATACTTCTATTCTGTGTATTTTTTTTATCCATGGTATTCTAAATATCCAGTACTCTGCGGTATTGACTTTTTTATTGATGAATGATCATCCAATCTCAACATGCTCTTCATGTATATGATCATTGAGATTACTGCAGCCTATGTTTGTTTTGAGGCTTCCAATTTCGATCCCTTATTTACTTTCACTGATTAGTGCCTGGATGATCTATGTATTTGGAATGTAAAACTGCAGGCTATGATGAAAGATCCATTTGGAAATTACGTTGTACAGAAGGTTCTTGAGACCTGCAATGATCGAAGTTTGGAGTTAATTCTTTCTCGCATTAGGGTTCATTTGAGTGCCCTGAAGAGGTACACTTACGGTAAACATATCGTTTCGCGTGTTGAGAAGCTCATCACAACTGGAGGTGAGGAATCTTTGTAGTAACTTACTGGAAAATGTTTATTACCAGTGTACACATGATTCTCTCTCTCATTTACAGAAAGGCGCTTAGGATGGTCATCCTCAGTCTTCTCCTAACGTGATTTAATGTGGAAACGTGGAGGGTGCTTTATCTTTGCCGCCTTAAAACAGCAAAAAGAGCATGAATTTTGTACAGCTAACTTGGAAGGTGATTTTTGCAAGTTTCTCATAGCTGCGGTCTCTGTAGAGAAGAAGAATAGATGTAAATAAACAGGCCTGCGGAATAAGATGTTTTCGTTTTTTGTTAATATCTAATTGTAAATTCAGCTCACAGAATAAAAGGCAAGTTCTCAGTCAAGAGAAGATCAGAGAGGGCAATTTATAGTTGATTAGCCTCTCTTGGAGTACAGGCACAAATGTTGAGTCTGTAAAAAAGGAGTGAAATGTAAATGTTACTGGCAGTGGTAAAATATGATATTTGATCTTTTCGCTTCAGAGGGCAAGTGTTTTGGATTGTTGCACTTTGAATTTCGACCTCTCTTCTCTTGAGTGAATTACCCTCTTACCTTTTTTCCAAAGAAATTGGATTTTTCTCTTCTTACCAATATTCTATTCGAACAATTAGTAATACTCTCTCGATTACAAAAAGAATGCAACGCAATGATAGAAAGTTTGCACGTCAACTGGCGTTCACTGGACACATGGCAGTAGCAACAGAAGTTACATGGACCCAAGTAGGAGCCCTCGGAGAAGGTAACCAGAACCAGTGAATGGCATGAACACAACTTTCAGATCTAATTTACTTAATCTTTACACCCTACCTATTTCTACACTGTCTTCATCAGCATTATCCAAATCTAAATCCAATCTTGGACGTTAGACTTAGGGATTGTTCACTCCTCCCTTCACTCTTCCCTTTGCTGGGAAGAGTGGAAACTCAATTCCCTCCATAGGTTCATCAGAATACACTCCCTTTTTCATCTAATTTCCTTGCAAAACAGACAAAACCCTTTCTTTACTCTCAACAGTTAATCCCTTTAACCCTTCCTCCTCCATCTCCACTACCCTAAAAGACCCGTAAAGATTCTTATCCAAACACTCTAAGAAATCCTCAGGCAAACCAAATACCATAATATCCCTTGAATAACCTTCAAAGGCAAAACCTTTTCTTTACTAATCAAAATAAACTTCTTCAACCTCTCTCAAATCCTCTTAACAATCCTCATACAACCTCTCCTCCATCAATCTCAGCAGCTTCTTGGGTCAATCTAAACCAAGGCAAATTATACTGTGGACCAGTAAACTCCTCAAAAATTGATGGGTATTGCCTCAAAAACCTTGCAGCCTTGATTTTCACATCAAAATGCAAGCCTTACTTTGAAACACATGAGATAGGGATACAACCATTGGGATTCTGGGCTATCACATTTTTCAAAAATATGATGGGTTTAAGTTCATTGGACTTGTGTATAATATGCTCTATTGAATCAAAGTATTGATCTTTTTTTCCATTTCATGTTCACATCCACATATTTCTTGGTTTGTGTATAAGTGTATGGTGGGTTCTTGGTTCTATGATTTATAAGGGGAAAGATTGGATTTTGAGATGTGTAGGCTAGGGATTTTAGGGTTTTAGAGGTGGGTTTTTTTATGATGAACATGAGATTTGGGTTTTGGTGGTGTAAGGTTTTAGGGGTTTTGGTGGGTGAATGGAAGAGGAAGAAGAGTTTGTGTTGTCCTGTGGTTTTCATTTCAGATCTTCTAGTTAGCTAGTTGTTTGGGATGACTTGTCGTTTATAGAAAACTAGCAGCTTTTTAAAAAAAGTTTAATTTCATTTTATCTTCCTAAAGTTTATGGATTTTATCAATTTTAAAACTTTATTTTTTATCGATCACTCCTTGATGTTTTATCTATTTACCAATAAGGTCCTTCGATCTATCTCATTAAAAAAATTAACAAAAAATAACTTTATATTTTCTAAATTTCAATTTCTCTATGGATAGCTTTTCAATTAACTATAGGTAAATTAAAATCTTGCCGTAATGGTAATTTATTTTCTGTTGTCATGTTTATTCCATAGCCTCTACAAAGGAAGAGGAAGGAGATATTTTTCTTTTCTTGTTTTCTTCAGTCTTAACTACACGTTTTGTTCCATTCTGGGTTTGGAAAAAATGTCAGGATACAGGCACAGGCTGAAGAGCACAAACCTTCCTAGTTTTCGGCAAAAAGGAAACAGGATGCAAGAAATACAGCAACTACGATTTATTTTTAATAATATACCTTCTAGAAGTAGAATAGTGTCACCGGGTTCTGCTATGAAGGGGAGAAAAACCCTCAGTTGCCCTGCCTAATATGTACAGTCAGAACAGCCGGAAACAAGAACGAAAAATAATGAAGAGATCAGGACACAATACAAAGGATGGAACTATGGCAGTCAAATCTAAACGAAGTAATATGCACAAAGGTAGCTGAAAGTGACGAAGTAGTAGCAGTATGGCATTTGCTTTCTGCACTTCCTTTGTCGAGGCCATTGTATGAAAATGAAATGAAAAGGCTTTCCATGGAGCACAGAAGCGTCTTCTTATGAGGTTTGCCGATGAAGTTCCCAGCTGCAAATCTTCCACCAGTCCTTTTTCTTCGATTCCAACTGCGGTAGCTCTATATTAGAGATAGAGAGAATTAGAGCAGGTGACCAGAAAGAGAATTAGAGCAGGTGACCAGAAAGAGAATAACAACAGTTGAAACTGTGGAACAACTATATCAAGCATTCTTTTACTCCCCCGAACAGGACTTCACACATGAAGTTTTCATAACTTGTTCAAAATTGCTTTTATAAAAGCCATAGACCACATCAGATGTAACTTGGAAGCCAGGGAAAGATAGACCCTACAGATAAGTATCATAGAACAATTTTAAATGCTTTGGCAATGGGATCAAATGTTTACCTCCTTCTGAGTATATTGAATTGTAGTGCACCTCCGCCCAAAAGCTCAAGAAAATAACTGCTACAAAACACAAGTTGCATAATCAACGACAAGTCAATAAATTTTACATTTCCTAATTGCATAATCAATAAATTTTATTCTACAGCAAAAACCAATCTTACAATAAACTTTCCATATATTAGAAAGATAGTGAAGCATTCTTCAGCTTAGATTTCTATTAATTAGCACACAAGTTCGAAAAGTCTAATCTTACCCCGATCGGACTTTTGAGCCTGTGGAAGGATCTCGAGGTAACATGTATCCTTGAATGAAGTTATCACAAATATCTTGACACCATACTGCAATTACATGGCAACATGCAAATACATCAGTTAAATAAGCTTTAAATCTCTAAAATAAAATTACAGACAGAAAACAAGTAGCATACATGAGCTCTTAAAAAAGTAAAAAGTATTAAAGTAATATAACAAAGCCGGTTTACAAGAATATTTCCTGTTAGTAGATACACTACTTGGAACGTAGTGTTGTTATATTATGCATCAAGAAAAAGTTATCGAGAGACAAGAAAAGCAATTTCACAATTCTTACTCTTGCAAGAATCACTCAAAAACACAAAAGCAGACATTTAATTAAAGTTAAGAGAAATGATAAATTATATCTCGTCATCTCATGAAGAATTTGGTCTCACAAAAAGCAGAGTGAAGGAAAAAGAATTATGTAATTAATTCAACTAGGTGGAGACTACGGGTTTAGGTGAATTTAGTTGCATAAATAACTAGCTGATATTTTCAATAATCCATCATTATCAGCGATTCTCTTCAAATTCACAACTTCTAGATATATTCCACAAAGGGTTAATGAATAACATCAAGATCGACTGAAAGACAAGCAGACAAAACTTGAGGGAATGTACAACAGTAAGATAGTTGCCCATACCGAATCTGCAGCAGCCTGCAATGTGATGTGATCACCCCATTCACCACCCCTAATTTTAGCCGCAAAAATATACATATGAGCATGAATATATTTCAAGAAAGTTTTAGGAGATTAAAAGAAAAGGAAGAGAAGTAACAAACTTGCTCATTTTCTTCAGATAGTCATCATAAGCCATAGGAACATAGCCCTCGTACATTTGCGGCTGAGACTTGAGCTGATGAAATCAACATTGTTGGGAATAAGATTACAGTTTACGCTTATATGTATAAGAATGGATCAATAAGACTCTAATACATGTACACAGAAGTACAGTTTACGCTTATATGTATAAGAATGGATCAATAAGACTCTAATACATGTACACAGAAGTGCACTTAGTTAAACGCCAACCAACCTGATCAATAACATGTTCTCTCACCAATTTGTGGTGCTCAGGAGAACGGTAGAGTTGATCTGACAGAGAACGAAACTGCAAAAGAGACAAACTGATGAGACATAACTTGAGCTAATAACACTAGGTAATAGAGCTTCAGAAGTAAGCTTTTTGCACAACCGTTTATCTTTAAAATAAAGAAGGTACCAACCTGACAGTTACCATCTCCTGGAACCTTATTCTCAACAAGATCATATACCTTTAACCTAAAACAGACAGAACATTAAATTAAAAATATTGTCTCAGTCAAGATATTACAGACTTGAACTAAAAGGCACGACCCCCAACTAAATAACTTGCAACATCACAACATTCATCAAGGAAAGACGCACATGAAACATGCAAAAAACCTAGATCTCAAAACCCATAGTGTAGGAGAATGGGATAACATGAAAAATATTAGCATCCACACCATATGCCTTAGATATTGAAACCTTTAACCTAAAATGTTAATAGATGATAATAATATGAATCTATCTGCTAAAAACCAAAGATATCTGCAATATTCCAACGAGAGCTATACCAGAAGGCATCTAATAATCCACTTCCAGCCAGTTCTGTAACTCTTTTTGTAGTTTGAAGCAGTACATTATCATATAAGGACAAATTACTTGGGTATTCATACCTTATGAAATAGTCCAGGATAAAAAATTGCATAAATTTAAAAACAAAGGAGGGGAGAATATATACAAGACCTGTCTAGCAGCCTTTGATGATCTGATGTCTCTGCATCTTCTGATGGTATTTCTCCATTAGTTTTAGGAACAAGCTACAGAAAACAAATGAGAAATCTAGGATGCTCAATTCTTCATTTTTGAAAGGATATCATTTACTCAATCTGTAAGGAATTTTATCTTAATCTTCAGTGCAACGTGGGTATAGCTTGGCAGAAGTTATACTTACAGGAATAGGAACCATATCGCTTATCCTCTTGCCCACTTCACCATCAAGAGCGTATTCATTTGCTAAGTTTGAATTAATTGCCAACTCTTCCATATTAGGGGAATCTTCTACACTTTTAGAACATGAAGTAGGGATCGCTGTTTCATCCTTGCTAGAGTCATCTGCTACATTTTTGCTGTGATTGTCAGCACCCGTTTTGTTTTCACAGTGATCATTTGTGACTTCCTGATTGTTCTTGTGCTCTACACGTGGCACATGAAATCAAATGAATTATGTGAAATAAAGGATCACAAATAACCAAGGAATTCAATAGCAGCAGCAGAATTTCCTAGTACCAGAACCATGGTATCTTTCATGAGAACAAGGCCATTGCTGCATAATAATTGATTCTTGTTCAGCGTTATTTAACCCAAATGCTTCCGCGTCAGCAATCCGTGAAAGTTCTTCTTGAAGAGCACGAGCAATAACAGCATCGTTCTCCACATTATTTGCATATTCTGGATCATTATAATATTCTCTAACATACCCAGCATTAAATGTATCCCTGTCATGACGAGTAACAGCATAACACGAACCAGAATTCGGAAGTGTACAATCATGTATTAGATTATGGAGACCCCATCGAACAACATCAGGATCCTGCTCAAATACAATCATCTTGGCTATCAAAATTAATGAAATCTCTTAAGAAGCACAACCACCTTGCGCTATGTACTTGCACAAATCTTTCTGAAGGCAAGCTGCAAAATTAGCCATAGTCAAATGCAAAATCTAATCAAATTCACTATACAAATAACTTCCAAATTTCACTAATCAAAAATCAAAACTTTCTACGTCCTTCACAAAAGGCTACAAGTTTGTTGCCAACCCACTTTCGTACTTTCAGTAATCAAAATCAAAATCAAAACCTACTATTTTCAACACTTAAAGCTACAAATTTGCTGCTAACCCTTTAAAGACAACATCACTAAACAACAATCTATCATCAAATCCAATTGAAAAACATTCGAACACACCAACAAAATAGCTAAAAAAACATAACTTTACTAAAAAGAAAACCAAATCCATTTCCCTCAAACCCTTAATAACATTCAACCCAATCAAAAAACACCAAATGAAAACGAAACTCATCACCAACTAAAATAAACACAACATAAAGTTCAAACCTTTTTTCAAATCCCATGAAAAATCTGAATACGGCAACCTAAGTACCTGTTCAGGTTTTTAACTCCTGATAGGTAAAACAAACAACCTTTCCTTTCTGGAACTAAATAGATAAAGGATTTTGCTAAAATATCTTAATTGGAAAATCTTAACGAATAGAAATTCTGGGTTTGGTTAAAGTTGCTGTTTGTTGAGGCATCCTTTGTTGAAATTTATATATTACTGATGACGCCATCTGAGAATCCTGAAACCGCCACGATCTTTTTTCAATTACCAGAAAGTCCCGGTTTCTTGAGCCACGTGTAATTTATAAGGATTTATTTTTTTATTTATCAGTGTTTTCTTGCTTGTTAAGAATTTTAAGAGTTAGGTTTTTTTTTTGGATTTGTTGAAATTTTGACATGTATCGGCATTAATTTGGGGTCCACCATAGATGTTTTTACTTAGTATCTCATTCGCAGTGCAGTAATTCTTTTTAGAATTATTTATTTTTAAAAAATATTAAATTAATATTTTTTAGAATTTTTTAATAATTTAATGTGCTAATATTTAAAATAAAAAAAATAAAAAATTATTTTAATATATATTTAAATAAAAAAAATACTTTTAAAAACCACCTTTCACCACAATAATAATCACATTTTATAATCTTTTAATTTTATTTTTTTTAATTTATGATTTGCAGTATAAATGGGATCGAATCCCAAATTGTTTTGACATGCTAACAATTGATTTTCTAATTAAATTGGAAGCACTAGCAAATCTTTGGAGATTATGTTTCTTTTACTCGCAAGTGATTTTGCCTTTTAAATCGATAATAACGAGTCATGTATTAATTTGTTTTGCACGTTAAAACATGCATTTCATGATAAAGGATATTGTATTTGATCTTTTGGTGGAAATATTTTTATTATTCAAAATAAAAAAAAATATGACATACAAATGTTTTAATAAATAATCTCAATGTGCTATTAATTATTAATAATCAACAGTAAACAATTTTCTCCTGTGCAAAATTCCCTTTTTGTTTATATAAAAAATGAAAATTATTGTGTTAATTAAAGCACAATGGATTGGGAAAGCACCTAGCTAGCACGTTTAACTTCTAAATTCCTGCATGGTTGGATATATTACAATCATGACTTAATGTAAGATTCTGTTACATTTTTGCTTTCTTATTCAAGGATATATATATATATATATATATATATATATATATAAGAAATGTGTTTAAATATGAAGAGGTTAAAATTAATAAATGCAACGAATATGCTACTTATTTGCATATCACCTTTCCCTGTATAAATTTGCTTTCCCTTGTCATCTCTGTTCGTGTGCTTGAATTGTATTCATTTCCATAGAGGCCATAGGCATCAATCAATGAATTATAAGAACCAATCTAGATTCAATGTTTGTTGATTAAGCAAGTTTACCCGCAAGTTGGCGAAATAATCTAAGTTATGATTCAAAAAAAAAAAAAAACTAAAATGATAGTATTTTAGTTAAAAAAAATCGATTCAAAGTGAGACTTGAACTGAGTTAAGATCTTGGTTGCTGAGTCACAAAGATGATCGATTTTACGGGATGAGTTTTATAGCTATATCTTTTATTAATCTAGTGCATTCCATTCTAAAACTTGTAACAGCAAAGAAATCCTGTGGCAAACTCATTTACGTTATTCAACATTTACAATTGTACATCGGAGTACACAGGTAGAACAAAGTAATTTACTTACACGTAACAAAAATGGACTTCATCGAAGCAAGATTGATTTGCCCAGTTCTCCATTTGTTTTGCTTTCAGCGTGTCCTCACTAGCTTGGTTCTCCATGTTCTCCAAGTTGACCAGCATCCCTTCTGATCTCCAATTATTGAATCCAAAAACCTCCTTTTCATACGTTCTCTTCCATGTCCTTCAGGAGCATCTTTCGGGGCCAAACTCTTCGTGCAGAGCAAGGGGCTTCCATTGTCTGTTGTATCAACAATCTTGTTGATCATACCCAGGATATCGCTCATTTTCGGGCGTGTTTTGGCCTGTCGTACCAAGCACCGGTTAGCTACAGAAGCAAGCTTTTGGGCAGCCTTGATGTTATATTTTCCATCGAGCCTTGGGTCCATGATCAACCTGAACTTTCTTACATCAGAGAGGTGTGGCCTGACCCATTCCAAGAGGTTTTGCTCATTCTTCGGCCGGTTCCGATCCAAAGGACGCCTGCCTGTTATCAGTTCATAAAGAAAAACTCCAAAGCTCCACACATCACTTTTAGACGTGAGACGCCCGGTTTGAATATATTCAGGAGCTGCATATCCTATAGTTCCAACCACCTGTTTCCAAATCAGATAAAATGGTTTCTCAGTTTCTTTAGGTCTACAAACTGATCATACTAGCAAGTTATCAAGATGCATTGATAGAGTCTCCAAGACCATAGATGACTCTGATAAATAGCCTTATCAATTCAGTATAAAAAAGTTTACAAAAATGTAGTTTATGTGCAAATGGAAGTTAGTTATGGTATGGCTTCTCGCGCTACAGATTGGTGACAGAACAGTTTGTTTGACATGGTTTGAGGATCATTTCAAGTAACCATGAACAACATACCGCAGTTGAAACATGGCTCAACCCATCTGAAGGCCCCAACCTAGCCAACCCAAAGTCTGATAGCTTTGCATTCCATTGGTCATCCAGTAGTATGTTTGAAGACTTAAAATCTCTGAAAATAATCTGCAGCAACAGTGAAAGAAAAATGGTAAACGCAGTGGAGTGAAGTGAAACAGCTACATACTAAATTAGACGGTGCCAAACAAACTTGAAACGACGAGCAGAAAAAAAAGGTAAATATGATGATCAAAAACCCGAGTCTCAATCCCTGAGGAGGGGAGGGAGGGGCAGAGGGTTCACAAAAGATGAGTAGTAGCAGGTCCTGTTACAACAATATCCTAGAGAGTTAGGTTAAAAATACCTGAAAATCCATTGCTTCATGGAGGTATGCTAAGCCTAGGGCAGCATCCAGGGCAATCTTTACTCTTGTGGCCCAAGGAAGAACTTTCTGAAATTTACTGGACAAGTGATCCTGCACACTTCTGTTGGGCATAAATTCATATACCAGAAGGCGCTGGATTCCCCGTTCATCGTCCTCAGCACAGTAGCCCAGTAATTTGACAAGATTTGGATGTTCAACAATTCCTAGAACATTTACTTCAGTCACCCATTCCTTGTGCCCCTGCGAACAAGATGAATTTAACCTCAGCAAAATGAACCAAGAGTCTGAAGGCAATAACTTTCTCTCTTCTTAATTACGTTCTTAGTTCAATTCTCAGAATGTATTAGATTTTTAAGTGCTAAGATTTTTCCAAGGTAAAATATAAAGCGACAATAATCTAAAGGAAATAATCCCAAGACAAGATGAAATTTTGATTTAAGAATGATATGTAGTAAACAAGGCATGGAGAAAAGGGAGAAAGCTTGCCTGGAGCCCTCTTCTGCTCAGTTGTTTGACAGCGATATCGATTTTCTTACTTGAATCTTCCATGCTCCGTATTACTCCCCTATACACACCACCAAATCCACCCTCCCCGATCATTACAGAGCGGCTGAAACTCTTGGTGGCCGTCTTCAGTTCTGAGAATGTGAAGGCTTTAAGATTGCTCTGTCTTTGACCCAAAGAAGCAAATGAGTTCGCAAATGAGTTCTTTGTGGACGATTCTGTGCTAAAATCTGACACATTCTGAGAATTGAGCTCAGACCCGGATTTCCTCAGGTCACGGTCAGTTGACATCGACATTGATGTAGATGAAGTGGACTGGACAGAAGCAGATTTCGTTACAGTCTTTGGTTCTTCATTTTTCTCCCTGCTGGAGAAGTGAAAACACTTCATAGCTCCTAAAGGACAATTGCCTGGCTGCATATCCACAATTGTATCAGCATTACAACAATGCCACCAGAATTAAGGTCACAGTTAAGCAAAAGTACAAAAACCAGACATGTTTATAACTTGAAACACATCCAAATTCTCTTAAAATTAGCAATGGTATTCATAGATGCAGAACCTTAACCTGTGAAGTAAGGTAATCTATTCACTTGCAAAACTGACTAAAGACTTACATATAAATCAAATCATACATGCCAAAAGGAAGCCAGTTTTCTTCACGACACACAAAGCACCAGAGTAAAAAAGATAATTAACCTAAGCATCAACCCTGAAGTTATTTTCTAAAGGCAATAAGCTCCTTATTCTTCTTTAAAGAAACCCTTTTTCTAGATAAATAAGCCCATCAGCGAAACAAAGCAAGCAAAGACGATAAACAGAGTCAACTAAAGCACGAAAATTTAAAACCCATTTTGCTAGATAAAGACGAAAAGGAGGCAACAAACAACTCACTTTTCTTGTAAAATAGAAGGAGACAAACAGAACACAGCTCTTGTTATCCTTCACAGGTATGAGGGAGATATCTTAAAGAAGGACCCAGAATCCAAAAAAGGGTGGAAAGAGGGCAATCATAGACAGAACAACGAGCACTCCATGATCCAAGGCCAGTCAATAAAAGGCAGCTGGATTGTAGCTCACCAACCAAAGCCATCATTTAAAATGAAAGAGACAAATTATGGAAGCGTTTGAGCCAGTAAACGCCCTAAAAAAAAGAAATATTTTTTTATTCATCAAAGAAAGAAATCCAAGAACAAGTGAAGATGTGAAAGGGGTTTTCTTCGCTTTACGTGAAAGGAAAAACCGAGTGAAAGGTATTGGAAGCTGCGTTGTGGGTGCGGTTGTTTCTTTAAAACATGGGATTCTTTCATCTGGTTGAAACCCACAGGGACTCGGTCCTCTCTACAGTTTTCGTGGGCATCTTCTATTCTATCGCTTTTCTAATAATACGTGTCCCTTGCTGTTTTTGAATGTTGGTTGGAAGTTGGAAACCATTCAGCCCCAAAAGCTCCGGGATGTGCTCTCTCCTTTCTTTCTTTCTTTTTTTAATAAAAGTTTTCTTTTTCTTTTTTTAATTAATTTTAGTATTTTTGATGCATCATGCCCTTGCGAGGGGTGTGTTTTTAATATATCTTGAGATAAGATTTGATTTCTATTTATATAGAAACTGATTTGAAAATATTATTTTTCTTGGAAGTTAAAAAAAAACTCCTAAAAACATTTTTTTATATTTAAATTTGAAAACAATATGATAAAAGGCAAGGATGGATAGAACTTTTGAAGTTTATGCAAAAAAATATATAGTGTACAACTGTGTACAGAAAAGAATTATTAAATTAAAAAAATTATATAAAGTCAAAGATTGATAGAGGAAAGAACGTGTTTGAAAATATGATTATTATTACTTTTCAGAGTGTTTTTTATTAAAAAAACATGTTAATAATATATTTTTTATTTTTTAAAAATTATTTTTAAAATCAGCACATCAAAATGATTTGAAAACATTAAAAACATATTAATTTAAAATAAAAAAAATAAAAAAAAATTAAATTTTTTTTAAAAATACTTTTAAAAAACACTCCCAAACAGTACATTGATTATGAAAGAGAAACGTTGATCATTTGTTTTTTATTTGATGATGAGACATATGAGAATTTGATTACCAAATTTGTGATGGTTGCCTTGTCACGTGTTCCTGTCTTATTACTCGGAAGAAGCCGTGTGGACGGTTTCAGCTACTACTTCCATTTTATTCACATTACTGGTTCCGAGGCCCCTTGGTGCCTTTCAATCGTGTTTTCTTATTTTTCTAGTTTTAAATTAATATTTTTTATTTTTAAATTATTTTTATATTTTTATAAAAAAATAAAATAAAAAAATATTTTAATATATTAATTTTATTTAAAATATTTTTAAAATATAAAAATAATAAGGATATTGAAAATTAATGTTATTTCAACAACTCCTGCAACCACTTGCAGTGAATAAATGCTCTGGTGTGATCGGACGGTCAACATAACATTTACGTCCCATCCTCGTCAAATCACTTTTAATTTGACTTTGAGCTCACTAGAGAAGAGGTGGTTAATAATGTCATTAGGTACGTTCTACATTCCAAAAGTCAGTGAATCTTTAATTCTCTAACAACACAAACTGAAAATCAGTCACTTTCATGTACTTTCTTCTTTCTTTTTTTAATATGACTAAAAGTGTCTGTTTAGCATTAAGGATAACTATATATATATATATATATATATATATATATATATATATATATGAAAGTTTTATTTTTTAATTAAGATTTCAAATAAACAAAACAATTATTTTTAAAATTGTGATTGACATAAAAAACATAATTTTAATACTACCTTATAGCGCTACCACATCAGCTCCAAGCACAATATTGAGAATTTTTTAATTAATTTATTTAAAAATATATTAAAATAATTTTTATTTTATTTTTTTAAATTATTTTTAAAATCATCATATTTAAAATGATTATATAAAACATAATTTCAAATAAAAAAATTAATTTTTTAGAAAATATATTTTCAACTGTGCTGCCAAATACTATGTAAGGCGTTATATGAAATGCAATTCTAAATGACTATGAAATTTTAAATTTTTTCTCAAAATTATTTTTGTTAATAAAATAAAAAATTAATATATTTATAAATAAAAAATATTTTAAAAAATAATTATTACTTTTGAAAAGTTAAGCAGGTGACACTATTATGATATAAATGGGTTTGAGCTATAGTACTGTAGGCTTGTTTGAGCCCCGTATGAATATTGGGCCATGTACTCGAGCTCCAGTGAATCAATCAGGCCCTCTTTCTTTCTTACTTTAAAACTGTGGGCCAGTTTCGACTTTAGAGATAGTTCACAGTTTAGCTGTGACAAATCAGCTAGACATAAACTATTCTGGTCAAGCTAGAGGAATTGCAAGAGATTTCCCAGAAAGCTTATGAATTTATAGTCATTGGTACGGCGTTGCCTTGCTGTAGTCCAGCAAAACACATAATGTGGGCGCCGTTTGTGATTTGGCAAGGGCATTCCCGTTTGTTGTTGTGTTCGCAGGGTAAAATTTAAGTTTTTTTTATTTAATATTAATATTTTTTATATTTTCGGATTATTTTGATATGTTAATATTAAAAATAATTTTTAAAAAATAAAAAGATATTATTTTTAACAAAAAATACTTGAAAACAATTGAGATTTAAGAATCAGAGTTATGGTTGGTCGTTTCCTTCGTGCCATGTAAAAAGAGAAGGAAAACCGTGTCCTGCAGATCAGCAAGTCCTCATCCAAGGCAAAATCTATTCATTTGGGAGGCTTTGGCCCCTGTATTGTACATGGGAAGCGCACATTTATATTGAAAACAACATTAAAAAAAAACATTTTCATGGCCCAATGTTTTCATGTCCTTCTGCCCGATGTTCTGGCTTCGATGGAATGTCCAATGAAGGAAATCTCTTTTGATCTTCTTCAACATAACAAAAGAGACAGCTATCCATGATTTTTCTGATTTTTTTTTTTCATGGGAACCAAATTAACATTCATGAACGTAAAAATATATACGGAGCCGTCCAAATAGGCGAAGGTGCCAAGACATGCTCTGCATCTCTTACATATTGGTCCCACCTTCCCCTACTCTGTTCTATATCATCAAAAACACAGTTGACCTTGAACCATCACATGCTTCCTTCATTCCTCTCAAGGCTACAAACACAGCCGCCTTTCCAAGAACAAATTTTCCCATGTAAACCAGTCTTTTCTTGACAACTTGTAATATAAAACAAAGAGCACCCTCTTTTTGTCAGCTCAATCTTTGCCTTTCTCCTCTCTAATTGTCAGAAGATGAACTTGAACATAGCCAAACATCTTGAACTACCATAAATTTTCAAGCTTTATCAACCCTTTCATGTCTTTTCAATTCACATAGCTTCACTTCAATGCCAAAAATGGGCTTAAAGAAGCTCAAAATCTGCACTTCTTGGTCAATGTTAATCTGGGTCGCTGTAGTTTTGAGTTTACAGCATTTAGTCAGGTGTCAAGATGCGGGGGACTACAATGAAATTGACAATCCTGCAGTTCTTCCACTCATTACACAGCTTGTTTATAGCAGGATGTCAAATCTGACAGCAGTTATTAGCAGGGATATCAGCAACCGATCTACTTTCTGTATCAAAGACCCGTAAGTTACTACCTTTACTGGTATATGTTTGTTCAAGAGAAAAATTTACAGCAACCCTTCTTTTTTTTGTGTTGTTTTGGATTCTGGGTTGTCAGTGAATCATGTTAGCAATGTTAAATGCTTTAAATTGTACTTGATCTAGCGTTTCCTTTTGTTTTCTTGGGTTACTAATGCTGGAAATTTGAGAACTTGTAGCCTTTTCTTTTTAATTTATTTTCTGAGATTTCTCAGTCTTGAATGATAATGCTGGTATGACTTCTGGAGGCATCACAAAAGTGAAACGGGGAACTAGCTATAGCTAAATCGTGTGCTGCTTTCTGTTTTCTCGGGTTATTGGTCTCAAGCTAGATTTGTTTTATGCCTGATCTCCTCCATTTGATGTGTCTGTACATTTTGTACCGGGGAGTTAAGTTGAAAGCTTAATTTGTTTCAGGGAAGATGATTGGAACCAGGCATTCAATTTTTCTTCCAATTTGGATTTCTTGACGAAATGCATTCAAAAGACTGGAGGTATACAAGTACTTGGATTAGAAATAGAAGGCCTAAAGCACTTTGCTTACAATTAGTCCTTTATTTTCATGAGTTGCAATTCTTTCTTGCTGAAAAAAATGAAAAAAATAAAGAGAAGAATTTCTTGTCTGTGTATTGTTTTCCTTTTTTCGTTATACCATGTTACTCCTAGTTTAAAGCATTTTAATTGGTAATGTACATGTTCTGGACCTTATGGTGTATTTAATTTGTTCAACAGGAGATATCACACGGCGGATATGCACAGCAGCAGAAATGAAATTCTACTTCAACAATTTCTTTCAGCCTTCAAGCATTGACAATTATTTGAAACCTAACAAGAACTGCAATTTAACCTCGTGGGTTTCTGGTTGTGAGCCAGGATGGGCTTGCAGTATTGGTCCAAATCAGCCAGTTGACCTTGAAAATTCAAAGGAAATCCCTGCAAGAACTCGCAGCTGTCAGGCTTGCTGTGAAGGTTTCTTCTGTCCCCATGGCCTTACCTGCATGATACGTAAGTATTAGAGAATCATGTTAATTATTTCTTGCGAGTAACTTTCGGATGAGAGCCCTCAAAGTTCTAATTCTAATTAACTCTATTAGGAAACTCCATGAGTTATCAATTGCTTTTCTTATTTCATACTTACTATCCGTTCCCCTGGAAACAAAAACTTGAAGTGTGATGTTTTTTCACTTTATTTTACTTCCTTGTATCACTTGAAGAAATGGAAGAAGAACTGTTATAGTATTCAGTTCCCTACTTCAAAGTGTACCACGTTGGTTTAATTTCTTGGTGTAACTTTACTTCTCTTGAGAATCAAGTGTTACTTCATTAATCTTTATCTAAAATTATCTGGTTTATCCCTGACATTTTTCATTTGTTCTGAATTGGGATCTTGTGCTTTGAAGCTTGCCCGCTAGGTTCTCACTGTCCACTTTCAAGACTCAATAGGGCAACTGGAGTATGTGAACCGTAAGTTTGGATTCCAGTTTGATATTGTTACTCTACTCTTTTGATCTGAATTGCTTGTAGGCTATAATGCATATACACTATGTATGGTTTTGCAGGTACAGTTATCAACTACCTCCAGGACAGCCAAACCATACCTGTGGAGGAGCAAACATATGGGCTGATGTTGGCAGTAGTAGTGAAATATTCTGTTCAGCTGGGTCATACTGTCCAACTACGGTCCAGAAAAATTCTTGCAGTAGTGGGTATTACTTTTTGACCAAAACTTGCTTAACAACCTATTGTTTCTTGCTGCAAACTATCTCATAATGTGTTAACAATGAAGTTGTAATATTTCAATTGATATATAGTTTTTATGATAATTTAAACTCTTGGAGGTCATGTTCTTTTTTTCTGATGGGATGCGTGTTTTCATCATTTTTCAGACATTACTGCAGGATGGGATCTACATCCGAGACACGTAAGGATTTTCTTTATTATTATCAGTCTTTAATCATTCTTGTTGTTGTGAATTTGTTTACTGTGACATCTATGCTAACTGAATTTATATATTCAGGATTTGTGTTCTTGCTATTATAGACTATTCTGTTTCTATGACTCCAATATTGCTTTTCACCTCTCCTTTATTGATGGTCTTGACCTTTGCCAACTGACTTGCAGCCTGCTTCAAGTTGACTTCATGTAACGCAAACTCCCCAAGTCAAAATATTCATGCCTATGGGATTATGTTAATAGTAAGTTATCTCACTTTACATTAAAATCTATCTCATACTTGTTCTTTATGTTCCAAATGTTAACCTAATTAATAACTCATGACCTGTTTATGCTTCCCGAACATCTTACAATATTCTTCGTTTTGTTTATGAATTCTAACGATGCATTCCTCTCAGGAAAAGTAGCTAGCTAATAGAGATGAAACCTTTATTTGCTTATGCAGGCTGCTTTGACCACTCTGCTACTTATTATTTACAACTGTTCTGATCAAGTTCTCACCACTCGAGAGAGAAGATTAGCCAAATCCAGGGAAGCAGCTGCAAGAAGTGCAAGAGAAACAGCACGAGCACGTCAAAGGTGGAAAGCTGCTAAAGATTCTGCTAAGAAGCATGCAAGTGGATTGCAAGCTCATTTCTCACGAACATTTTCTCGTAAGAAATATGTCACGCATCCTGAGCGACTTAAGATTTTGGATCAAGCTAAATCTGAAATAGATGAAGATTTGTATCCTACAAGCTCAAATGCTTCGATTACATCTCTGTCTTCACCTGCACCATCAAAAGGAAAGAAAAAGGAACCCAATGACCTTATGCAGGTTATGCATGAAATTGAAGATGACCCTGGTAGCTATGAGGGGATCAGTCTTGAATTTGAAGATCCAAATACTAAGAGACATATGCCAAAGGGAAAAGAAATGAATACGCAAACCCAAATTTTCAAGTATGCATATGCTCAGATTGAGAAAGAGAAAGCTATGCAGCAACAAAACAAGGATCTCACATTCTCAGGAGTAGTTTCTTTGGCCACCAATACCGAAATCAAGAAAAGGCCTCTAATTGAGATTTCATTTAAAGACCTAACCCTTACTTTGAAAGCCAAAAACAAGCATCTATTAAGGTGTGTAACAGGCAAAATCAAGCCTGGCCGTATTACAGCTGTAATGGGTCCATCAGGAGCTGGGAAGACAACCTTTCTTTCTGCTCTTGCAGGAAAAGCAATTGGATGCAGGATGACTGGTTTGATTCTTATCAATGGGAAAAATGAATCCATCCACTCATATAAGAAAATTATTGGTTTTGTTCCACAAGATGATATTGTGCATGGAAACTTGACAGTTGAAGAGAACCTCTGGTTCAGTGCACATTGCAGGTATTCCACATTTTGACTCTGACACATTTCAACATTAGTTTTTATCTCAATTTTTCATATGAATTTTTTTTCATGTATTATTTAGCAAGTTTCTGTAGATGATAAATTAATTTCAAACAACAATTAAAAAGTTCATCACCAATAAGTAACAGTGTATTGGACACAAGATAGGTGCAACTGAGTTTACGACCAAGTGTCCGAATAAGAAAATGCTACATTTTGATAGAGGAATTAAGACAAATAATCCAATAGGAATAAGTTTGTAAAGCATAATTACTTCTGGTCAATAGGAAAGGTAAATATCCAGCAAATGAATAAGGCTCCTATTGCTCCACATCTACGTGAAACCACACTCACCAAGTGTTCCCTACATGTAAAGGCTGTAAACTCCTTGCTTTATTGGGCATTGTTTACTTCATGCAGTTAAGTCTACCATATGCTTGGTTTTGAATTATGTCTTCCGATGCTCAAGTATGGCTCTTGGAGAATTCGAGTATTGCCAATAAACGGGATCAGTTTCTTAGTGAATTTGAAGTGAAAGGCCAGAAGCTTTTTTTTTTTAATAAAAAGGACAACATGCTATGCAATACATATGCATGCCTGCATGCATGTTTCTGTTGCTCTTTCCTCCATTTCTTTCAATATCATGCACTTCAAATTTGTTCCTAAGGGTATGCATAAAAAAGAAACAATAAAAATGTGTGTGTGTTTGTGTAGGGTTGTTATACTATGAATCATGACTTGGAGCTAATGCTCTTTCTTCTGTGGAACTTTTCTGCCTTACCTTTTACTCGTGCATTCCTCATGATGATTTCTGTACAATCCTCCCTAACCAACCTTTTTTTTTTCTTTTTTCTTTTTCTTTTTTTCTGTGTAATCCACTCCTGGTTACTGAAGACTATCTGCTTTCATGCCAAAACCAGATAAAGTTCTGATTGTTGAAAGAGTTATTGAGTCTTTAGGTCTACAATCAGTACGGGACTCTATGGTAGGAACAGTGGAGAAGCGAGGAATTTCTGGAGGCCAGAGGAAGCGAGTAAATGTTGGACTGGAAATGGTCATGGAACCTTCACTTTTGATCTTAGATGAGCCCACATCTGGTCTGGACAGTGCATCCTCTCAGCTTCTTCTTAGAGCACTTCGGCGTGAAGCTCTTGAAGGGGTAAACATCTGCATGGTTGTTCACCAACCAAGGTAACAATTATGATAACTTGTCTGTATTTTTGAAGATCTTTAATCTTTAAGTTGTAGTTTAAATTTGCTATGCATTCCTATGGTTACACAGTACCGTATTAATGAGGAAAACCAGGTGCAAGTGCATTAATAAACATCTCATGCAGTATACTTGCTGTTTGTAAGGTGACCTAATTTTTATCCAAGCAATATAACTTGTCACACTGTTAAATAGGAAGCCAACTATAAAAAACTAAAATTTGATGAGATATGCAATGGAAGTAATGCAACAGGCAAATAAGAAGACAATCATTTACAAGAAAAAATTGAGAGAGAATTCTATCAACCAAGAAAAATTGTAGACTCTATTTCTTTCAATGCAAATCCATGCTTTTATCTAATCTGAGCGTGGGGGCTTCAAAATTTTAGTATTTTCTTAACTAATGGGTAGAACTTCTGCTTCAGCTATGCCTTGTTCAAAATGTTCGATGACTTGGTACTTCTTGCAAAAGGTGGCCTTGTTGTCTATCATGGTCCAGTGAAGAAGGTTGAAGAATACTTTGCAGGCCTTGGGATTCGTGTCCCAGAGCGTGTTAATCCTCCTGACCACTATATTGACATTTTGGAGGGTATAGTGACATCAAGTGCGAGCTCAGGTGTGAATTATAAGGAACTTCCTCTTAGATGGATGCATCATAATGGATACCCCATGCCCCCGGATATGCAAAATTATGCTGCTGGACTTGTTATGTCACCAGTGGAAGTAAATCCAGATCATGGATCAAATCCTACTGACACTGGAATGGGGGAACAGTCTTTTGCTGGGGAATTATGGCAAGATGTTAAGAGTAATGTGGAGTTGCATCGGGATAAGATACGACACAATTTTTTGAAGTCCAGTGATTTATCATATCGGAGAACTCCGGGAGTATTCCAGCAATACAGATACTTCCTTGGCAGGTAAATTCCAAGTGATTTGTGACTTTTTCAGTTGTTTCTGAATATATAATATTCCCAGAAAGCTTCATATTAGCTGAAGGGAGCATGTTAAATGCATCCTACACATTTTCAATTATTATTTCTTTTTGGGGTAGAGGTGTATCAGTGCATTTGAATTATTTATTCTGTGAAAGATGTGAGTTCTTGTGTACAACCCTGATAATGAAGTCACTGGCATGATTTTCTTTTGAAAGATTTGCTTAATGTTGTAGCTCATCCTGTTGGATTATTTCTAGGAGAAATGGTAGGCTCTGATCTGGAAACTCCCTAGAAGAATATTTAAAGAATATGTTTCAATCCATAATGACTTACTATTTTCACTTCCAAAATGCTAACTGCAGCCTACATTATATTTAAGCATTTATTGAGTGAATAATTAAACTCCAGTGGTTTTGCCCCTGTAAAGGGAAAATATGATTTAACCTTCACCGATGAAATGTGAGTAACCATTTCTGCATTCTGCTTCTATTCTTACTCTTGATCTTCACAATCAACAGGATTTCTAAACAGAGACTAAGGGAAGCTAAAATCCAAGCAGCAGATTATCTGATCTTATTTCTTGCCGGAGCCTGCTTAGGATCAATTACAAAACCCAGCGATCAAACTTTCGGGGCTACTGGTTATGCACATTCCATTATTGCAGTTTGTGAGTAGGAAAAACTCAGTTACTCTAGCTGTGAGGTTTTTTTTTTAATTTTATTTTATTCTTGGTTTATAAAGGCAGGAGTTTAAATTTCTTGAAAGAACTTTGACTTGGTTTTGCCTCTAGCTAACTCTCAGTTGACTCTAGTATGGTTACTTGTAGGACATAAAACAAACAGCAGTAATCGATATATCATTTTCATGCACATTTTCCTAACCATTACTCATATTACTGATTTCAGCTCTCCTTTGCAAGATAGCGGCTTTAAGAACATTTTCTCTTGAGAAGTTACAGTACTGGAGAGAGAGTGCCTCTGGCATGAGCAGTGTAGCTTACTTTCTTGCCAAGGATACATTTGACCATTTTAATACAGTGGTCAAGCCAGTGGTTTACCTCTCTATGTTCTATTTCTTCACCAACCCAAGATCTTCCTTCACCGATAATTACATTGTCATGCTGTGTCTTGTCTACTGTGTAACTGGAATAGCCTATGTACTGGCCATCTTTTTTGAACCAGGTCCAGCCCAGCTGGTGAGTGAAGGTGCTTTAGCTAATTTCCACTTCACAGGTCATCTGTTTTTACTGACAAGTTTCTTTCTTGCAGTGGTCAGTTCTTCTTCCGGTTGTTTTGACTCTCATTGCATCACAACCAAACAAAAGTGAAGTTTTGAAGTTTGTAGCCAAGCTGTGCTATCCTAATTGGGCTTTGGAAGCATTTGTGATTGCAAATGCTGAAAGGTATGACAATCGCCTTTGCTAAAGTAATTTGCAAATGCATGTTGTGTACTTTATATCGTTACTGGTGACTTGATGACACAAACCCTAACCCTGTTCCTTTTCCTACTCAGGTACTATGGAGTTTGGTTGATTACTCGTTGTGGTTCTCTAATGAAAACGGGTTATAACCTTCATTATTGGGGTCTATGTATATCCATCCTCATACTCATAGGTCTAGTTAGTCGAGTTGTGGCATTCTTTGGGATGATAACCTTCCAAAAGAAGTGAACTCATAGTCCAAGCACCATTCTTTTTCCATTATATATACTTGCAAATGTGGAAAGTCATTGAAGCCATATGCCCACAAATCCAAATATTCTGGCCTCCAATCAATTTTATCACATTTTGCAGTTTATTCTAGATTTGCATATTGGAATCTTGGAAGTGGATTGTTATTGATTTAGTCAACTCCTGCAAGAAATGATATTCTTTTCGACAAAGAAGGGGTGTTAGTAGCTAAAAGCATTCGATTTGTTTCCATTCCATGGGTTACAACTGATTGGCACCTTGTGCTCATTGGGAGCCACATGGATAGCATTGTTATTGCTGTCAAAATTTAAGTTGGATGACGAGCCTAGAGAACTGATAAATTTAGCTCTTCAGTTGCATGCAAAGATGCATGCGCCTTTACCCACTTGAAATGACTAGTTTTTCGTATATGAAAATCATGGCGACAAGGAGAAACGGAAAGCTGAAAGAAAAACAAAAAAAGTACAAAGTACTTGGAACTTTTCACCCTCCACTACCGATCCTGCTCTACGTGGATTCACAGTGGATTCGGAAGTATAGAGGAGATTTCAGCTTCTTCTGTATCAAGTAATTGCTGCCGGCAACGAAAAGAGTATTTAAGTTATTAAAGAAAGAACCTAAACCTCCGGTTCCCGTAGCTCTTCATTTGGAATGAAATAGACATGCCCAAGCAATTGCATGGATCATTCTAAGTTTCCACAGATACTCATTTCCATATAATATCCCCCAGAAATTTAAGGGCTGGAACACCTCTGATCTCTACATCAACTAAAGGTGCCTGTATCAATGTCAAGTTCGAGAGTTCTGGATCATTCTGTATCATGTCAAGAGCACGCGATTGATCCTGAAATTTCCAAAAAAAATGATTTAACAATTTGTTTTTGGTTAAACCTCAGCTCAAAATGTTACTCATCGCAATGAAAAATATTATTTTTCCTATGCTGCAAGTGCAAGGGATATGAGTGCGGTGGTTATATTGATTTTCAAAGCTGCAAACAGTAACTGAATTAATACCTTTCTTTTCATTGCACAAAACTTGCAATCAGTTGCAGATGGAGGGAGAATTTGATTGACAACAAGCTTCTTAACAGGAACATTCTCCTTCTTCAAGGATGCACGCAACCTAGACGACTCATTGATTGCCATTACCTTGGAAAAACAAACGAAATGGTAATTATTCCTTTTGAAGCAAAACACTCCTAATAAGCTAATATACTTTAGCTATCATTTTCCGCTCTTATGCAAATGAGCTACTCTAAAAATTACACAATTATACTCTGTCCATTCAAGGGTATATTGTGCATTGGACATGTTTCCCCAACAGTCAAGCAAATCAGTGTTCTAGAGAGCACAGCAAAGCACGGAAAATTGCGACGTTGCTCCATTTATTTTGTTTTACTTTATTTTTCTTTTAAGGGAAGAAAAAAGTTCTCCCCTCAAAGCTTAGACTTAAAGAGGATTACATTAAGCGAGCAAATAAGCCCTTCAATCGACAAGGCAGATGCTCATTAAAAAAAATAACATAACGAGTATTTAAGAAGATTTTTTGACATATTACCGTGGGAATCGTTACTATGACAAACTCTGTGGAATCTGTGTCACGGAAAAGCTCACGCACTTTTATCATCCTTTCCCTCAATTGCTCCAATTTGTCAGCCTGCAAAGAGAAAGAATTAAAAAAAAAAAAATAGGGGGGGGGCATAAAAGCCGTCTCCTAGTGAATTCAGGCTTACAGCATCCTGTTGGGTGGTTTGCTCCTGGCCAAAGACTGATTTGATAGCTGAGGTTGCTGAAGTTATTTTTTGTCTAAGCTGCAGTACAGAGAAAACAGTTTTAGAGTAATGCAAGGTAACGAAATAGAAAACTGTTTCAAAGGAGATAAAACAAGTTATCATCATTAACAACACAATCCATACACCGTAGTTATTCCTTTGATATACAACATGGCGTACAACTCTTTAAAAGACACCAAATTCATGTAAAAATTAAATGGTGTGCAGTTCATTCATTATAAGTGATGTTCAAGGAACTACCTACAACTTACACTGTATAACAACACTTTTTCTAGACAAGCAATTCAAGATTAAATTTTCCAGGTTTTTCAGAAGTGTCAAGAACACATTTATGTTTTCATTGTTTCATGTTGGTGTTTCTACCTTCAATATCTTGCCAATGGATGCATCCAGGAAGTCTGGCAAGGACAAAAGTCGCAATGTATGGCCCTGTAAAGAACAATCATGAACCTCCATTGATTCATTGTAAACATTCACATAATTCTGGTGCTTATGCTCACCGTGGGTGCAGTATCAAAAACTATTCGAGTAAACATACTATATTCCTGTGATTCAAGAAACTGCATCACCTGCCATAGTCTTTATTTTCAGCAAGGAAACAAAAAATACAGAGAGCCAGTCCACTCACAATACAAAAAGAACAATGAAAAACGAAGATAAAACATACTTTGGCAATTGCCATAGCTTCATCCAAACCAGGAGGAGGTGTGTCCAGTAGCTCTCCCAATTTCAACTCTCCTAACTTTGTCAATAAAAAGATGAAAAACAGGTCAAGAGAAGTACGGTATCAAGCATAATCCATAATATAAAGATAATTCCAATTTTTGTTTTGATGGAGGGGGCAGATAGATCAAAAGTTCTAGGTGAAGGTTCTTAAAATCACAAGTGCTACTTGTCTAACTTTGAAGGACAAACAGAAATCGAAAAGGGAAAATCAGAGAGATTTGCATTGACTATCAAGTTATAACAGCATTGAAACCATGAATGATGAAATGGAATGCAAGTTCAATTGGTGTAAGATACTATCTTAAGTTGCAATGCCAACAACTATAGACAAGGAATTACCTGTTCAACAAGCATTCCAAGTCCCATGCCCTCCATGAAGTCTTTGACCCCGGTTCCACCATTTTTCTGAGTTGCGCTACGAAATTCTTCCCGAGCCTTGTCAGGATTTATCTGTTGGAAAACTAAAAATCTGGCTTACTGAGTACATAAAACAGCAAAACCACCAACATATATTCTTTTTATTTTTAGAATAATGATTATCTCAAGGTGCACATGAAAAAAAAGAACCACCATCGAAAGAAAATCACGGGAAGATTTATCCCACATACCTCAAGTGCAAACAGTGGACATTCAGGTCCTTCAACAGGTACTAGTGTACCTCCAGTCAAATCCTGAATAAAAACACGACACTCATGTTAAGCTCTACTAAAATGCAAAGCAGATATTAGGAAACAAAACAAGAAAGGTATTTTATAGTCTCCAACCTGAGCAAAAGAATCACTCAAGGAGTGTGCTGGATCAGTTGAAACCACTAAAGTGGGGTGTCCACTGTTTGCAAATTTCACAGCAAGTGAAGCAGCACAGCTTGTCTTTCCTACACCTCCCTTCCCACCAAGCATGTAATACTTCCGCTGTGTCCCAGCAACCATATCATCAAATCCGGCAACATCTTCCACTGGAACGGCCACTGATCTCACTGCCAAAGAGAACAGACAAAACAAAAAAAAACCCACTTCAACACAGTCAAATTCTCTAAGAAGCTGCTGAAACAGAAACTCTTTAAAGAACATTACTTTTCTAAATTGGAAACCACCATTAAACATAATATATTAATAAAATCGTTCCCTCCTCCATGACATATAAATATTTCATCAATGAATTCATCAATTAACAACTTTGTATTAACACTGAACTACACAATTCATCAATCAAAATCCAATTAAGCAAAGCTGGCCAATGAAACAAAGACAAAGTAATGACTCTCAATTCATATTTCAATCACAAAATATTTTTTTTTTAAAAAAACCCATCAAATTCTACACTTAAGCCAAATCCCAGTTAAATAATCCCACTTTTACAAATCTTGAGAAACCATGATAAATACGTTAAACAAGAAAACAGGTAAAACCCCAAAAAGTTTCTATCTTTATTGATGAAATAAAGACCCAACAACAAAGAATCAGGAATTGAACATTAATGGGTTTGAAAAACTCACCTCTAAATGAACTTTCATGATAAGCCCTTTGCTTGATAGAGAGAAGGACAAAGCTTGAAGATTTTGGTGCAAAAGAGAGCAAACCCACTGTAGCTATGGAGTTTCTTGAAGTAAATAACTTGCATAGAGAAGATGAAACTAAAGAAGAAGCGGAAGGAATTACAGAACAAGAAGCCATTTTTAATGCTTTGGCTTGCTGGTTGCTGCTTCTGGCAAGAAACAGAAGAGATTGTTTTTGTTTAGGATTTTGTTTGTGTGTGTTTATATACTTTCTTCTTGGACAAACCTCATAACAGTCCCCAACTTATAAGAAGATCTCCATTACGTCACCTAATCTATTTTTTTCTTCTCAATTAGGTTTCCAATGCATCAATTAATTCTCAATCATATCCTTATCTTAGTTTAAACTAATAGAGTTATTAATAATTTATGTCAAAAAATCGAGTGAATTCTTCTTTCCCACAGAAAAATAATCATGCAAAATTGACCTTGCCAATTGATTAGGAGACAATACAGATACAAGTTTTCTTAAACCATTCTGTTGCCACCAGCAGTTCATAAATGGCGCGGTCTAGCTACCCATTGTATCTGATCAGAGTAGACGCGTAGAGGACAATAATCTGATAGCCTTCTCTGCAGACCTGTCAGATTTATAGAGCAACAAGGGATTGACAGAACTTTTGTGATTACTGCAAAAATTCTAAAAGAATGCAAGAGAAACATCACCACAATTAGGATGATTTGAACCTTAACTGATGCATTTTGTATAGTTAAAAGTATAACAGGAAGATTGGAAAGTTTGATTTTTAATCCTTTATATGGTATTTTTTGACAACTGAGCCTGTTTTGATTTAAAAGACTTTCAGAAGAGAGAGATGGCTAGAGATTGACAAAAAAGCTTTTACTCAATTGCTTTGGAATTCAGAAGCTTCCAGGAATAGAAAACAGATCAGATAGAGAGATTAGATTCAATGCAAGAGTCTGTGTGTACCACATCACTATTACTCACAAATTGGGCTAGCAAATAAGTTAAATAATCCTCATGAGTTTGATTTTTAATCCTTTAGATGGTATCTTCTTGTGAAATTTTCTACTGCTTCCTCCATTGTCCTCGTGTAGCTTTAGCACGTCAATTTCTTCTGCTTGGTATGGATAGTAGATGCAGGACAAGCTCTCATGTTTTTCCTACCAAAGCATGAACCAATCCAGGAGCACACAAAATTTCTTGCAGATTTCTTGTGTTCTGGTAGACATCCATCATCAAGCATCATAAAGTCTGAACCCAAATTGTGAGTATTCAATTGAACATCGCAATGGAAAGATCCCAAAGGCTTGTTAGTTCTGGCACAAGAGGAAATTGTCACATCTTGTTCGGCAGAAATTTCTGAATTAATTGATTGTGAAGCTTCTTGTTCTCTGACAGATTGTAAGCAATCAGGATGCCTCTGATCAGGTGCACTCGCGATGCTTCCACATGAAGTTTTCAAGCTAGGAACCAGCTTCATTACCAAGGCATCAATCAACTTAGCACTATAAGCTGCATCTTCAGGTGACAATTCAAGTTGTTCAACCATCTCCTCAGCTACCGAAACTGCAGTATCTGAATCAAGATAAAAAGAAAACTCCACTTCCCTTGATTGACAACATGAAGTTTCCGTAATGTTCAAAGTCAATGAAATCGTATTGTCGTCGATTTTCTCCCCTCTTAATCTGAATTCATTTTTTTCGTTGACCTTGCAAATTTCTGGAGTTGAAAACTGGAGCTGCTCATTGATACTTTCTTTACAAGATCCTACCAGAAGCTTCTTGTTGTTGCAGTTCATCGAATGGGATTCTGCCAGTGGCAAGCTGGTCACTTGCTTGGGCATGAGATTATTGGGTAACTTCATAGAACTAGAGACAGTACTATCTTTTGAATTTTCAGTTGCTAGGAATGGATCTTGCAAAAGCTCTATCGCCGACAATCTCAAAGAGGCTGGAACTAGGCACTTCTCTATGAACTGTTTAACTTGGGGATCACTCACCTTATCGAGGGAAGCCGGCTTCACGCCCGAGATAACCTTCTTGTATATCTGCCCTGGAGTTTTGCATTCACAACATGGATATTCACGAGTAACCATCTCTAACATGCACATGCCGAAGGAATAAACATCGACAAGCTCATTGTATTCCTCTTCACAAAGCTGATCAGGAGCCATATATGCTGGAGTACCTAAATCACATAAACCAGTAGAGCGTTGCATAACAATGGCTAGTCCAAGATCTCCAATCTTAACCTCTCCATTGTTTCCATTAACAAATATGTTATCGCATCTCAAATCGCCATGAATGATAGGAGGTTCATGAGTATGTAAATAGTGCAAACCTCGAAGAATCTGCCTTGCCCAGTTCTTAATAGCCTTCGCATTAACACCCTTGTGTTTCTTGCAATACTGACTCAAACTCCCAGAAACGAATATCTCAGTAATCATGTTGAGAGTTTTCTTCCCATCATCGATCCAAAAATCATAAATCTTGATGATGTTCTTATCTTTCAACGACTTCAATAAGCGAGCCTCAGTGGTCAATCTCTCTAGTTGTTTTGGTGATACATGCTCGACGTTTACTTGTTTCCATGCAACTTCAACTCCATCAACTTCATCGAAAGCCCTATATGCAGTCTTGACCACTCCTCCTCCCAAGATTTCGTCAGACCTAACGAACCGACCTGTAGGATCTTTCTCCAGGAACTGATGATCATCGCTATTTTCACATGAACCTAAATCCATGTCTTCTAATATAAAAAACAACTGGCAACCCTCCAAAAACAAACTACGAGACAGTAGAAAAAAAAGAAGCAAAAAAACACTGTGTCTGCTTTTGTTCTCTATATATCGCTGTTTGTTAGTGTACTTCCCTAAGGAAAACGAATCCGCATTCAATACATTTAAAAGAACTAGGGTTTTCAATATTTATATGAAACAAGTATTTCTTTTCAATACGGTAATCGAAATTTTTTAATTACAACTTCATCCCTCAAATTACATTAGCATGGTTTTATATATTAAGATTTTTTTTATTTGTATTTTTTACATATACAAAGTGTCAAAAGATATTTTGATGATGAATTAAATATTAATTTTGTGAAATAAAACTTTATTTAATTATAGTTAAATATATAATTTTTTTTAAAAATAAACTAAATTTAACAAGCAAAAAAAAAAAAAACAAAAACCATATCAGGATATTGGAATGAAAAAACTTAAACTTGCACCTTATAGTATTTAGTTTATTTACTTTTTAATCCTTGTTAATTTAACATTTCACATTTCAATCTCAAAATTTATTTTTTATATTTTATTTGCTAAATACTAAGAGATGAAAGAGAAAATTACAGAAAAATATTAAGGAGAGAAAATTAAAGTGTGTGGATGGTGAATTTATATTTACCAAAAAAATTAATTTTAGTATTAATAAATTTGTTTTGTTTAGAAGAGTTTAATAGAAAGATGTTTTTTTTTTAACAATGGTCTAAAAAAAATTAAAGTCATTATTTATTTTTGGATTTATTTTTTTTTTTTTTTGTTTATAACAACTAGAAGTTATTTTAGAGTTGAAAATGGATTTATATATAAATATTTTTTAGAAGTTTTTAAATAAAGAAAATGAAAAACAAGTTTTAGAGTTCTAAAACTCTAAGCCTTGAACATAGATGATCGAAAAACTAGTGAAGAGAAAGACATATTGACTACCCTAGCGAACTTCCTATCATCCATTTAAAAAACAATGTAGCAGACATGGTCCACTTAGTTAACAAAAAATTAAATTGATCCTACTCGGATCTACTTGCTATCTTTTTTACACTAAAATAAAATAACCTGACCAAAAGCCCCCGAATTGTAACGAATCTTGTAAAATTGAATTAAGGCCCAAATCTAGTAAGAATGATTAGGACCAAGGCCCATTATCAGTTTAATCTATTGCAAAAATAATAAAAATACATATATTATTTATGTGTGAAAAGACCAGGACTTTGATGTTGCTGTGTATTTTGGAGTGTAATTTGTTGATGGGATAGCTGATAGATGACGATGATAAAGATGAAGATGAAGATGAAGAACATATTAAAACAATAGAAAAACATAAAAAAAAAACTTCTTTTTTTTTTAATCAAACTATTTTTAAAATGTAAAAAACAAGCTTAAAATTGATATTGATAGTGATGTTGATGATTATGATAATTTTAAGAATTTGAAAGTCTTGAATCTTGGGGTTACAGGGTTGACTTGTCCATGCTTTTTTTTTAGGTTTCTAGCCTTTAAAATTGATTTAATTTTTTTATTAAAAAATAAAAAAGAAAAACAGAGTGACCAATAAGGCCATGCTTGTTTTTTAGCCATACCTTGGGTTCTGGCTAAAGGCTTGGTCTAAGTCCCAAGTCTTCTATCAATTTCAATTAATTTCTAATTTATTCCAGATTTAAAATAAATATGATAACAACATTTTTTTAAAAGTTTGATTACTAGTTTGTCTACATTGTATTAAATAATTTATTCCCAATTTTTTTAATCAAATGATTAAAACCCTAACCACTGGACTGGATTATTCTTGAAAAATGTCAAGAGGATTTGTCACTTAATTTTTATTTTATTTTATTGAAGTACTATAGAGTCTGGACTCAAATATTCTTTATAGAAAAGGAGGCATACTCCTAAACTAAAGTCGTTCAATCAATGTGTAGAAGTATGGCTGGAATTAGCAAGCCTTGTTATGAAATCTCTTCTCTATTTTCATTACAATGGACAACAATTATTTTGTTTATAGAAGGAATTTTTTAAACACTATTAATATATATTGGTTAATTGGATAATTTTTAAAAAAATTAAAAAATTTCTTGCACCACTGCCTATCCATAAACTACCTGCCCACAACCGGAAAGAAATTAAATAAACCCTAAAAGTGCCAAGAATTCACATTATATAAATCCCTTGTAACAATGCTATAAAGGTTGGAGTTAATACGTAACAAAATTATAAAAATTCAAATAAGATAGATGCAAGTTTTTGTAAGCATTTCACCAAATTTGATTCTTAATATAGAATAAAATATGCAGTCAACATTGAATATTTCATATTCAGTAAAATTGTTTTAAAACCTGGATGGATCCAACAGGTTAATTTGAAATTTAATCTGAGTTAAAAAAATTTAAAAATCCATGGGTTTGATGTTGAAACAATGCTGTTTACTAGGTGAAGGGCCAGATGAATGCTACATATTACTACATTTAATTGACCCTTTGTCTCTATTGATTTGCAGTGACCCGTGTTAGTTTTGGAGCGAACTATTCCATCCACCAACCAGGAACGGCACGACTAATTTATCGACGTGTCAAGATCATCAATGGTAGTGATTCATGTAAGGCAATTTAAAAAACAAAAATAAAAGATTTTCCCCGATTCTTGCTACATAAAATAGTCAAAACGCAGCCATGATCAACTATTTTCGTTGATTTCCACCATGAACAGTCATCAAAATGGTTATCTTTTCTGAATTGGTCACCATGCAAAGGTGAGACAGTGATAGGAATAGATTGAATTCACAAATGTCTAGATGACAAACAATACGAATGTGTAAAACATGATCTCTGGCAGCTACCATCTACTCGAAATTAAACAGAATACCTTGTGAAGGCTGCAGTTTTTGGTCTCCATGGAGGGAGAGGAGCGTTTAGTTGTTCTCTACATCATTACATGAATGCCATGACGCCGCTCTGCTCAGTTCAAATGAATTGTATCTTCATGAAAGCAAGCCAGAGCCTAACTGTGTAGCCAAGAAAAGCTCAACCAATATTGATCCTCTATGTTCCTCCTAATCACTGCTGCTTTGACCTTTTTCGTTGCCAGCGTTATTGTGCAAAAATAGGCAAATATTGCCCACCTCTAGACTCAAAGCAATCGTTTTACTCCTTAAAATTACCAGAATCCACTAATGTAAGAAACATGGTCTAAGGCTTAAGGTGAAAACAAAGTTGATTTTCCAGTAGCATTGAAGTTGGTTGCAAGAATATCCACTGACAGCAAACAAACTAACATGTTTCTTGGACTCGAGATGGCATTTTTAGCCTGCTAGCTCCCCGCAGTGAAGGAAGCATTCACTACAGATCTTGTAATTAATGACAGGAAAAGAACTAACAAAGCATGTCAATGCAGAAATGTCGCTTGTTTATATTATCAACAGGCATACAAAAATCAACAAATCTCATCAGTTTCTCCGGAAAGAATACTGAATAAAACCTAGACTTCAAAGAAAAACTGAAAATCAAATCCTAAATACACGAGCACATTCGGCAACAAACTTTAATCACCAATTGATCTATTATTTCTCATTAATCATCGTCATCGAGGTGCCATTGAGACTGAGAAATCAGTAGGCAAACCAATCTTTTCAGCCCAATTCTTTGACTCCAAATACAATTTAGACACTCTAACATCAACCTGCCCCATATCGGGCCTGTTCTCAGGATCATCATCCACACACTCCAATCCCAACAACACTATCTTCTCTGCGACTTCAACTGGATACGAATCCTTCACCCTCTTATCAACCCACTTTCTCAACTCACCCCCACCAACAGCCACCACCTCCCTTGCCCTCTCAATTACACTGATTCTGTTATACCCTCCACCCCCCTCGTCAAACACATACTTCAATGCCTCCTCCCCAGACACCAACTCTAAAATCACCACCCCAAATGCATAAACATCACCTTTCTGTGTCTTAACTCCAATTGATTGAGACTCAGGCGCCATATACCCTCTTGTTCCCTCGATTTTCATTACCCTACTATCCAACCTACCAGAACTTTTGGCCGAAGAACTTTCATTCCCCGCTATCTCTCCACACAATTCAGCAGTCCCAAAATGACAAATCTTGGCATTTAAAGAATCTTCAGTAACTAAAATACTATAGCTTTTTACATGATTATGCACATATTCTGAATTCAGACCTAAACAATGATGAATATAATCAAGACCATGAGCTAAATCAGTAGCGACCTTCATACGTGATAACCAAGATGACAAAACAGTGTAACTGGGATTCTGTGGATTTCTAAGACAAGTAGCTAAATTTGCACCATGTACATATTCATAAACGAGATAAATATAATTCCCTGAAGTGGATGCACCAAGAAGCTTGACCAAACTACTATGATGACTCCTGCAAATGGTCAGCAACCTCTCTTGAAGCTCAGGTAATCCAATCTGACGGCGAGATTTCCGTTGAAAAAGAATCACTTCTTTTCCACGAATTGAACATCTCCAAGAGGTTGATGAAGAGGAAGAAGAAAAGGGTTTCTGTAAGAAGTTTTTGGTAGCTTTGCATATTTCAGAGAAGTCATAAACGTGAGGGTTTTCTGGTAATGAATCTCTAAGGCTAGAAAGAGATGTTTTGTTTGAGAAAGAACAGGACTTTGATGTTGTTGAGTAGTTTGGAGTGTAATTTGTTGATGGGTAGTTGTGAGACGATGATGTGTTTACAAAAGATGAAGTCGATGATTCTAAGGATTTGGAAGCCATAGATTTTGGGGTTGTAGAATCGATGATGCTGGTGCTCTTTTTTGATTTGCACATGAGGAAAGAATGGGAAGGACATAAAATAACTATAACAGGCTGATAGAACCATAAAGTCTTGGTTTTTTATTGTTGGGCAGCAAGATAAATTTTTCAGATTTGAAGAAATGGTCGATGGTTTTTTTGGAGGGTTCCAGTTAGGTCCTTGTCCAAGCTGTCAACTTATTACTTGGAAGATAGATTGAGAAACAGAGAAAATTGGCCCATGGTATGGATCGGGTAGAAAGAATAGGAAAATAGCATAGGAAAATGGCATAGTTGTTAGACTCCAGGGATGTTTGTGAGTAGCGGTTATTTCCTAAAATATTATTTAGTAATTTGGAGTGCAAATTGGGTGGGACCCATGAATTTTGATGAAGGGATATTACTTCAATCTTTTAAAGCTGTATTTATTTCTTGAAAAAAATGATTTTTGAAAAACTATTTTTTAAATTTTTTTATTTGTTTATTATTAATAAAGTTGGTTAATAAAAAATATTTTCCGGTCAAAAAAAAAATTTGGCTTGGTTTTCAGAAAACTATTTTTCTTTTATTTTGGACGGAAAATACTTTCTAAAAGTTATGAAAAATTTAGAAATGTCATATTATTTTTGCTGATTATATCAAATTTGATCCTCAAACTTTTAATTACTCTATATATATATATATATTGAATATATTTTTTTCAATTTCATCCCTTAAAATTTAATTTTTATATTAATTTTGGTCCTCATTTTTATAATTGTTATTTGCTTTTGCCTTATTATTTTTTAATTGAAATTTTTTATCTATCAAATTTGAACCTCATTCTTTTGATTGTTATTTATTTTATTTGAAATAATTTATGAAATGTTAATTATTATTATTTTAATTTCTTCTTCTTTTAATTTTTTTATTTTTTAGATTTGATCTCTATTATTTTGATTGTTATTTATTTTATTTGAGATAATTTAAGAAATTATATATTTTTTAATTTAATTCTCATTCAACTTTTTAATTGTAAGATTTCGTTCCTCATTATTTTAATAAACTTGAAAAAAATAAAATATTAATAAGTGATTTTCCAGTTCATTTTTCATAATACAACAAACACTGAAAGTGTTTTCCAACTTATTTTTCATTACACTACCAAACATTAGAAAATAATTCACTTTCCCATAATAATAAAAAAAAAAAAGATACTTTCCAGTAAACAAACAGGACCTAAGTTGAAATTTATATTATTATGATTAATTCCTTAGATTATCTATAAGTTAATGCATCATGTTTCCTTATCTTATCTACCACCTTAAATTGTAATCATTTACATTATTTAATAGAGGTGATTATTTTCGATTTGATTTGGTTTTTAGTAAAAAAAAAAAAACAAAAAATTAAAAAAAAAATTAAAAAATAACAACCTAAACCGGTTCAAACCGATCGGTTTCGGTTTGGTTTGGTTTGTTTTTTTTAGAAAAAAACCGGTTCAAACCGGTTTGGTTCGATTTTTTGGTTTGGCTCGGTTTTTTCTAGTTTTAAGGTTCAGTTCGGTTGAGTTTTTTTCAGTTTTTTGGTTTATAAAACTGAAACTAAACCAATCAGTTTAATCAGGTTTTTTTTTGGAGGTTTTTTTTTTTCAGTTTAATCAGTTTTTTTGATTTTTTTGCTAACCCCTAATCTGATTTAAGATATTTCACTAATCCTTGATTTAAGATAGATGAAATAGTAGGATTTTCTAAATTATTATACTGATTAAATTCACCTTCAAGACCATGTCAAATGATCTTTGAACATCTTTTGTAGGAAAATAAGGTATGCTACCCCCCATTTGATGAGATGCGATGCAAGTAATGAATAGCTATATATATTACCTTATATTTTCAGAAGAATGACCTCTCGTTAGCTATTTTCATGGCGACGAGCTAGCAACAAATCCTTTTTTATACAAGCTGGCAATGTATCGAAAGTTCTAAAATTAAGATTACTAATAAATGGACAGAGTAGAGATCGAAGAAGTTGATTTGAAGCAAATTTAAATATGCAACGGAAAGAAACAGACACATGATATAGTCTAGCTGGAATACATATTTAATTTTTCATCGTACAATTATTGGGCAGATGGCGTCCATAGTTGTTCGTTCAAGGATTTGAAAGCGGAGAGTAGCTTTAAATTAAGGAGATGCAGTGGACAGAGACATTTATATTACCTGCATTCTACTTGGACATGGCTTATAATATAATGCTCGTCTTCAAGCACTACGTACGAGCTAGGTCATCGTGACCATATTTATATATGATCACTGGAAGTCATAGAAGTTGAAGAAACACACACACATGGAGTATCGAGAGGGCACTATTTTTATTATTATTAATATAAATATGTGGATCAGCTTATGCATACCTCGACTAATCCTACAAACCCTAAAGTTGATGATTATGTAAGCCTTCAGTAGCTTTAAGGTTTGTAAAACTTATACAGCTGTTAATTTCAAGATCCGCAGGATTAGTCGAGGTATATGCACAAGTTGATCCGAACATTTATGTTATAAATATAACCATATTTATATATGATCACTGAAAGTCATAGAAGTTGAAGAAACACACAAACACATGGAGTATCAAGAGGGCGCTTTTTTTTTTTATTCATATAAGTATTTTGACGAAGTTATGAATACTTCGATTAATCTCACGAATTCTGAAGTTAATGACTATGTAAGCCTTTCTAGTAGTTATAAGGTTTATGAAACTTGCATGGTTGTTAATTTTAAAACTCGTAGGATTAGTCGAGATATGCACAAACTGATCCAAATATTCAATATATATATATATATATATACCATCCTTGATATGTGTTCAAAAGAAACGGGTACATGACAGCAATTCTTCGATCCTTCCGGGGGTGATGATGAATTACATTTGGGCCAGTGAAAAAATATTGTTCCTCAAAATTTCCTGTCTAAAAAATCTATAGTAATTGATGGGGCTTACGTGTCCGTCCATTCTTGTAACCCTGGGCTTCAAGCCCAACATTAATGAAATAGTCTTTTTGCAGTTGAGATTTCAAGAGAAGAAAGTGACACCAAGCAAGCCACGCGGCATTATCCTAACATCTCTTGAGAAAAGTGTTTGGAACGTGGTGACATATACTTTTCAAAGTGGATTTCGCATGTTAAAACGATTAAAAAAATACTAAAAATATAAATTTAAAACAAAAAAAATAAAAAGGCCAAAACTCGATGATAAACACAAACAGGATGAGTCATGACCCTTTTGTGCTACGTAACTATGAGCCACTTGCCACATGACAGCAGACAACAGAACAACACAAGTCAGAGACTGTGGGCGAAAGCTAAAAAACAAAACAATTGACACGTGTCGGTTTCTCACAAATTCCTAGTCATGTCGTGTCGTCAGATTCAATGCACTTTAATCGTCTGAAGATATCAAAGATGGAGATGGTTCCAGGGACATCCCTGGAGATTACAGCGCGTCAGATTAAAAAAATTTATATATAAACAAAAAAATATGAAAAACTTTTAATTTTATTATTAAATCGGGTCCCACCCATTAAAAAAAATTAACCTAATACCAGCATGTTTTGTAAAATATAAACACTATTTCTTAAACAAAAATGCATTATGGTCCTAAAAACAATTGAAATAAAACATTTCATAATATTTTGTATATAATTAAGGAAAAAAATATCAATAAATATAATAAAGTTATATTAAAAATATTTTAAAAAACATAAATTCTATATTAATTAAATATTCATGATCTTGCTTTTAATATTAGATACATTATACATTTTAATAGGAAAAAAAACAAAACATGCAAGCTGACGTGATAACCAGGTTTCATAAAAACAAAGCTCAAATCATGGTTTTTAAATTCAGTCTCATTCAAGATCCAGGTTTTAAGTTTAATTTTAATTAGATCATCAAATTATATGGGTTAATTTAAAAAAAAAAATCAAAATAATATTATTTTAATAAAAAAAATTAATGTTCTTACGACCTAATTTTTAATTAGATCACCGCAGATTTTTTCTTTTTATTTTTTATAAACCCTGCCCAATTTTCAATCTCAAATCCATCAAATTCCAATTCAATCCAATCGAATTTCAAAATTATAGATCCAGATCGAATTTCAAAATTATAGCTCAATCACTTGGATCTTCGTGTTTCAAAACTCTAACTCAAATTAAGAACTATGAGATCCTATATCTACCGCAACCACACTTTAATAATTTTTTTTCTTTAAATAGCATTCTTTTGTCAAATAAAACTTTCACTAAAATCAATGAACTATTATTATCAAATTACTCTCTCTTTTCAAACAAGTTTCTATCTCATACACTATAAAATAAAATAAAAAAATTTAAATTAGATCAAAATATATTAATACAAAGTTAGCCATATATTTTCTTCGAGTTTCTCTTTCCTCTCTATGCGTTTGGGGGCTCCTCATTGGACAAATTTTAAGAATATAAATTTTTAGATATAAAAATGATTTTAAAAATGAAAAAATATTATTAACATCTCCTATCTTTAAATTTGAAAAGCCTATTTTACCACACTTTTAATTGGGGCATGGAAGAGTTTGATTGGAAAAAAAAAAAAAAAAAAAAAGCCGGTTAACGTCATATGAACAGTGACGTTTTTTCAAGAAGTCATGATATAAAATCCTGTTACCTCCTCTTTGACTAATTCTTAACTGCACCAGGAAATTCACAGCCACCATAGATCTCAAACAAATTGCAAGTAAGAACCTCTACCATCAAAATGTTGCCAGGAAAGGGTGTCACCAGATCGGATCAAAATTCAACTCAAGCTTCATCTTTAAATTCAATGTTAGATTCATCTTGCACTGTTTCAACGTTGAAAAGAAACAGACATACAAACTCAAAGTTCGTACAAACCCTATCACAATTTCCTTCTCTGGATTCCAATGTGGATGAAGATCAGTAACCGAACAATCATCACACATATCAGAAGACAAACGACATTTGACAAAACAAAAGGAAATTGGAGATCAACAAAGTCACAATTTTTATCCAATGTCGAGTTCAATAAACATTAAGATTTGCATTAAAGCTAACAAGAGTAAGACTGAAATTCCTTCTTTTTTTATCAACAGACTAGAGATTACTTGCAGTAAATAGAAACATGAAAAGCATAGTCATGATATGATCTCTAGACGCATAATCACACAACAGAACACCCAACAAGCCCCAACTCCTCGAGAAAACACAAGGAAACTCACTTCAAATAGCATCACGATAAGCCTCAAGAGCAGGGCCAGTAATCCTGCAAATCCTCCATTCAGGCAAAACATTAGCACCCATTTCCTCATAAAACTTGATGGCATTAACATTCCAGTCAAGAACCACCCATTCCACCCTCCCATACCCCATTTTCACAGCCTGTGAAACCACAGCAGAAAGCAACATCTTCCCTAGTCCCTTTCTCCTATAGCACTCTCTCACGAACAAATCCTCCACATAAAACCCTGGTTTCCCCAAAAAAGTTGAGTAGTTTGGAAAAAACAAAACAAACCCAGCAGCCACAGCATCTCCATTGATCCCATTTCTGAATGTTTCAGCTTCTGGGTCAATTAAAGAATGATCAAGATTGATGATTCTTTCGATGGGAGTGAAGTTTTGAGAGTGCAAGTTCGAGTCTTTTTCAAAAGGGCGTGAGGAGACTTCAAGAAGGAAGATGGTGAAAGAGTGGAAAGGTGGAGACTTGAATAGATTAGAGGCAAGGTCGGATTCTGTGGCAGTGAAAAGGTGGGTTAGCTTTTCTAAGATGGCCATTTGGTGGATGAGTTTTTGGATGTGAGGTACGTCCAGTGGTGTTGCTAAGCGGATCCGGGAGAAGAGAGGGTGGCCTACTGGTGTTGAGTCAGAGTCTGGGAGGCCCGTAGGGGCGGAAGGCGCAGGGGTTGGTGGCGGCGGCGGTGCTGCTGCTGCCATTTTGGTGGAAATGGAAATTGGGAGTTTCTAGAGAAGCGGGGAGATTTTTTGTGAGTGATGGAAGCAATGGGAAGGATGGGGAGTGGAGTGGGTACGTGGGGGTCTTATATTTGAGGTTTTTACTGTTCAGTGTGTTTTGGAAGGATAGGTTTGTCAATATAATTTTTGTGGGATTTATCCTGGAAAGTTGCTATGCTCATGGGAAAATGGATGATCATTTGTAAATTGCATATGATTCAGAAAATCGGTTAAAAAAACAATACCATTTGGTTAGTGGACAGGATGATCCTGGAAATGAGTTGAAAACCTAATTGCATCTGGTGTGTACTTAGCCAATTCCACAGTCGATATTGACGAAATGAACAGAAGAAATACAACGACAGAACAAGTAAACAAATCCATTCATGAACAGAGTATCAGGAAATTTCAAAGGAGAACAGGAGCTTGATATCTTTCATGACAATAAATAATGTAGTTTCATGATAACCCGGCTTCAAGGAAACCTACCTTGAGACCCACCAGAGAAGCCTCAAGATGTTATGTAGTGTAACACCTCTAAAAGAGCTTCCTCTAAAGCAATTATTCCTGCCATTGCGACCACCAGTCCTATTCAAAAGGTATAGGTATCGAAAGATCCAGACGAATCGAAACTGGAAAGAGGGTTTTCAACTACCACTGCATTCAAATAATTGTGAATGTCCCGCTACAAAAGGATCAGTCTAACCCTAACCTACAATATTCGAGTTTTTACAATTGACTTTGCAAGCCTATTTGGCCTCAAAATTCAATTTCTCATTTCCATATGATACAGATCCAGCCTGATTACAAAATAAATCTTCATGCAGGTGTGTTTGAATAGTGTCCTGTTTTCCTCCTGTGCCGACTGAAGTCTGATACAAACCTGAAAGAAAGGCCACAGCCTTCAACCTTGCACAGGTATGGCTTCTCACCAGTGTGCACCCGAATATGCTCAATCCTGGCCCATGCCCACTTGAACGACATGGAGCAACCCTTCCATGGACACTTGAGGGGTCTATCATCTTCATGAACACGTTGATGAACTATTGCATATTTGTGGGAACGAAACTTCTTACCACATCCATCATATGTGCATCGGTTGCGCTTGTGCAACTGTAACTCTGTCTTTGTCTCAAAACTCATGCGGCATCCTTCTAGATTACACTTATGAGATCTCTTTGTGATTTCTTTCCTTTTTGGGCGAGGAACTGAAGCATCAGAAGGTTTCCTTGACCTCTTTGTTACTGGATTCTCCTCAGCTGATTTTCCAACATCAACCTCACTCTTACATGTTGCATCTTTCCCTGCCCTTGGTCTCAATCCTTCGCATGGACTCCTGATGAAGCCATTGCTATTGAGCTTGTTTTCTGTTGGCCGCTCCACTTCACTCTTTCTTTTTCTGCCCTTTCCAGCATTTGATCTAAAGTCTACCACAGCGGACTCAATGCTCTCAATCTCCTGAGATGAACAAACTTCATTGCATTTTACCACACTTTCTCCACCACATGATTTGTATTCAATGTCACAACATTTTTTAACTGGGGAAGGAGAAGGCTGATTTGCCAGAATAACACAAGTAGACACAGGTCTGTCTTCATTAATAGAACTTGAACTCTCGTGTATTTTCTGTGCTACACTGTCTCCAATCACCCCATCATTGGACTGAATTTCCTGCTCTACTTCAGGTTCTAAATCCATACACGAATACAAGTCTTGAATAACACAGATCTCTCTTGAAGCTTCAGCAAGTACTTGGTTTTTGGTTGCAGAATTAGGGGCAAATTCCTCCACAGTGCTTATCTCTGTAGTTAGAATTTCTAGTGGTACAACAGTGCCTAAAGTAGAACCACTGCACAGGTCATTTTCAGCAGAGTCCTGCCTATTTATTTTAGAGAATTCTGGTGACGCGGTAGATGGATTTATTTCCATTTGTGTACCAGAACATGAGGTAAGTTCCTTGTTAGAATCATTTGTAGTCAGAAAAACCAGCTGCTCCCCACTTTCGAAAGCCACACCATTGCACAAGTTGACTGCAGCATGTGGCTCTCTATGAAATTCAGAACTTTCATCCATAGGAACAATGTTAGGCCCGCTAATAACATCACTTAGAACCAGTTCCTCATTACTCCCATTTGTGATTTCAGTTTCTTGCTGCATCTTATTTTCTGCAGCACAGGTCTCTTGCTCATGATCACATCTTTCATCCGGTGTGGTAGGAGGCTGATTCATCAGCATGTCATCACTTGAAGAGCATTGGTCACCATTGGTTCTGCTTTTAGTCTTGATCTCTATCTGCACTTCATTATCCAAAGTCACAGGAGGAGAAAACTCATTGTTAATGGATGAATTCTCCACAACTACATTTGCCATTTGTGTGACAGGGAGGTGAGAAACATGTAAACTTCCTGAGTTAGCAAGATCAGAAACCTCATGCATTGAAGCATCATCATCATCATCCAGGATCCTTTGTTGTCCTTCTGAAACCAAATCACAAGTCTCACTCATAATGTTGACATTTCCAATAATTTGATCCTCTATATGCATTTCAAATCTTTCATTAGCTGCAGTGTCAAATGAACTGCAGCATTTTGTGGTGCAAAAATCCTGTCTTTCACTGGTTCCTCCTGAGGCATTTATCTCATGCTCTATCTCACAACCACCACTGGCTTTTACATTACAAATGTTCCTCTCGGTGTTTGATTCCTCCAGCAATTGATCCTCAATCTGCCCCACAACACTTTCGACAGCCATGGTAGCAGTGAGAATTGAACCTGCAATTTGTGAAGGAACAGAATTCAAGGTCAAACCACTAGCTGCTTCCAGCACCTGGACCTCATGCAGCATTTCAGAATCTTCAATGGGAGAACAACCAAATGCTGCAGAACCACTTCCGGTAATCCCAATGTTGCAAGGGTAAATCACAGTAGTTTGTTCAGCATGCTTATCAGGATCATCACCACTGGCTCCTGAAACTTCTTCTGCCAAGCACCTTCTAGAGCATCTACGAAGCTCATTTGTGGAATAATCTATTTTTACCTTGTACTTCCTTCTTGTGTATTGAATAAGTTTTTTTTCTTTTTTGTCAGTGAGACCATCTGACTTATTCCCCAACAATTCATCTTTGTTTGTTTCAATAATCTTGCATGGTTTACAATTGACAGGCTGATTTAACTTGATTCTTGACCGAGATCTTCTAGATTGCCATTTGATGTTTAAGAAATCTGAACTGAGACTTCTGTCAGAGAATAATCCTCCCAATGCTAATGCATGTTGAACTTTCTTAGATGGAGAGTTCTTTCTGATCTTTACACAATACCGTAAGTTGATACCCAGTTTCGATGTCCAATCTTCTCCACATTCATGATGATCTTCATCATCGATTGCAAGATTTATCAAGTTCAGATTTTCTTGGGATGCAGCTTCCAAAGGAACCTCGTTATAATTGAAAGGATTCTCAATTTCCTCCGCGATGGCAAAAGCATGAGCTTTTATCTTTTGATAGTCTACATATAAAATTTGCAAAATAATCATTGACCAAATCAACAAACAGATAGCAAATACCAAAGAGAATGAATAGGACAGCACATCATGCATGTGCGTACTGTTAAATCTCATTTTACCAAGTGACTCTACAGAAAAAATGTAAGCCCATCTCACCTGAATGACAAATTATAAGCATGTTTGCTCCACCTTTAGACTGTAACAGCTCCTCAATTTGGACACCATGCTCCAGGCAGAAAATACGAGGTCTCAAAAACTTACGAGAAGTGTTCCACCCTGTTGACGCTGGAAGATCCTTCAGGGACACAGAAAGATCACTCACAGGAGCATGATCATCTGCAGAGCCAGAAAAATGGACAAACCGATTAACTCTAGCAACCAGAGAGGCCCGGCTGTACATAAGAGTATGTTTGATCTGATAAGATTTTATGTTTTACATAGAAGTTATTACCAGAACTCTATTCCAAATCAAGTGAGAAGTCATTATCAAATGCCCGAAAATGAAAGTGTGAAAAGGAAAAATAAAGAGAGATGGGAAGGGCAGAAAGAATACACAAGTATCAAGTAAGATAAAAGTAAAAAAAACTCAATACCTGGAATGGAGCCTTTAACAGAGGTATCAGGGTTTGAAGAGGGCTGAACATTATCATTTCTTGTAACTCCTGGCTCTTCTTGAGCCAAAAGATAATCCCCAGGCGTAAGTTCTATAAATGCTCTCTCCAAAGGTTGTACAACAGACATAAATGGAAAACCAAGGATTCCACATGCCACACATGCTAATGTCCCCGAATCAACTTGAAAATCACATGATAAATCATCTTCCATGTATAAATCATTGAGAGTTTCCATATACAAGCTCATCTCCTTAAACAGATCATTCTCATTACTATTACTATTTAAGTCGGAATGAATATGGGAAGCATTTTCATTTGATGTAGTAGTGATAGTAGAAGTTATGCTGAGTAATTGAGACTCTTTACTTGCACAAGGAAGCAAATCAGGGTTCCATATCACCACATGACAAGTGGAATTTTTCTCAAGAAAAGCAGATAAAACATCATTTTCCTTTAACATGTCTTCTAGAAAAGCCTTCTTTACTGACAACTCTCTTTCTTCTCTCTGACGATCTCTAAGACGAGAACTCCGAGCGCCTGGTAGTAAGGATCTTGGCACTCTGGCATCAAAAGAAATCCAACAACAATAATCAATAAAGCATGCAAATGATAACTTTATAAAATTATGAAAGCAGGGGTCATCACAGAAACTGTTCAAATATAACAACATAAAGTACTGCGTGACAGAAAAATATTTGTGTGGTTATGGGGCTTGTAAGCTAGATGGAATTTAGCCAGATATATCTAAATCTTACAAAAGTAATTCAATTGTATGCAAAAAATCATGTTGAAGGATTGATAAAAAGGCAAGTTAGTTAATACCCTGAACATCTAGTGAAAAAACAATTGATTTCAAATAGAAACCAAAACGTATATACAAAACTTGTTCAAATGGACGGAAAAAAAACGAGATACAATATGGGACCCTTTAATTAAAACAAGCCACATGGATCTCAAAGTTTTCTATTGATCACCCTAATAAGACATGCCATGAAAGCAATTAGAAAAACTAAAACGATCATTATCAATTTTAACCTAGTAAGCGTTTGATCTATGCTCCATCAGGCCAAAGCTTCCATTTCAACTGAAAGAGCGAACATTCTTCATAGAGAAAGTTTCATAAACTACAACACACAAGAAAGCTACAGTTGATAATCCACTGACCTGGAAACAAAAGACATGGTCAGCAGGTATAGAAGCTGCTGATGAGAAAGCATGGGAAGATAGTTCATGGCAGCTCTACGGACGGCAGCTTCCTTAGCTACTTTAAGCCATTGTGGAGTTCCAAAGTTGGCAGCTTCCCCACAGTTAAAACCTATCAAAATCCACAAAAGATAATTTAAATAAAAGAAAAGTGATCTCAAGGAAGAGAGGATAAAACAAGGCAAAAAAGCATACCATGGCTGAATCCTACATGGTAGGCCCTTGGAAAAGTCACAACAAATTCACCAGGATTCTGTACTAACCTACAGCAAAAACAATTACAGTCAGTAGAACCACCAAATCCCAAGATCAAGACCACCTCTAAATCTAAGTTTTCATGAAAAATCAACGGAATGACCCACCTACAACAAGGAATGCCTGAGGAAATAATTGCTTCAGGAGACAGAAGGGTTGTCTTCTCACCCAACAGACTCAGGGCAGCTAGAAAAAGAAACCAGAATTTTAAGTTATAAAAAAAACATATAGGAGTTGATGCCTAACAATTCCAGATTCAAACAAACCATTTCATTGTAACAGAGTTGATACAAGTTGCCAGACTAACAAATATGCCTTTCACCACAGTTACTAGAACTTGCCAAATCTGAGAAAATACAAATGAACCAGCTTTTGGTTTGTTTTAACTGTAAAACTAGAAGAAAAAAGAATGCTGTTGCAAGATACAAATTAGTTAATCACAAAAATTCTTTGAAACCTGATTCAGGCCTCGTTTATCATCAATTCTGGTACACATTTAGACAGCTGGCCTTAACAGGTCTGGCAGGTCCAATTTGGCATAAACAGCTAATCATTCTTACATCTCATACCTCTTTGTGGGTTAGATTTATTTCCATTGTTTAGAAGTCCACAACCATGAACTTAAGAGTCACGATTAGTCTACCATTAAAAAGGAAACCAGGCAGCATAACACCAATTAGAGAAGCTACATTGGACCTAGACAACAGTAGGTGGAAATTTGAGAGCATGATGGACTAACAGATTGGAGAAGTTTCTAAAAGTGAAATATCTCTGGTTGTAAAAAAACATACAAAATGGCATCAAATAGCAGGACATAATCATTGACGAGAGAGATATCTCCAACACAACTACTTTTTTGGAAGTCCATTTATTGGCTATGATTTTGGCAATAAAATGGCCAGGCAGAAAGAGAGATCAAGTGAATAAAATGCACAAGGAAGAGGACTTCTTCATAAGAAAATGCATAATCTCAAGGAAGTTGTGACAAAGGATTTGTATCAGTCATAATAAATAACATGTCAGAAATCAATACATACCTAGTCGATCAATATTGCCACCATAAGCCTTAGTGCGTATAACTTCCTCAAAAGCAAATACATAATCTCCAGGGACAGCATACCAAGTCTTTGGAGAACCAATATGTAGAAAATTCATGCTGTGAAGCTCATGATCCTCAACATGCCAAGCAAACCAACTGAACAGCATACCAATATAGACCATAGGAGAAGTAACACCTGGGATATCATCTGGCATAAAACGAGTAAGTGAGCCAGGTGAGCGAGCAATCACTTGCAGATTCCAAGGGCTATTTGAAAGCTTCCAGCCTGCAGTACCTTCCATATCATTAGATGCAGCTACACTCTTTTGCTTAGAAGACTTCAAACTATCCTCTGCAGAAGGAGTTGCTGATGCCATAGATGACCTCGGTGTCATCTTCAAACACATGTTTGGCTCATTCTTAACAGAAACATCATCATTATGGGAATTCTTCACACCATCCATATCATTTTCCCGGCAAACAGGGATTTCTCTACTCCGACGATAAGACTGATACGATGCCCTCTTCCTCCTCCGTCTTTGAAAATATCGAAAGTGACCTTCGGGTTCCCCAAATCCTGAACCAGGCACATCATTTGCATATTCCACATAGATAGGCTTCTCGGAAGCTGCCTTCCAAAACAATGCCTCCACAGCCAATGGATTAACCTCCTTAATCATACCCAACAAACTCCTCGCAAAAGCCTTGGACTTGGACTCAAACTGTTCCAACGTATAAACCTCGCCACTTTGCCAAACTTGCTGATGAACACCCGATTGGGGATTCTCCTTATCCACCCCTTTTGCTTTCTTCGCACTTTGCCCTAACTCCTGCTGCCTAGTAGTAAACACCGCCCTATTCTCCCCATCATTACCACCATCCCTTAAAACACCATTCGACAAGTCCACATCATCACCCAATTCCGGACACTTTGACAGCGCCTTATTCAAGTTACTGAAAACATATCTTTTCGAAGGTTTAGGCAATGGAGGTATGATCTTACAAATCCCAAAAGCACTAGCTTCCTTCTCAATTTTCGATATGTAAGCAATTGGGTCTGCAAATTCAGTATCAGTTGGCCTAAACTCAGGTGCTAAAGGCAACCCTTTTAACCATTCGGGTATTTCCACGTTACCCATTTCAACAAATTATTCACATTAACACCAATTACAAAAGCACAATAAAATCACCATTGCTACACCATATCATGCTCAAGTATGTAAGTCTTCACTGCCATTCAAGCTAAAAAACCCATATTTCGAAAACCCCACTTCAAAGATTCTAGCTTTGTGAAATTGTTTCATGGGTTCAGTGTTTCGTTGTGATTAAGCTGCATTAACTGGAAAAAATAAGCAAAAGTAACATAAATGGATGCCAAACAAAAACAGAACCTGGTAAAACGCAAGAGACTTTCCTTTGATTTTGCCTAATCAAAACCACCAGGCTAGAGAGCGGGAGAGAGAGTGGCAGAGGGGGAGAGATAGGAAGGGAGAGATTGGGGAGTCTGTGCAGGTTAAGAGGGGCATTTTCTAATCCGGCGCAAGGTAGCGTTTTAAAGCGTGGGTTTGTCAACGTGTCAAAGGGAAATAAGGCGCACGGGTGGAGCTCCTGTCTGTTCACCGTACGATTTCAGTTGAGGGCCCATTTTTTAGCGCGAAATATGGGGTGTGCTGTGTACCTAAAAGCGCAACTTAGCAGGAGGCGGTGATAAAAATATAGAAAGGGACATCTAAGGTGTATGGAGATGATACCATTGTAATGTTTATATGGTGATCTAGAACGTAAAAATTTTAAAATTAATAGCACCATGAAAATTTATTAATTACTTGATATGTTATTTAATAGATAAATTAGAAAAATTATTAATTTATAAATTAATTAATAAATACCAATTTATTATAGTATTAAAAAATATTGAGTTTAATACATATAGTATATATTGTGATTGTATGAATATTATTTAATTCTTAAATTAAAAATTATCATTATTCTATATGTTTTTCTTATAAAAAAACTGAAATTGTTGAGCACTTTTTAATTACCTAATAGAAAATAAGATAACTTAAAAATTGTTGAGTGGCGAGAAAATTACTAAAAATATCATGAAAAAAAAAGTTATATAGTTATATATTGAAGCTTGTCCATAGCAAATATACATTTAAAACAATAATCACATTATATATTTTTCTTTAACAATACAAAAATATTAAATTAAAATTTTTTTAATAGTTAAAGAAAAGTCAGAGATGAAGACTAAAATGATACCAATTTCAAAATAAAACATGTAATATTAGAGTCATATTTTATAAAAACCTTTTAATTGAGTTACATGTATATATAATTTTAATATACAAAGAAATTATTAATTTACATGTCTAGTGGAGCCTATGTGCGTGTCTGTTTAAATATATTATATTATAAATCTAATAAATTATTAATTTACCACATCAATACCAAATTTAAATCTACCAAAAAAATATTTAATTAAAATTAAAAATTATTTGAATTTATATATCAAAGTAAAGATATAGACTTTTGTTTTTTCAGAAGAAAAAAAACAAACTTAATTCTGAACCGTAAATTTTTTTAAAAAAAATAATGTATTTCTAATACTTGCATGATAGTATTTTGGTTCCACGGCACAATAAAATCATAAATTAAAGAATATTTATTCTAAAATAATTTTTTTTTGCTGAATTGGAGATTTAAAAAAGTTGAGATTGAATAATATGTAGCTCTTATCATTCCTCTCTATCTTTGTTAGGATTTAAGCTTGAAACCTTCTAATGAAAATTCAAATTTTTAAGTTACTAGTTATTTTTTTTTCAAGACCAAAATTTGGATGCTGAATAAATTTGACATCATACAAATAATCTTATCAAATTGATTTAGGTGATTTCAAGAAATTATTTTTATATAAAAAATAGAGAAATTGGCATATATGATCATCTGGTTCATCATTTTATTATGGAAAAAATATGTTTGTCTCTATTTAAATGTATCAAAATAATATATATATATTTTTATTTTTAAAAAATTAATTTTGATATTAGCGTATCAAAAATGATTTTAAAATACTAAAAAAATATTAATTTAAAATTAAAAAAATAAAAAATTTAATTTTTTTCTAATAAACAAGGCTGTATATTCACTGTAAATAATTATTCACTTAATTTCTAATTTAAGGAAATTAAAAGGATGTTGAAATATAAAATATTAAAATTGGTTGATAATGTACAATAATTGATGATTAATTTGGTGGTTGAGAGGATACTTTATGATTTTATTCCTTAATTTATTAAGCAACCAGCTTGCTTGTTCATGCTACACGTGTCTCTCAATTTCCGAGGCCTATACCCCTTATCAAGTCAACTTGTCACTTGCTCCTAGCTGTTATTACAACAATATAATATTTACAATATTAAGGTATTTTAAGGATAACTTCTACGGTTCTACCCATTGAACTCTTATGTGTTTTCAAGGGATAATATGACACAGCACGAATCAAAATTAATTAATTTTACTTGAATGGATGTAATGACAAGAGCTGTAATATTATACAGTTTTTTATTATTTATTTTATCTATCTATTCTTTTAAAATTCATTAAAATCAGGTTTGAATCAAGTAATTTGGATGACCTCATAATTTATTTATTTATCACCTGATTTACGTTGCTAATTAACTCTAAAAAACAAATTTAGAAGTTTTTTTTTAATATAAGAAACCATGTCTATGTATTTATTCTAATTTTTTCAAAAACCACACTATTTTAAAATTAACAAGTTTGACTCTAGATGACCTAATAATCTAGTTTAGAATCCGGATCATTCATGTCCAAATCAAGTAATCAACTTTTTTTAAAAAAATTAAAATTGTTTTTATAAGAAGTCATGTGTTTGTGGTTATTTTTTTTTTTAAAATTCTCAATGATCTAATAATTCAGATTAGACTCTGGACCAATCTAACAATTATGGGTTGGAGTAAAATATGGAAACATGAGGTATGAAAGGTGGTTAGGAGCTTGTTTATTTTTGTGTTTTAAAAATAATTTTTATTTTTTTTCTTTACTTGAAATTTTTTTATATATTTTAACAATTGTTTTAATGTAATAATATTAAAAATTATTACTTCAGTATATTTTCAAACAAAAAAATGATTGGAAAAGCTATAACTATAATCCGTTAATATTTTTTCAACAATGCTACTTGAAGCTGATGAAAAAATGTGGATAGATATTTAATCAGCACAGCTGGTCAAATCAACAACGCATTTGATGCTCCCCTCTTCACTAATTATCACTGTCCTAAAATCCCAAGGCTTTTAATTCGCGCGAACTTTTCATCAAGAAAACCAAAAAGAAAAAAGAAATATTGAAGATCTAAGCCAACAATTAACCATATCAATCGCATTACAAGAACCTGCTGTAGCAGCTGGTAATCATTCCAGGCCCGCTGCACCAACGAATCAGAAGAATTTGGTTATCATAAATTCACATCGTCTTTTTATAATATTTTTTCAACAATTAACAATGAGATTAATAATGGTGTGCTAAAGAAGCTGGTTAAACAAAAAGATTTCCTTGCATATATATATATATATATATATATAACAGATACTTGCAACCTTACAAGACATAAACAACAATTAAACCTTGAAAAAAAAAAACAGATTTGAATGTACAGCACTAGCAGACTTATCTACCTGTTCTGATTCTTGCGAAATGCTTTCGGGTAGTCCACAGTAACAGAGTTTCAATTAGCTGTGCAAAATTCCAGGCAGGCTGTCTCACATTTAGGCCGTAATGAACTTGGTGCAGTTTCAATGCATTGTGGAAGACAGCTATTGACACATGTTGTCAGTGGGTCATCGACTGCACATACCATGACAAGAAATGTCAAGATGAGGAAGGCGGCGATGATTTTCTTGATGGCCATTTTCTTTTGAGACTCAGCAAATTTTGAATGGACTATTAGGTTAATAAATAGGTGATGTTATTGCCTATAGTAGGGCAAAGAGCTACGGTTTTCTGGGAAAAGAGATGGTCTTCACAAGTTGCTATTAGTGGTTTGGAGTAAAACAAGGGAAAGCCTGAGGCATGCACGACCCTTGAAGCCTGAAGGCTACAATTTTCTGAAGAATTTAAGGTCCCCTGACCATTTGGAGAGCTGAAAATGTGGGATAACAGTGACATTCTCAGATATTTTTACTTTTTTTGGTGTCGTTTCTTATCATTTGGACAAGGCCACAAGTAATTTTGGAATATCACGTACCCACCCTCTTCTTGAGAAAACTGTAGTTAATCTGATAATAGCAGCTAAATGATCTAAAGGCAGGAGTTTTTTCACTTACCATGTAACATTCTTATTTCCTCACGAACTCATTTAATTCAAAGAGAAATATATATCAGATGTTTTTTGGTGTTTCTAAGAAGAACTGAAGTTGTATACCCTCTGTTCTATGGTACTAGTACTGAGAAAGCAATGACTTTGCAACCCTAGTTACATTCTCTTCAGTGAAACCGAACTTCTTAAATGTGTCCAAATATGCTCCACTAGCCCCAAACTCTTCCACGCCCATAACTATACCTTCTCTACCTACATACTCACTCCAACCCATTGAGGATCCAGCCTCGACGCTGATGCGCTTCGAAACACTCGATGGCAATACATGCTCCTTATACTCCTTTGGCTGCCTGTTGAAAAGTTGCCAGCAAACAAGAGAAACAACCCTCACTCTCCTCCCTTCTTTCCTTAGCATCTTAGCACTCTCTTCACAAAGACATAGCTCAGAACCGGTACCGATTAATATGATATCTGGCAAGCTTTTTCCAGAATTGTCACTTATAATGTATCCTCCCTTTTCAACTTCGTTTGCTGATGTTCCTTCTAAGTTTGCTGCCACCTTTTGCCTTGATAATGCAATGACACTAGGTGCATCTCTATTTGTTATAGCCTCTCTGTACGCACCAGCAGTTTCGTTTCCATCTGCTGGTCTGAAAACTAGAAGCCGTGGTACCGCTCTAAGTCCAGCAAGCTGTTCGATTGGCTGGTGAGTTGGACCATCTTCCCCGAGACCAATAGAGTCATGAGTCATGATATATATTACTCCTGCATGGCTCAAGGCAGAAAGGCGGATTGAGTTTTTCATGTAGTCTGAGAATATAAGGAAAGTAGCTGCAAAAGGGATTAGACCACTTCTATGCAATGCAATTCCATTTGAAATTCCTGCCATTGCATGCTCTCGTACTCCATAGCGAATGTTGCGACCATAGAAGGAGCTATGCTGGAAGTCTTGGGACCCCTGGAGATAGACTTTGTTAGAAGAAGCAAGATCAGCACTCCCACCAATCAGTCCTGGAAGCACCTTGACAAGTTGATTTAAGCACTTTTCGGAGTACCCGCGAGTAGCATCCACTGGGTCTGTTACAGACCACTCCTGTTGGGGTAAGAACAATGTCTTGTTAGTGAAATTGGTTTAGATCACGCTTCGTTGTCATTTCTGAACTTAATAAACTCCTTTACAGGCACAAAAGAACTGGAAACAAAGTAAACTAAACCTTCTAATGTTTCCAAGTATGTATATAGAGTTCTTGTAATCTGCAAATTACCGGTAAGCAGGTTTCCCAGTTAGGAGGCAGACCACCACTAAGAAGAACTTCAAATTCTGCAGCCTCCTCAGGATAATTGGTTTTGAAATAGTCGAATTTAGAGAACCACTCTTTCTCCAATTTTTCTCCGTGATCTGTCTGAATTTGCATTTCCCTGCAGTATATATTACATCACAATTATTTTTCTGACGAATTCTTAGGTGTGGCTGTAGAAATGAAGTTGCTTAGCCAGAAATGATTCAGTAAACCAGACCTATAGACCATAGGAATGACATGGAATGGCTCCCGACTATCCCAGTTAACTTTCTGCCTCATTTGCTTCACGTCATCTTCTTCAAAGGTTCCATGGTGAGCTTTCGATGTCCCTTCCTTTCTAGACAATCTCCCTATCAAAGTTTTCACCTGTGTATTTAGAAGATTACAAGTGCCAATTAGACATATAACTGGAAGTATTTGTTAAATTGTATAGAGGGTAGCTATGGCCTAGTCAATTTGCAGTTTTTTCATTTCACAATTGCTTCCCATGACATGAACTACTAGTGGGAATCTCAGAAAAATAACAAAAACTGAAATTGGTTTTTCAGTGAGCAACTTTTGATGAAGTCACGAACTCTTATGAAAGTTGGTTTTTCAGTGTCACCAAAAGCAGAGAGAAGAGCATCGTTGAATGAATCCATATCATCATGTGTGTTATCCACTGTGATTGTATTCCAACCAAGAGCCTTGAATCGAGCGGATATATCTTCAGAAAATGCCAGGCTAATCGGTCCATCAATAGTATTATGATTGTCATCGTAAATCATTGTGAGCTTGTGGAGCTTCCAATGTGCAGCCAAAGATGCAGCTTCATGCGTTATTCCCTCCATGGCACACCCATCTCCCATGATGCAATATCTACATCAAGAATCAGTATCACAACTATGGCAACCTGCACATCTTGATGCTATTTTTGCAAATGAGCTAGCTAGAATATATATACTAACGTCCGATGGTCAACAATATCGCAATCAGGCTTATTGAATCTAGCAGCCAAGTGAGCTTCCGCTAGGGCAAGACCAACCGCGTTAGCGACTCCTTGACCAAGAGGGCCTATTGGAAAATCATATATAAAGTAAATCAATATAAATTTCCATGAGTAATTAAGCATATTCACATTGCTCCCATATAGTTTATCCATCATATCAATACACGCTGCAGATTATCTTTTTTTAAAAAAAAAAAGAAAAATCCATACCTGTTGTGACTTCGATCCCATCTGTTACTGTATTCTCCGGGTGACCTGGGGTGCGACTCCCAAGTTTACACAAGCGCTTCAGGTCTTCTAGCTGAATGAAGCATGACATTGAAATTTGTAAATTTAAAAGCCTCAAATGTGCATAGATATATCTATGCTGGAGATGGGAACTACCGGGAGTAAAGCATACTAAAGTTCAAAAGATGCATGAATAGCCTAGAACAATCAAAATTAGGACTTCTGGTCTTTTACTCAAGACCTCAACTGGCTACTCTGTCTTTGCAGGAGGCTGCTAGACCTTAAAACAATAACCTCTTGTTGAACACACATTAATTATTCCTGTAATGATATATTAAGTATCGGTGTAGGTTGGCATAAACAACCTGATATAAATGTTAATTTCTTAATCAAGAACTAGATTTTCCCTGTTCAGGCAGGAGAAGCTAGTCTCAAAACCATTGAATATTTAATAGAGACAATATTTTCTGCAATGTAAATAGACACTTCAATTAGAAGCTTAAACTGACATAAAAAGTTACTGAGACTGAAAAAAGCCAATACCTGAACAGATTCGAACCCAGCAAGATGAAGGCAAACATACTGAAGTAAACATCCATGACCAGCACTCAAAACAAACCTATCCCTGTTAAACCACTTGGGGTCTCTTGGATTATACCTCATAACATGTCTGTATAAATAATATCCAATATCAGCCATCCCTAGTGCCATTCCAGGGTGACCTGCTTGTGCATTTTGAACAGCATCTACTATTAGCATTCTTACATTGTCTACACATCTCTTGTCAACCAATTTTTGAAAGGACTCATCATCAATATCATCAATGTTGCAATCGATGCTATCATTGTTTGTTTGTAAGTTCTGGCTTTTGGGTTGTTGAAATGCTTGTTTGAGTTCTTGCTGCCACGACAGTTTGTGGGTTTTGGATAGAGTGGCTGGTTTGGTTACGCGAGATTGTTTAGTTTTGAGAGAACTGCAAAGAGTGAATGAAGTTGGTGAAATTTTGTTGTTTTTGTTTTCGGGAGAGGGTTTGGCGGAAAGGAGAGAAATGCAAGGTTTGGAGAGAAGGGAAGAGAGAGCCATGGTGAAAGACAGAGATGGCGGTGCCTGCTGGCTGTGGTGCAAAGTGAGGCTATTTTGGCTGGGGAAGCTGAGCTGAGAGAGTTGAAAGGAGTCAGGACCCAGGTGTCAGACTGAAGTGAGAAGTCCTAGACTCCTAGTGATGTAGATTGTGTAAAAACTTGACATTTGGATGTGGAATGAGTGAGGAGTGAAAGAGGTGAGATCATGGAGTTTCATCAGGTACAAGTGGCAAGCATGCAGGGACAAACGTTCTTGTTAGTTTTCTCCACACAAAATTGCCATTTCTTTGACCATCTGATTAAGTTTTACCATAGTGTAAAGAGAAATGCTACTTGCCAGCATTTTACACAGTTTATTGGATTGCTGGGTCAACATTGGTTAAATCTTGGATGGGCCAGACAAAGTTGGAGAAAAGAATTCTTGATCCATACCTGCATGTCACCCTTGCGTCAAGTACAGTGCTAATTGATTGAAAACTCCTGCACCATGTACCTAGAATATAAATTATCCAGGGAACCAAATTTTCAATATCCATAGCAGTCAGCAAAGAGGGCACCAAGTAGGAGAATGGAAGGGTACAAATTGTTCTACAAGCTAGGGTGGCTATCATCAAATAGGAAGCCAAGGAGCCATTTCCATGGCACCCAAGATTGAGAGCAGCAGGGGTCCCCGTCCCATTGCATAACAGCATAGAAACATGAACCATATGCTTTGAAGGTGTAGTGTGGTGCTAAAAATATCAGTAAAATTTAATTCTCTTCACTTTAGATCTTTTAGAGAAACTCTAAGAATACCAGCATGTCCCTAATGTTCAAAAGATAATACAAAATAATTGAGCAATGAACTAGAAAATAGTGTCCTAAACTACCAGATCTTTTGGCATCATGTGAGAAAAATTTCCAACCTCCGACCATGCCCATATCTCTCCCTCTCCCCTCACAAATTGGGTAGGGAGAGGATGGAATCATTGAGATCATTCTAACCCATGTTTTCAAATTCTGTTGGCTATATGTTTAATTTGTTTGAATGGTGTGTCCTTGCAGAACATCTCTTCATACAGTAGTACCTAACAAAACTATGTCCTTTAAGCCAAATCCGTGTGCTAACTTGAAGTTCTCTCCTCTGGAAAATCAGCATTTGAAAGCAATATCTAATATTTGGTGTCTTGGGAAGATAACAGACCGCACATGAGTTTCTTAAGAAAACTAAAAACTATGCCAACTTGTTTCGAAGAACACTTGATTGAAGAAAAATGTGTGTTGATAGCTAATCATCAGAATTCAGAGGAACAAGAACTCCTAGCCTAAGATGATTGGCAGAAAAAAATATTTTAAAGGTTTACGAAATCCTGCAAAGGATCAAGAACCACCATTAGCAGATACTTAAAAAGGAAACTTGAACTCCATTTGAAAGAGAGTGCTGCAGTTTTTGCTGCACTTACCCGAGTCCTTAAATTTAGCGCATGATTTTTGACCCTATGAGCTTAGCTCCATTATGATATATTTTTATACACTTTCATGATTAGTACACAGTCATGGCACTGATATTATTCTCAAGTAGATACTTCATCAGGATTTGGAGCACACTTGTCTCTCTGGCCTATAAGAGTGAAGTGATTTTTAAAAATATCCAAGAGACACAAATTGCAATTTTTTTTACATAATTCATGTCAGAACTTCCCCAACCAGATCTATCCCATTTTTCTTATTATTATCTCTAAGAACATGATCAAACTAGCTATAACGTCTGCAACACAAAAGGTGCGTAAAAAAAAGATGGGCAAAATATGCCAATTTGTCAATTTCAACACTGTTAGACAAGTATAAAAACCACACATCCAGTTCCATATTTTCCCATCCCCTCTCCCTCTTTATATCCCTCTCTCTTTCTCATAGGATCATGGTACCACAGATGGTAAAGAAGGGCAGGTTTCTCAAACATCGTCTCTGCAAGTACCTCAATATCGGTATGAACTGGTTTCTGAAACATGCAACTAGTAACCATTTTCAAAGTCGGAAAAGCTGGTCTCTTTTGCCTAAGGATGAGTACTTCATACCAAAAGATGTTCCAAAAGGTCATCTAGCAGTTTATGTAGGTGAAGACTGCAAAAGATATGTGATCAAGGTTACTTTACTGCAGCATCCTCTCTTCAAGGCAATGCTTGATCGCACCGAGGAGGTTTTTGGATTCACCACAGGGCCAAAACTTTGCATTCCATGCAATGAGAACATGTTCAATAGCATTCTACACTGTGTAAACTCTCAACAGGATCATAAGTTTTTGTTATGTTTCTGAGATGCACTGTTTTTTATCTAGTTTAGCAATTTTGGTTGAGAGAAGAAAGAGCAAGAGAAGGGCGGCTTAATTGTACATTATTGAGCAGAAACTGTAATTGCAAATGTGTAATTCTGTTGTTCGTTAATATGTAATTTTCATGGCTTCAGCGCAACATACAAGGCAAGCTTGATATCAGTAAATTCCTGTAAACAAATTTAGCTTTGCAAGTCTAACTGTTTTAGAGTCAGAGCTAGCCCCGCTAATTTTCTTTGCAAACTACTTCAATCTTTGTAGAAATTTGTTGATCCTCTTATTTCAAGAGTAGAAATCATCAAGCATAAACAAATGCAAGGAATTAACCAGGTACTTAAACAAGATTGAATAGAAAAACAATACTAATCCACTGCCAATATTAATCTTCGACCACAATAATATGACTATCTAGAAATCTAAAACACAGCAGAAAAAAACTGAAGGCTAACAGCAGAATGAGAAACGATTTTGAAGAGGTTAGAGCAAAGAATTGTCTGAAACCTAATTGACCAATACTATATTTTGTAAGAGACTTCCTTCTCTTTGATTTTCTTATTCCTCGTTTACCTTGCGGATGTTTCAATGCAAATCCACCCGTCAAATCACTCGGCTCAAAATCCGATTGAAATCGGAAACATCCATGATTTACGTTGTTCTCTAAAGACAGCCGATCAATATTTCCGTTCTTGAAGTTGAAGAACGTCACGCGATGATCATATTGTTTCATTAGCACAATATCAGCATTGTAGAACGCAGCAGGCCTGGTGTCGGGTTCCTTTCTTCTTAAAGCTTCAAAGTTTATCTTATACCTCTTGTTCCATTCTGTTTTCCCATAATTCTCCATGACCCACAATTCCATGGAACTCTCATCTTCACCAATGCAGGTTACGGCGAGTTTTCCCATATATTCGACGAGTTCAATGTCCTTGCCCTTGTAATCCTCAGAAACTGATAGAGGTAGTGAAAACATGCTATAGCTTTCTTTGCTTACATGAAAAGCAATAATGTTGTTTTCTACCCATGTAAGCCAGTGAAGTGAGCCGGATACAGATACAGCAGGCTTGCGAGAAAGCGTCTCATGATTTTGCAACTTCACTTCATCCAATTGCTTCCACGTCCAAGTCTTCGAATCAAACAACTCACATCTAACCCAATAATATTGATAGAATTCTTTATCATGACACCGAGGTCTGGGCTGCGAGAACCTTACTATCTGGTAATGCAAAGGGTTCGATCTTATCACAATCATGCCAGTAGCTAAAGTATGGTATCGGGTCTTCGGGTTCGGGATTCTTCGCCATTGCTTGGTGGTAGGCTTGCACACATAATATCGTGGATGATGTGTTCGACAAAGCAAAATACCTTGGTTTGTTGATCCCTGAATCTCCACTCTGTCAGGTAAGAAATTGAGGGACAGTTTAGGATAGGACCTCCAAGTAGTGCTGTCAATGGACACAAAGGAGGAATAAAATATGTTGCTCATCATGCTTTGCATGAAATAACCGGATATAGTGTTGGTTCTTTGGTTATGAAGATTGGTGAAAATAGAGTCATAGGTTATCCTGTTGCATTCCTTGGAAAGAAGTCTGCATCTTCCTACAGTTTCCATGGATGAACGAGTTAGAATCTCATAGATGATATCTGAGCTAAAATCATGAGACTCCATGGCAAAGAAGAAAGCGCTTGGGGGATCTTGTTTCCAAGGGAAAAAAAATTGGTTTTGTAGTTGTGGGGGAAAGAGCAAGCAGGGCTAAAATATATAGGGGAAAGAGCAAAGCTGCCCTCAAAGAAAAACAGGATGTTTATGCGCTAATGTCAGTTTCCGAGTAGGATCAGGACTGTTCCTCCTAAAGTTAGAAAGAAACTTGGGAGGAAAGGAATTAATTTAGATCCCAAAACATTAATGGAAAAAAAAAAAAAAAAACACGTAGGGGTCTCCGTCTCCATCAAGGATGAAGAAAATTACACCCAATAAGAGTCACAAGTTTAAAGAAGAAATGACAGAAAGGCTTGGCACCTTCCTAATCATTTTGAATAAATTAAAGTTCACAATTAATTACATCGCAATCATAGGTTATATTATCGTAGGGTTTGCATTACTTATTTAACCCAATATGGCCATGGATAACATAATTTGATGTGATCAATTTCATCTGAGATTTGGCCCGATTGGCTTCCTGCATGTATAAATCTTTTAAAATACCTTGATAATACAAGATTCCTACTTTAATTAGCTGTGTAAAAGTCTGTTGGATAATACATGCATGGATACAGAACAAATGCTAATGCTGCTGCTGCAAGTATTGTAAAGATTCTGTAAAATTCACACCCCAACTTTACGGACAGTGAGATTGCTTCGAGTTTTGTCTTCTCTTCAAAGTTTTCTTGCGGAGCTCAGCGATCAACAGTTTGCTATTTAGCACTGGACTCAAAAAACTTGAATTTAAAAAAATAATACACAGTGTCGGAGTTTTTGTTATTATTATCAGTAATAACGGTAAAACAGTTTAAATTTAAGAAATCTCAATTTTACTTGTTGCTTAATTTATATTTTAAATTAAATTATATAAGAGTTATTTTAATATATAATTTTTTAAAAAATAAATTTTGAAAAATAAAATATCAGTTTCGTTTTAGTTAAGTGACAAAACTCATAACTTGGATTATGAATTCCACTCAATTGAATTTATATTTTATTTTATTAAATGATAAAAAATAAAATAAATAAATCTATAATATCAAATGATAAAATTCAATAAAAATAATAAAATCAAAAGATAAAAAAAAGTAAAAAATAAAAATCAAATGGCCAATTAAAAAAATTCATGGGCAAGTCAATAAACTTGGTGTTTTTAAACCAAAAATTCATGCAAGTGTTCTGGCACAATTTTTTTCCTTGGTTTTATTTGTTAAGGACAATTTTGGCTGGTTTCACACACTACTAGTTTTGGTTGGAGCTGGCTCGTTTTTAGAAGATTCCGTTTGTTATTATTGTAATAGTTCTTTAAGAAAATATTTTTTACTTTTACAATATATTAAGATGATAATTTTTTTTAAAAAAATTATTTTTAATATAAAAACAAACAATATAAGAAGAATCGATGTAAAAAAATAAAAATATTAATTAAAAATAAATAAAATATTTTTTAAAATATAAAAACAAACAATTTCAAAACATTGTTATACACAGAGAACAGGCTCTTAAGTTTTTTTTAATGATGATGGGCCTCCTTTCTTGAAGCCCATCCCATGCTCCTACAAAACAACAATGCGTGGGGGCACAGGGGAGGCTTCGCATGCCTTTGCCTGTACCCGTTTTTTTTTTTTCCGCCTTGTATACGGGGCTTTCATGTTTTTTTGACAACGCGTAAATATTAGTGTCCTTATCATGCTATCTCGACTTTGAACCGCGTGCTAGCCACTCGAGATACAATTTGAATTCTTTAATCAAATAATTAAAAATATATATATTAATCTTCTTAGTTATTGTAATAAACAGTTAAACTGGTCCGGTTTTTGTTAATGTTAATCAGAGATCAAACCGGAAGAAAAAAAAAAGGATAACAGTGAGTAATTTTGTAATGTTCTTCCACCTCCCTGCGTTGCAAGTAATTAGTCTCCTCTGAGCTTGTGGTCCAGTGGTGGTGGAAGAAACTTTTTTTTTTTTTTTCTGTATCAAAGTTCAAGCTTTATTTTTGTATACTTGTCATCTCTGTGGTATCTTATATATTTATTGGGCTTGCATAATGTTTAATGAGCCCGGAAATTAGTTGTGATGCACGTAAACTGACCCGGACACCTCGGGTTACCAAAAAAAAAATAATTAGTCTCCTCCAACTCTATATCTTAACTGATTAGGTCTTGAATTTAAGTTTTAAAAATAACCCATTTGAGTTTTATAATCTTTAGGATGTCTAAAATTAGTTAGGATATATATATAAATTAATCCAAACATAAAAAAAAAAAAAAAAAAAACAAATAAAATAATCAGTGCCCGGCAGCAGATAGAGATATGCACTAACAAAATTCGTAAATTTGCCACCTTCCTTTTATAGGTTTCCGGCCTCGTTGGAGATCTTGCCAGAAAAAGGCCCGGTTCATTAGAGTTGGGCCGATTGGCTTCCTGCATGTATAAATCTTTTAAAATGCTTTGATAATACAAGATTGAAGATTCCTACTTTAGCTGTGTAAAGATTTGTTGGATACAAAACAAATGTGCGCTCGGATTGTCCCCATCTTTACGGACAGTGAGGTTGCTTCTATCTTCTTCTCTTCCAAGTTTTCTTGCCCGCGCCTTCTCTTCAAAGTTTTCTTGCGGAGCCCAGTAGTCAACGATCTGCTATTTAGCGATTACTAACCATCATTCTCCGCCCATCATAATTTTTTAAAAAAATCATTGATTGTATAAATAGTTTCAATGTATTTTTTAACATAAAAAAATTTAAAATATAAATTAAAAAATTCATCTAAGTATCTCATTAAATAAATTAATAACCACTTATGTAAGTAAATGGGAAGAAAATTGTTAACCAAATTTTTTTTTTTGATAAAATTAAAAGATGAATATAAATAAAAATATTCAACTATACAAAATAAAACATTCATCTAACTGTGTTTATTGGATTTATTTATTGAAATCAATAAAAGATAAATTCACAACCTAAACAATTCATGACTTAAAATATAAAATATTGGAAATTTTTAGTATTGTCATTTAACTTGATATAATGGTTTTAAATCTAAAAAATTTCAACTCTCGACTTTTTGTTTAGCTTAGATTTTGAATTAAATCATATGGGACTTATTTTGACTGTATAAATCCTAAGAAATGGAAAAATAAACATTTTAAGTTTACTTAGTCAACTCGCAAAACTTTTAATCAAAATATTTTACTAGTTTATATTTATTTTTTATATAATAAAAAATAATAAAACATATTTGTAAATAATTTAATATTAGATAATAAAATTCAATAAAAATTTTATATTAAATAATGAAATTACAAAAATTACAAAAGATCAAGAGAAATAAGTGTAAAAAAAACAAAGGGAAGATCGCGGGCATGTAATTCAACTTGAAATAACGGTTTTTTAAACAAAGATTCATGCAATTTTTTCGCAACAATTTATTTATTTATTTATTTTCCTTGGTTTTATTTGTTGAGGATATTTTTTGCTGGTTTCACACGATAATAGTTTTGGTTGTAGCTGGATCATTATTGGAAGCGTTGTTAAATATAGGACCAGGCTCAAATCTCTTAAGGATGAGCCTCCTTTCTTTAAGCCCATCCCGTGCTTCAACAATACAGCGCGCGTGGGTTTAGGAGTGCTCATTTATAATATTTTTATTATTTAACTTGCCTTTACTTGATTTATTAAAATTAAATAATACAGATATTGTAGATGATAGCAAATTAAAAAAAACTATTAAATAAATATTATGAGTTGGGTGTGAGTTAAGATTTTTAAAATTCGTTTAACCCAACTCAACTTGTATATCCAAATATAAGTAACATGTTTTCCTAGGATAAATAATTTTTTTTTTCTCCCCCCTTATTTTCTTTCTTTCTCACCTTGGTGTTTATAATCGTCTCTCATTCTTTTAATCTCTTTTCCTTTTCTCTATTCCTTGTATTCACATAAATTATACTTGTTATTTTTTAAGTTTGATTTGATAAAGTGACGTAGTATTTTATAATATCAATATTTTTTATTTGGTAACCAAGAGACCATAAAAAAACAAATAAGAATTTCAAAAATCCAAGCTAAAGTTTCATTTTTTTAAAATCAAATCATAAACCCATAAGTACTTTATAATATTTTCTTACTAGTCTGTTTTTGTATCATGTTGCACTTTAATTATTTGATAAAATGTTTGCCAGCTATTTTTTTGTTTTGTTTTATTTTTACATAATAATTTTTATATTATTCCTGGTATATAGACATTTTAAAGGTTTTATCTAGTTCTAATAGTTGCAATCTAATATTGTTTTAGGATCATCAAAGAATAAAATAATTAATATGCCTAACTCGCGGATATTTCTAATATTATAAAAATTTTAGCCCAACTCAATATATTCAACCCGCTCGAATCTAAAAAAATTAAATAAACTAGATTTATATTTTATAGAATTACAAAAATTAAATTAAATACAATTATAGATAAAAAAAAACAACCCACTCCATAAAACACTTATATATAATTACGAGGGAGTCCTATATGCCTGGCCCAATATTTTTGTTCTTCTTGCATGGGACCTTCTTTTTTTTAAAAAAAAAAAATGTCACAACGCATAAAATGTTAGCTCCGATCATAGCTCAAACCTCCATCTCGATTTCAACCCGTGCACCAACCACTCGAGATACATTTTGAATTTGTTAACCAAACGATTAAATATATATTAAATTTCTTAATTGTTTATATAAATAGTTAAATTTATCTCACATTATTTAGTTGTTTTGTTATTGTTAATATTAATTACTATTTAAATTGAAAGAAAAAGAGGACAACAGTAATCCTGAAATGTTCTTCCAGCTCCTTGCATTGCAAGCAATCAATCCCTAGCGGATAGAGACATTCACTAGCAAAATTTGTTAAAAACGAGTTCTTATCATCTCCCTCTTCAGATTCAAGAGAAACTGTATAGTTTTCAGATCTTATTCAAGTTTAGATCCGGAAAAACGTAGATTTTTAGATCTCCAATTCAACCCGTGTGAGCCATTTTTTATTAAAACAACATAAAAACCCACATCAACCACTAGAATAACTAGATTTCAGTATGTTACTATTTTTTTATTTAAATTAAAATTTCATTTTTTTTTAAAAAAACTGATCTTCCGTTTTCTCTGGGATTGGAACCCCCCCGAAAAAATAAAAAAGTTTAATATCGACCAGAAACAGAACTTGGACAATCCAAATCTACAAGGATCATCAAGTACATACATGTTTCTCTATTAATCTTCCATTGTACGCTCTTGGGTGCCTCGGCACGTAAATCCACTTTTATTCTGTGTATACAGAGAATGAAGAATTATATTGTATAATGGCCGCTTTGATTTTCTTTGATAATTTCCTATCGTATACGGTTCAGAATTATCAAGAGGATAGCAGGATGAAATACGATACCCAGTGAAAAGCTAGGTTTATATAAATAGCACAAATGACCGAATCTTACTTCATAGACAACAGACTCATCGGAACCAAACCTGGTTCACCATTTTTCATTATGAGGGCGAAAAATTGCTTGGTGGATTAAGCCAAGGATAGCTCGCCAACTCTGTGGACTCCTACCTCAAGCAATGCAACACTGGTGACTTGGAAAAAAAAAAAAACTCCTCTACCAAAAAAAATGGGTTCAGGAGAACGCACAGAAAAATTATGAAATTATGTTTTGGAGAACGCACAGAAAAATCAACTCAAGTACAGAGTAAGAGGCTCGGATGGGAGATATGAGCCTACTTGAAATCGGGCTTCTCTGGGTATGTGCAGCCTGACCTTTGGATAATGACATTTGCTGCATAGCAACCAGCTTTCACACAGTCTTCAATGGGCTTCTCTTGCACCAGCTGTGACAAAAATCCACCAACGAACGCATCACCTGCCACGGACGAAAAGCTATTAAGATTTGATCGGAGAAGTCAAGATTGCAAAGATACTAACACCAGGTATGAATCCTGCAGGAATACTGAAACTAATAGCAGCTTAAAGCACTAAATTTCAGGATCTAACAGATGTTATCCTTTTTGCATTTCTTATAACCATAGTAGATGATCTAGCTTTCTAGCAAACTGCTGTTTAGATGGAGGGAACTAGAGATGAATGGAATACTCCGACATACTCCAATCAATAAGATATGGATATATCTTAAAGATCTCTAGGCAGTTCCGAACATCGGACAGACTAAAAAGATGGAAGAGAAGAGCGTACCTGCTCCATTTGTATCAACCAGCTTCTCCTTGGGTAACAATATCACAGGGAATAATTTCACCTTCCCATCCTCAGCAACTACAACAGGATCTGAACCTTGAGTAATAACAGTAATCCTCTTGTGTGCCCCTGATGCCTTAGGCCATTGAGAAATCTTAAGAGCGATCTCCTCAACATTCTCAGTCTGATAAACAAGAAAAATCCAGTTAGGTAAATTGCATGGTGTAGCTGAATTTGGTTCTCTGATTGACTATAATTCACGAAGAAACAATTACCTCCCATCCATGAACCTTTGCAAAGGTTCTGGCTTCGGTCTCATTCCCAAAGACATAGTCCATGTAACTGTAGACAAACGGTGAATAAGTTTTGAACCATTGACAAACATCATGAACAAAACAGAGGTTGGCAAACTTACGGTAGAGCTTTCTCCTGCACATCCTTGAAGAACTCACAGATAAATGGAGCAGAAAGGTTCATCATGAAGACCTGCACATGCATGTCTCAGATTACTGAACTGAGAAAAGCAATAATTACAAAAGAGAAAGATCTGACTGGGCAAGTTTTACCTTGTTGTTTGCAGCTGCGTGTTCAGCAACAAGCATAATGGATTCAGGAGACACGGTAAGGAAAAACCCAGCAATGTAGAAATATTTTGCCTTTTCAACTGTTTCAAAAAAAAAGAAAAGGATTAAGTTGAAAAGGGGAGACCAGCATGCAATATGGCCAACAACTAAATAAAGTGTTGAATGTGGAAGCAGAGAAAGATAAATGGTAGTACCAAGTTTCCAATTTTCTGGCCTCTTCAAGTGCTCAGATTTGTAACAATTTGCAGCAGACAAATTTGCAATGAGCGACCTGAACAAACACTTAACTTTTAACCCAGAAAACATTGACAAATGTATAGTTTCAATTGCAAAGTTCACACCAACATGCAGTCTACTTTTGTTACACAATTTTATGCTGTAACAAGATTAGGGCTGATTTTTATTCTCCATAATAAAATATTTGGCCCAGGGGTGAATGACAGTCCACCTTGGCGTGCCATCAATACTTCATGGATTACTAATAGCAGCCCCTCCCTTGGCACAGATGCTACTACCTCCAAAAGGCAAACAACACATATGCTCAGCATGTAGAAAGAAACTGGAAAAAATGTTGATTTTGGACACAGTGCTAGAATATATGGTACCCATGATAAATGGATAAGCAGAAAATCACAAATAGTGCCTAACTAACAGCACAGGATCTCTATAAAAATTGGAGTGACGAATTATTTCTATTGCAAATAAATATTAATAAAAAAAACCCATCCAGGGATTTAAAAAAAAATCCCATCAATACACCAATTGCAAAAGAATATTTAATAAAAAAACCCCTAATTTTTCAGCGACAATTTGCAGTCAGATCACTCCATTTTTCACCTAAACTATCTCAAAATCATCTCAAAAACTCCTAAACACATTTTCAACTTCAAAATTCATTTTAATCAACCAAAATAACTCGATTATTTTTGTGCCTATAACCACCATAAATAAACTCCTCGCTCCAAGGCAAACTGTAGAAACCAATGTCGGAGGTTTTTGTGGCCAAAATGAGGCTGAACAAAAATTTCTCTCTCCTACCTCTCTTCTGCCATTTCTCTCCTCTCTCTCACAGCTAGGGACCAAAGTTGAAGACAAATGAAATTCAATGACCAGTCATACAAACCTTGAAAACCAAGCACTAAAGTGAATATATATTTCCAAAAAATCACTTAAATTTGTTGACAAAACAACATTGTTTAGCACCTAAAACACCCTACATGATGTTACTTTGCCTATGATGGACAATATAACAGTGTCCAGTTCCACATTACTATCGTAAACCACCATGCTCTTTTAGTTTCTTTTGTTAATTGTTAATGTCATAATTTTTCAATAATACAATGCAGCATATCCATAAAAGATAATACCAGTTATAAACAGCACAATTCTGAAATTTTGAAACAAGAGAAAGATTCATGTCAGTTTGCAGCAATGTATTTAGCAAGGACAAAATAACCAACAGATGCACATACTTTTAACTCAAACAACAAATACACGGCAATCAGGTAAAACTGACCTCTCACCACCAACAACACAAACAGCACATGTTCCAGTTGGAGCAGCCTCATCCTCATAATAATGTACCTGATTTCACATCCTCATTAAATCTCCTTGACAGTACACTCAACCTAAACGTTGGAAACAAAAGATGCAGGGTAATTTACATTAACACCAGCTTCAGTTGAGTTTTTCTTCATCTCCTCTCCAAACTTGTCCTTCCCAATGGAGCCCATATAGCTGGTTGCGCCAGGAATTTGGAGCATCCACTGCAATAAACAAAAGTCAAGAGAAGTAAGAACAAATTAGTCACATACAATAGAAGCATGACAACAAAAATGTATGCAGTCATATCTATCACAACAAACCTGTGCAACTCTGATTGAATTTTGAGTAGCACCTAAACATAACAGAAAAAATGATACTCGTTAGTTTACAGGCATCCATAAAATAATATTATTCATTAACTGAAAATATTAAAATTTAAACATGACATCATTAAATTTAGAAATCCTGATATTACCTCCAGCAATGTAATCTACATTGCCCTTGCTAGCCATTTCATCGTACCTTCAAATATCCATAAAAACAATAAGCATCGTTTTGAGTAGCATCAATACAATGTTTCAAATGCCTGAAAAAGGTAACACATATAGGAAAATGCATGAATATAAAAAGAACTCACATAGGCAAGTGCTTGTCTTCGGCGAGGATAGCATTGTTCAGCTTGATGTCATATCTATCAAAATAGTCCAATTAACGAAAATCAACAACGGAAGAAAGGTATTTAAATTCCCAAACTAAATCACATAATACTTAAATTTGAAACGAATAGAATATGATATAAACTGTAGAAAACAATGATTTACAAAAAAATAGAGCTCAATTCTCACATTTAAAAAATTCGTTTAACACGTCAAACATTAAGATTTTCTCAGTAACCAAACAATCACGATGAAATTTTCATAAAGAGAGAAAAACAGAGAGAATCAATCATACAATGAAAGAATAAAATCAGATCTGTCATTGCAAACCAAAACACAAGTTGAAAGCAGCTCAGATCTACCTCTTATTTCCAATCAGACAACAAGAACTAATTAATAGGTAACAAACACGGATCAAGCAGTATCGAATAATAAAGATTGAAGCATTAAAAGAACAACATCAAATAAAGCAAAGTTCAGGTTTTGGTTTCTGCAACAATGAGAACAATAAACATAGTAATAGAGGTATTAAAAGTGACACAACTTACTTCTGCAAGAAATCATCGTCTACAACAGCAGAAATGTCGAGGAGTGGGTTTCCCATGCCTAACACGATCCCCTCGCACGCCATTTTCGTGTTTCTTTTGTGATAGAGATAGAGAGAGAGAAATGGAGGAGCTTATGTGTGTAGAAGGAAGCGGGGTCGCAGGGAAAAATGGGGAAGCAATGCTAGGTATTATAGTAGGCACCCGTTTGGAATTGAGATTAATTTAAAAACAAAAAATGTTTTTTAATTTATTTTTAAATTATAAAATAATGTGTAATATCAAAAACAATAATCTTTTTAAAAAATAAAAAATATTATTTTAATATACTTTTAAATAAAAATAACTTTAAAAATCTACATTTACTTCACTTCTAAATATCATGTTTAAATGTGTTGTTGTTGAGTTAATAATGTATTTAGTCCTCTTTTTATTAATTTAAATTTATTTTGATCCTTATTCTAAAATAAGATAAAACATTGAATTTTATCTCACTTTCAAGTAAATATAATCTAGCATCATCGTTAATCATTGGGAGTATTTTATGATAATTCAAGGGAAATAATTTCTTTAGTAAATGAAATGAAAGTATATATAAATTGATTATACATTCATCCATAGGAATCTCAAATGTTCGGTGATAAAACTCAAAATCAAGTCAATAAATCAGCCAAAATGAGAATTTTTCTTACCTTTTGAATCAACCTTTGAGAGTGGGAAAAGGACCTTTCTCGTATTAAATGCCGAATATAGAATAAAAGGATGGTATTGAGAGAAAAAAGTAATGAGTGGCTAGAAGATAGATTAATAACAAACAGAGGGACAAGATGAACCATATAACCTAATTGTTGGTGAGGTGTCGGTGGAGTCACCAACCTCCGCCACTGACGGGTTTTCAAAGCTATTGGTTGGGTTAATTGATTAGTTTAATTAAAATATAATTGTTTTTGTTTGATCTCAATCTCACGTTTTATTTGTTTGGTAGTAAAGTAGTTTAAGAAAAATCTTTGTTTAAATATTTATTTACTAATTTTCATTTAATTATTTATCTACAGAAATAAAAAGAAGAAGAAGAAGAAAAACCTTTAACCTACAGTGGAAAAAAACATGAGATCTTCGTACCATGGAGTCTCCAGAATTAAGTTTTGAAATTATTAGAAAGTGTCCCGTTTATTTGGTTTTATATTTTAAAAATATTTTTAAAAAACATTAAATTTGTTTTAGTTTTTATTTAATTAATATATTTTTAATATTTTTATATCTTTATATACTAATATCAACTTCAAATTTTCAATATCATCCTCGTATTAATTAAACTTTGAAAGTTTCAGGTGGCCATCAACGGCTAAGGTGGCGCACATGGCTTTGAATGTATTTGGTATTGAAGTAGTTATTGTAGTTATGATTTTAAAAAAATTGTTTCATAAAAAGTACTTTTAATTGAAGTTAGTTTGAAAAAATAGATGTTTGATTAAAACTATGGTTCAAATTGAGATTATAGAAAAAATAGTTTAATGTGTTTGGTTAATAATACTTTTGAAATTGAGGTTATAAAATAATTTAAAAAATATATATATATATATTAATATTGATGGTTTTTAATTTAAATATTTTGGATTTAACTATTGTTATTACATCATGAAAAAAATCATATTTTATATAAATTTTTTTTTATTGTTCCATTAAAATATCTACAATTCCATTACGTACAAAATTTATCCGACAAGAACTACAAAATTAGATAAAATATTATCAGGAATAAAATTGAGATTACAGTACGAGTAAATTTAATTCACCTTAAACTAATATCTTAAAAAAATAAAAAATAAATTGTTATTCACGTTCATGTGAACAATGCGAGTGAAATCAATTAATTACACTAGTATTTTTTTAAAAAAATTATTCACGTGAGCAGTAGAGACATGCTGCACTATTTACTGAAGAGTACAACATGGTTCAGCATTTTGCCGTGCAAGAGCTGCTTCACTTTTTCTTGCATTTCAAACAATTAGACCATAAAACAAGTGTTTTTTAATTATCAAACAGGTTACATCTGTATTTTAACAAAACACAGACATAACCTCTTAAACAAACGTTGCCGTCATGTAAGATGCCCCTCCCTCAATCACTCTTGTATAAGCTCACCCTGAATATTTTTTTGGATGGGCTGGGCATGTATGGGTTTACGTTGGGCTATGTCAGATTCCCCTATGTCATTGGATTAATCACTATTTTTTTAGCCTAGCTTTTCGATTCATGTTAACTGAAAAAAAAATTATTTATTGTTTTTTTTTTGCATATTTTAATTATAGAAAAAAAAAATTTTTTGATTTTTTTTAAAAAATTATATTTATTTATACCTGATCGGTATTTCTCCACTCTTTCAGGTAAATAAGGTTTTTTTTTTTTTTTTTTTTTAACAGCGGTTACCACGAAAATGAGAGTAAAATTTGGTAAGTGTAGGATCATGACTTTGATGTGCAGTTTCAAATGAGTTTTTATTATGGCCTCACTGTTAATATGCATTGCTAACAAATCATGAACATGACATGACAACCCTTGATGAACAAGAACATTAACTATTCTAAAAAAAAAAAAATCCCTAAGGATTATATCTTTGTTAAACCAAAAAGGTGGTATTGCTTGCAAGTTTATTAGATTTAAATGCAACTAAAGAGCTTAAGATTTTGGCCTAAATCATTTGAAATCTGTACTGGTAGGCATTTAAGGAGTGGTAGTGTAGAGAAATTTGACAGCAAAAAAAACCTCTTTTTTTTTTATTTAGGATGGTGCATTTATTGTTGTACAAAGAAAGATTCTTCAGTGATTTGAAAGTAAATAGACAACATAGGCATACAGTTTGCTTGCTACTTGCAAATTGACATACCAATTAAGTTTAGTAAGAAAAAAGAAAGATGATTACAAGACATCCATAACTTAGCAAATAGGAAGGGGAGCACCATTCCATTCCTTCAAGCATTCCAATAAGGGATCAATTAACTTCCCTTCACAGATAGCTGTGAAAACCTTGTCAAACTCCTCGCCGGGTGATTTGACGTTCTCACCTGTTAGCAAACTAGTTCCCAATTCTTCCCTCTCAAACTTGTACAGGGGGTATGACCTGCATTCCTTGATCCTGTTTGGAATAGCTGGATTTCCATTCTCAACTTCAAGTCTAGCACTCTCCACTTCTTTAGGCAAAAGGCTCTTCAATTCGTCCTCAAAAGATTCAATCTTTTTGAAAATCAAAGTGGTTGAATTTGTTTCCTTTTCGCCATTCACCAAGGCATGCTCGACTAGTACTTGCCTTAGCTTTTGCATTAATGGATAGGTTGCACTACAAGGATCGTCAATGTAGGAAAAGACATGCTCTCTGTCAACAACCTTGAGCAAGTCTTTTTCACATAATCTTGAAGGGTGAAGCTCGCCATTGAAGCCCATTGTCAAGACTCTCTTGGCAACTTGGCTGACAGTGTTCTTGACTTTGTTCTTCAGGTTCTCCTCCATGTGCCTCAAGTCAATGGCCTGGCATAGACCAACCAAGAAAGTGGTAGACATGAGCTTCAATATGTCAATAGCTTCAGCTGTTTTTCTTGAAGAAATCAAGCCCAGTGAGTTGACATCTTGATTGTGTTGCTCAGCACTCTGGACATGATTGGTGACAGGATTGGCAAGGAATTGGAGCTCCGAGCAGTAAGATGCCATGGCAATTTCGGCACCTTTGAACCCGTAATCCAAGCTTGGATTGCGGCCACCAGTGAGGTTTGAAGGCAATCCATTGTTGTAGAAGTCGTTAACAAGTTCAGAGAATTGTGCAAACATGAGTTTGCCAATTGAAGCAATGGCCAAACGAGTGTTGTCCATTGAAACACCAATTGGGGTCCCCTGGAAATTCCCTCCATGTAGAGCCCTATTCCTCGACACGTCAATCAAAGGATTGTCATTGACAGAGTTGATTTCTCGTTCGATCATTTTCGTTGATGTTCTAATCACTTCGATCAGAGGGCCTAGCCATTGTGGAGATGTTCGAACAGCATATCCTTCCTTTTTAGGTTTTTGTAGAGGATCAATCTCATGTAACTTTTGAGCTTCTTTAACATAGGAGCTGCCATTTAAAATATGTTCCATGATGGCGGCAGCTTCAATTTGGCCAGGATGATGCTTCAATTTATGTGTCAGGTGATCAGTAAACTCAGGTTTTCCTTGCATGACTTCAGCAAAGATTGCTGACAAAACTTCTGATAGGATAGCCAACACATTAGCCTCAAAAAGCACAATTAAAGCTAGACCAGAACCCACTGCAGAACTATTTACTAGTGCTAGACCCTCCTTTGTAACTCAAAAAAGCCGCCATCAATCCCAGCTTGTGTAAAGGCTTCTGCAGGGCTCAGGGGCTCTCCATTGGGTCCAACTGCCTTTGAATTAGGCCTGCCTGTCAAGAGCCCAGCAATGTAGGACAACGGGACAAGGTCACCAGAGGCAGTGATTGTTCCTCTCAATGGCAAACATGGGGTTATGTTGCGGTTGAGCAGCTTGGTGATGGCTTCCAACATCTCAAATCTTATGCCTGAATAACCTTGAAGTAGGGTGTTGGTTCTGACCAACATAGCTGCCCTGGTTGCTGAGCGAGGCAATGCATGGCTAGACTCTATGCCATTACCGAAGATACCGGCATTCAAGAACCTAGTGAAAAAAATCCCATAAACCACATTAGCTGAAAAAAAGCATTTAGTTGACAAGTTTATTTGGTAATTGAATTTTTAATCAGTTATTCTTGCAAGAACCTTCGCGAAGTGTAGGTGACAATTTGAAACAAAAAAATATTACTAGCAGCTAGGATAGTGAAGGAGCACCTCACACGCACCTGTGGTATCTTCCTCCCTGACAAAAACTGAAAGAAACCCTTTGCTAGATGTCTTAACAATCGATCATTATTGCCATATGTCTCGGGATTTTTGCCAGTAATGATCCAAAATTCCAATTAACTGAAAGAACCCTTTGCTTTCATTGTTTTGAAAACATTAATAATTGTTAAAATGTTTGTTACATGATTAGATCAATTTGTCTATGTGATTAATGATTCAACTGCTAACGCGCAGACATGTTGTCGAACGTGGAAGCAACTGAAACAGGAACGAATCGTGTCCACAACAAGACCTTTTTTTTTGTCTCTAACAAGACATTAGTTGTTTTTTCCTGGGAAATATCAATACTAACAAGCCAGCAATCCCCTATTTAAAGTAACAAATTAACAATATCATGGCAAGAAAAAAAAAAAAAACTGCGTGATATATACAATAATTAAAAAAGCTACCTTACTAGCAGTTAAGATACAAGTAAAGTAAATTTTGGGATTTGTCATGAGTTTGATTACCTTATAAGCTCCTTTTGAAGCTCTCCACCTTGCTTGGTTCTTCTATGTGAGGTTGCACCAAAACCAGTAGTCAAACCATAACTGTCTGTGCCCTTGCTCATGCTGTCCATGACCCAGTCACTGCTGGCTTTGACACCAGCTCGAGCCTCCTCTGACAGCTCCACCATGACACCGACGTGACCGCTAGCAATTGCAGTTACCTGGCCTATGGTCAGGGTCTCACCTCCTAACTTGACCACAGGCTTCCTGTACTCCTCGATCATGCGCTTGACCTCATCTAGGTGGCTTCCTTTTAGTGACTCTGCCGCCATGCCCCAGTTCAAAGGGTCATTATTGTTAAATCCTGGTGAACCATTGCCATTGCGTGAATCTTGACAAAATTCCATTTTTTTCCTGTTAAGTTGCGAAGCTCTAAATGTATTTAGGAATTTTCAGGCTACTCCTGAGTTTGTTCACGAAAATTTAGGTGCTTTAAATAGAGAAGGATGGGGTGGGTTGGCCGATGTGCTGGTTGAAAAGTGTACGTGGCCGTTGGATCATCATGGGATTCAATGGGCGGGATTGTGACACTTGGGATGTTGTGGTAAGTAGCATGCACTTAAGTGGTGAATTTTCATCGTGAGTGCATGGTAAATCCAAGAACCATGGCGGCTGGATCAATGCCAGGCAAAAATATTATAGAAGAAAACTCAAGTAAAATTTATTAGTTGTAATCACGTGCTTCTTTTGGCTAGTCCTACTGAGATCTACTTAATTGGGTGTTAAAACGGCCTCAACAGTGGGCTTGATGGCTAAATTTAGAAGAAGAAAACGTTATTAAATTAAATAATATTTATGGGGACCGAGCTGAGATTACTTGATAGGGCAAAACTCAAAATATAATTTGTTATTAGAAAATCCATCTATTTAAAATAAAAAAAATAGTATAATATTGTTCTATATTCAAACATTAAATAATAAAAAAATCTAAAATCTTTGACAATTTATATCGAACGTCGGGTTTGAACAAGTGAAAGCCAGGGCCCAGTCACTGGCTGTATATATATATATATATATATAAAGCCATAATGAAGAAAAAATCAACGAATCCAGACAAAACCTACGAAGACAACAAAGAAAAGGATATATTTCTCATCCTGAAAGTTTGCCCATATCCTTCTCTCTTTCGAGAAGAAAAGCAGAGCATAGAGAGCCACCTTTACTAAAAACCCTGCTTGCCCGATAGTTTGAACCTGCTCTCAGTAGAGTTGTAAAAAACTAGGCGAGAATGAGAATGAATCATTTAAATTTTAAGTTACCTGTCAAGTTAATTTATGATCCAAACCCCATTTTTTTGTCTTCAAAGCAACTAGTTTAAGGTTAGCTGTTTGCATGAGAAGGAAACAGTACTTTACATGTTTCCCATGATCAATTCAGCATTACACGTGTTATGATCATTAACCTCTTGAAAAAAACCGAATGCCTTTTCTTTTTATGGTGTTAATGGACGATTGCTCATAATAAAGTCTTTATTATGAGCAATCGTAATAAAAAAGATAGAAAGAAACATTTTTATTTACACAAATAAAATAAACATGTCTCTATGGTAACAGTTTTTAAGATAAATTTCTATATTTTTAAAACAAGAAATATATGAAATTATGTATATCATATCTCTATTATTTTTATCTTCTACTCCCAGTATCGTGAGGTTCCTGGTAGATATCCAGCAGCCTGCATCAGTTAAAAAAGATACGTCAGTGGAGAACACCACGGTGCACATATTCTTTAAGAAAATGTTAAAAAAAGAAGAAAATAGTAGCCAGGAGTTGTTGTGGTTAATTAGACCACCGGGTCATGTTCACCACCAAACACAGTCGTGGTTCTCATCCAGGGAGGGTAGGTGAAGACAATGAGAAAATCATAGAGATCAAGCTTACTGCTTTACTTAACTTGTTGCACTCTTGGACAATGAGAAAACCAGGAGTTGTTGTGGTTAGACCGGGTGTTATTCTCCTCTGAGTTTTTCTCCAGATTCAGAATAGAATAATGATTAAGATAAACGTGACTGGGCTGCTGCTCGTAGTGGCGAGGGTAGGTGAAGACAATGAGAAAAGCGCAACTCTCATACTGTGTAGGACTTGTAGCAAGACAACAACCATGTGCCTCTTAGAGGACACTCGAGAAAGTGACTTGAATGATCTCTACCGAGCATTTGGACGAACAACTCGTGTGTTCGCTGTCACTGGTTTGAACAAAGGTTTTGGCTGTGTTCATCTAGTTAACGAGGAAGATGCTCGGAGAGAGCCATCGACAATCTCATGGATATGGCTATGATAATCTCGTCCTCAAAGTTGAGTGGTCTGCACCTCGCTGGATCAAAGTAGTTGAAATTCCTCCATCAGAAAGTTTTAGTTCTAGTGCTTTAATTATGTTCGTTTTTTTCTGGCAGCATGCTAGCTTTTGCGAAGAGATAGGTGTTGCCCTCATCAACCGCTCCTCGTTTCTTCGTCAATAAAGACAAGTGAAAGAAAGGAAAAAGGTGGTGATAAATATTTTACCAGACGGGTTTACGCCATGTCTCAACAAAAATAGAAAGATAACTGACTCAGTATAACTTTGTTAGGATAAAAAACGATACTTTTTAGTTGACAGGCATCAATAAAATAATATTATTCATTAACTGAATATATTAAAATTTAAACATGACATCATTAATTTTAAAAGCTAAAATAATATTATTTTGATAAATATATATCTTTTTCCAAAACAAAATATTGAAATTCACCCATTATATTCTCATCTAATTTTATGTAGTCATTTTAATATTCAAAACAGCTCAAAATAAAAATTAACTATATAAAATAATAAATTATCCAATAGATCTATGAAATTGGATCGAAATTCTTCAGCAATATACATTTAAAACACATACTTGTATAGAATTTGAATTAACTATAGTTTCATTGTTTTGAAACCTAGTGAACTTCGAATTTTCAGTGTCCTCATATTAATTAAACTCTAAAAGTTTCAGGTGGCCATCAACAGTTGAGGTGGCGCTACGTGGCCTCGTGTGAGATGCCCCTCCCTTAGTCACTAGTATAAGCTAGCCCTGGATTATTTTGGATGGGCTGGGCTTATATGGATTTAAATTAGAATACGTCAGACTCTCCAATGTCATTGGATTAATCACTCTTTTTTTAGCCTAGCTTCTCGATCTATGTTAACTGGAAAAAAAAAACGTTTCTCTGGCTTTTTTTTGCATATTATAATTATAGAAAAAAATATCCTGTGATTTTTTTAAATGATTATATATATTTATAATAATTATTTTGCCATACTTGTACAAATAAAATACATAGCAAAGTCTAGTTTGACAGCAGATCCATTGTATCCTTAAATTTCAAATTCAATTATTGAATTTGTACCTGATCAATATTTCTCCACCTTTTCAGGTAAGTCAGGTTTTTTTTTTTTTTTTTTTTTCCAGTGGTTACCAAGAAAAAAAGAGTAAAATTTGGTAAGTGTGGGATCATGAATATGATCGCAGTTCCAAGTGGGTTTTTGCCTCCCTATTAACATGCATTGTCAAGAAATCATGAACATGACATGACAACCCTTTATGAACAAGAACATTAACTATTCTAAAAAATAAAAATCCCTAACGATTATATCTTTGTAAAACAAAAAAGGTGGTCTTGCTTGCAAGTTTATTAGATTTAAATGCAACTAAAGAGCTTAAGATTTTGGCCTAAATCATTTGAAATCAGTATTGCTAGGCATTCGAGTGGTACTGTATAGAAATTAGACAGAAAAAAAAAAACATATCTTTTTTTATTTAGGATGACGCCTTTGCTGTTGTACAAAGAAAGATTCTTTAATGATTTGAAAGTAAATAGAAAACATAGACATACAGTTTGCATGTTACGTACAAATTGACTTGACAAGTAAGCTTAGTAAGAAAAAAGAAAAAAAAAATGATTACAGGACATCCATAGCTTAGCAAATTGGAAGAGGAGCACCATCCCATTCCTTCAAGCATTCCAGCAAGGGATCCATCAACTTCCCTGCACAGATAGCTGTGAAAACCTTGTCGAACTCCTCGCCGGGCGATTTGACCTTCTCACCTGTTAGCAAACTAGTTCCCAATTCTTCCCTCACAAACTTGTACAGGGGGTATGACCTGCATTCCTTGATTCTGTTTGGAATAGCTGGATTTCCATTCTCAACTTCAAGTCTAGCACTCTCCACTTCTTTAGGCAAAAGGCTCTTTAGTTCTTCCTCAAAAGATCCGATCTTTTGGAAAATCGAAGTGGTTGAATTCCTTTCCCTTTCGCCATTCACCAAGGCATGCTCGACTAGTACTTGCCTTAGCTTTTGCATTAATGGATAGGTTGCACTACAAGGATCATCAATATAGGAAAAGACATGCTCTCTGTCAACAACCTTGAGCAAGTCTTTTTCACAGAATCTTGAAGGGTGAAGCTCGCCATTGTAGCCCATTGTCAAGACTCTCTTGGCAACTTGGCTGACAGTGTTCTTGACTGTGTTCTTCAGGTTCTCCTCTATGTGCCTCAAGTCAATGGCCTGACATAGACCAACCAAGAAAGTGGTAGACATGAGCTTCAATATGTCAACAGCTTCAGCTGTTTTTCTTGAAGAAATCAAGCCCAGGGAGTTGACATCTTGGTTGTGTTGCTCAGCACTCTGGACATGATTGGTGACAGGATTGGCAAGGAATTGGAGCTCCGAGCAGTAAGATGCCATGGCAATTTCGGCACCTTTGAACCCGTAATCCAAGCTTGGATTGCGGCCACCAGTGAGGTTTGAAGGCAATCCATTGTTGTAGAAGTCGTTAACAAGTTCAGAGAATTGTGCAAACATGAGTTTGCCAATTGAAGCAATGGCCAAACGAGTGTTGTCCATTGAAACACCAATTGGGGTCCCCTGGAAATTCCCTCCATGTAGAGCCTTATTCCTCGACACGTCAATCAAAGGATTGTCATTGACAGAGTTGATTTCTCGTTCGATCATTTTTGTTGATGTTCTAATCACTTCGATCAGAGGGCCTAGCCATTGTGGAGATGTTCGAAGAGCATATCGGTCTTGTTTAGGTTTTTGTAGAGGATCGATCTTATGTAACTTCTGAGCTTCTTTAACATAGGCGCTGCCATCTAAAATATGTTCCATGATGGCGGCAGCTTCAATTTGGCCAGGATGATGCTTCAATTTATGTGTCAGGTGATCAGTAAACTCAGGTTTTCCTTGCATGACTTCAGCAAAGATTGCTGACAAAACTTCTGATAGGATTGCCAACACATTAGCCTCAAAAAGCACCATTGAAGCTAGACCGGAACCCACAGCAGTACCATTCACTAGCGCCAGACCTTCCTTCGGCTGTAACTCAAAAAAGCCGCCATCAATCCCAGCTTGTGTAAAGGCTTCTGCAGGGCTCAGGGGCTCTCCATTGGGTCCAACTGCCTTTGAATTAGGCCTGCCTGTCAAGAGCCCAGCAATGTAGGACAATGGGACAAGGTCACCAGAGGCAGTGATTGTTCCTCTCAATGGCAAACATGGGGTGATGTTGCTGTTGAGCAGCTTGGTGATCGCTTCCAACATCTCAAATCTTATGCCTGAATAACCTTGAAGCAGGGTGTTGATTCTGACCAACATAGCTGCCCTGGTTGCTGAGCGAGGCAATGTATGGCTAGACTCCGTGCCATTCCCAAAGATACCGGCATTCAAGAACCTAGTGAAATAAAATCCCATAAACCACATTAGCAACAACCTTAATTGGAAAAAAAAAAAAAATAGTTAAGAAGTTTATTTGGTAATAGAATTTTGAATTAGTTATTCTTGCAAGAACCTCAGCGAAGTGTAGGTGACAATTTGTAACCAAAAAATGTTACTAGCAGCTAGGATAGTTTCTTGCACTCTTTCTTAAGATTGGCAAACCATAATCAACGAAGTAAATTACAAGTAATTAATGATGTTTACCGTCCGGGACACTAGACTTTTTCTCTTTGAATATTTTTTATTTGATGGTTAAATAACACAATACGAGTCAAGTCAACTTGGAAATATACACAAAGTAAAACATTTTATTTGAAATTCAGGCACCTAAATGATCTTTGATACGTAATTTAAATATAATTAGGCCGGTTGGAAATATTCAACCCTTTATAATAGTTTATTTCACTGCTGTAATCGGATCACCTACCTACCACATCATCTCTCTCTCTATTTTTTTTTTTGTTTGTCCTTGCTGGACTTCCACTTACAACCTACCAACCTAACAATAACAAGTTAACAAGACTTCTGATGAAACGTGTGCGTGCTAATTTCAGGCATTTTCCAGGAGAGTGAAGGAGCATAAGTTAAGGCTCACATGCACTTGTGGTATCTTCCTCCCTAACAAAAACTCCTCTTTTTTTTTTTTTCTGTCTCTAACAAGACATTAGTTGTTTTTTCCTGGGAAATATCAATACTAACAAGCCAACAATCCCCTATTTAAAGTAACAAATTAACAATATCATGGAATAAAAAAAAAAACTGCTTGATATATACAGTAATATAAAAAGCTACCCTACTAGCAGTTAAGATACAAGTAAAGTAAATTTTGGGATTTGTCATGAGTTTGATTACCTTATAAGCTCCTTTTGAAGCTCTCCACCTTGCTTGGTTCTTCTATGTGAGGTTGCACCAAAACCAGTAGTAACACCATAACTGTCCGTGCCCTTGCTCATGCTGTCCATGACCCAGTCACTGCTGGCTTTGACACCAGCTCGAGCCTCCTCTGACAACTCCACCATGACACCAACGTCACGGCTAGCAATTGCAGTTACCTGGCCTATGGTCAGGGTCTCACCTCCTAACTTGACAACAGGCTTCCTGTACTCCTCGATCATGCGCTTGACCTCATCTAGGTGGCTTCCTTTTAGTGACTCTGCCGCCATGCCCCAGTTCAAAGGGTCATTAGTGTTAAATCCTGGTGAACCATTGCCAATGCGTGAATCATGACAAAATTCCATTTGTTCCTGTAAAGCGATGATCCTCTATGCCAAAATGGGGGAGAGACGAAAAAAAAAGTGATGGATGGATTGGTATGATCAAAGAAAAAATGAGAGAGAAGAACGGATGTGTGATCACAAAGAATATTCTGGCGTAAAAAATTATATGAGGGTTGTATAGTAAAAAAAAAAATTGAAGTTGCGAGGCTCTGAATGTATGTAGGAATTTTCAGGTTACCCAAAAATCCTGAGTTTGTTCATCAAAATTTAGGTGCTTTAAATAGAGAAGGAAGGAGGGGCAGGCAGGCAGAGGGTGGGGTGGGTTGGCCGATGTGTTAGTTGAAAAGTGTACGTGGCCGTTGGATCATCGTGGGATTCAATGGGTGGGATTGTGACACTTGGGATGCTGTGGTAAGTAGCATGCACTTAAGTGGGGTCGCATAATTGGGAGGATTTCCTGTTCTTGTCAAAAAGATGGAAGGTCGGGGAGAAATGGGGTTGGTTGAGAAGTGGCACATCAACACTTACGTCATGGCTCTTATTCTTATTATTTAATCAATGATTTCTCTGCCATGAAATTTAAATCACCATATCTACGTATGTTTTCCTTCCATAAATGGCAGAGGGAATTATAACGATCGATGGTGTCTGGATATCATGAAAACATCCATGCATATATTTACTTGAAAATAGTAAAAAATCCATTTTTTCTCTATTTATCCACACGCGGAAATGCTATGTAACTCGATTGATTTTGTTAGTCATTTTCCTTTTAAAAAATAAATAGTGGTGATTATATATCATGAGATATTAACGGATTATTTTGAATTTCTACAGTTTCTCTTTTATTTCTTATAAAATTTCCCGTCATCCTAGCTTTCAAGTTGATGCAAGCTATTGGACTTGGGCATTGTTTCTAACTCGGCCTTGGTGTTAGGTATTTCTTTTTTTATATTAATTACATCAAGTTGTGAATTTTCATTTCGAGTGCATGGTAAATCCAAGAATCATGTCGGCTGGAACAATGCAAGGCAAAAATATTATAGAAGAAAACTCAAGTAAAATTTATTAATTAATTGTAATATTCATGTGCTTCGAGATTTACTTAATTGGGTGTTAAAACGGCCTGAACAGTGTGCTTCAAGGCTAAATTTAGAGAAGAAAATTGCTATTAAAATATTATTTGGAGTTTCGGTTCAACCGATTTGGAGAATTTATGTCAGATATAATTAAGGATAGTTAGGGTTTCTTTTTACAAGTGAAAGCCGGGACCAAGTCACTCGCTGATATATAGGATAGAGCCATAATGAAGAACAAATCAACGAATCCAAAAACAAAAAACGCCGACGAAGACAACAAAGAAAAGGATATATTTCTCATCCTGAAAGTTTGCCCATATCCTTCTCTCTTTCGAGAAGAAGAGCAGAGCATAGAGAACCACCTTTATTAAAAACCCTGCTTGCCCGATAGTTTGAATTCTTCATCCACATCACAATTAAAAAATTTATGAAAAATCTATTTCTTATCCTTCATGTAACATTTGAACTATAGTGTTATTTAAATCTATTCAAGCTAGCCGGTTGACCTGAAAACTATCTTGGACTGGGTGTAAGAAAATCAGACAAGAGATGATCTAGTCAAATAATTATTGGTTAACGTTTACTTTTAGGGTTTTGATAGGTTGGGTTCTTACATTTCTTGTACTTGCAAATTCCTCTGGTTCTCACCAAACTTGCTTGGTTGAAGTGGAAAAGCCTGCTTACCACCCCCTTTTTATTTTTATAATTTTATTGTGGTTGGTAGGGTGCTGCCATTGAAGTCTACTTTGCCCGGCCCCACCTCCTCCTCATCCACTATAATTTTCCTAAATATCTCTACGTACTGATCGAAGTTTATTTATCTCAAACAACATAAATCGTTCACTAATTAATTTGACTTTAATGTTGATTCTATGACGCTAGCTGATTATTTATGCCATGTATGGTGTGTTGTCTCAATCCTAATGCCAGTAATTACAGTGTCATCTCCTGTATATTATTTAGTCTCCATTTGGTTTTTATATTTTAAAATATTTTTAATTTTTTCTTTATTTTAAATTAATATTTTTTAATTATTAATAATAGTATATTAAAAATTAAGTTTGTCTTCTCTTTTTGGTTTACAGCCAAAATATTTTTCTCCTCCGATTTTTTCTCAAAATTCAGAATAGAATAATGATTGAGATAAACGTGACTGGGCTGCTGCTCGTAGTGGGGAGAGAAAAGATCGAAAGTGAAGGTTGTTGGTGTGGCTGGATGAAAAGTATGCGGTGGTGCCGTTGAAATTAAAATCAAGCCACAACCCCTTAATTTGAAATTAAAAACCCTAATCTTACTTAATACGGCGAAACCAAGAAAGCAGGGGACTCTCCAGCACAGCTTGGAAACAGAGATGCAACTCTCATATTGTGGAGGACTTGTGGCAAGACAGGTGGACAGCCATGCGCCTCTTAGAGGACACTCGAGAGAGTGACTTGAATGATCTCTATTGACCATTTGGACCAACAACTCGAGTGTTCGCTGTCACTGGTTTGAACAAAGGTTTTGGTTGTGTTCATCTTGTTAACGAGGAAGATGCTCGGAGAGAGCCATCGACAATCTCATAGATATGGCTATGATAATCTCGTCCTCCGAGTTGAGTGGTCTGCACCTCGCTAGATCAAAGTAGATGAATTTCTTCCATCAGAAAGTTTTAGTTCTGGTGCTTTAATTATGTTTGTACTGGAATCATGTTCGTTCTTTTTTCCAGCATGCTTTTGCGAAGAGGTAGGTGTTGCCCCCATCAACTGCTCCTCGTTTCTTCGTCAATAAAGACACGAGAAAGAAAGGAAAAAGACGGTGATAAATATTTTACCGGCGGCTTTCAACAAAAATAGAAAGATAATTTACTCGGTATAGCAAACGAATGAACAATATCATGCTAATTAATTCAACTATGGGGATGTTTCATATGTAGAGTGGTTTGTTAAAAATGAAAGGTTGCAACGGAGTTGTTAGAAGCAAAAATATTCCCCTAGCGTGGCTGTTGTTTTTAATTTTTGGACTCCACATGCTGAAGATAGTATGTATTTTTTTTGAACCAAGTACAAGAATATAGCTCATGTTTGATGGAAAATTGACTGTGTTGAAGATAGTATGTACTCCTTTTGAACCAAGTACAGGAATATAGCTTATGTTTGATGGAAAATTGACAAAAACAGAGAAAAATTGTCAAAAAAGGTTTATTGATTTGATTCAAAAGGATAACAATGTCAAGCATCCAAATCTAACTAAGAGTTTGCCATAATAGCAATGAGCCCTAGGAACCAATAAAGGTGTAGATCAATTCTTCAACATGTCATGAGTGATAGAATATAGCTAGGATGGTCAGATATCGTATGAAATTAAGTTAGAATCAGAGCCTAAGTTGGAACAAAAAATTACGACAGTAGTAGAATCAGTTTTTTTAGTGCAAATTCTAAGAGATTTATCCAACCTTAAAGACCAGATAAAATAAAATAAAATAAAATAAAAAGAAATGAATTTAGCATTATAAAGACTTCTAATCAGTCTAAGAAACCTGATGATTTTGGCAGCAAGGGAAGAGGGTAAAAAGGGCAAAAAAACAACTCAGACAGGGTTCAAAAAACATTTCTTTCTTTTTTGCTTTTATCAATTCCTTAACAATCATGAACTAAACTCCTTTATTTGGTTCAAAAAAGATACACACCATCTACAACATGTAAGGCCTAAAAATGTGGAACAACAATAGGCATATAGTGTGCTTGTTACGTACAAATTGACATGGCTAATAAGCTTAGTAAGGAAAAAAAAAAAGATGATTACATGACATCTATAGCTTAGCAAATAGGAAGAGGAGCACCATTCCATTCCTTCAAGCATTCCAGCAAGGGATCCATCAACTTCCCTGCACAGATAGCTGTGAAAACCTTGTCGAAATCCTCGCCAGGCGATTTAACCTTCTCACCTGTTAGCAAACTAGTTCCCAATTCTTCCCTCACAAACTTGTATAGGGGGTATGACCTGCATTCCTTGATCCTGTTTGGAACAACTGGATTTCCATTCTCAACTTCAAGTCTAGCACTCTCAACTTCTTTACGCAAAAGGGTCTTCATTTCTTCCTCAAAAGATCCGATCTTTTGGAAAATCGAGGTGGTTGAATTCCTTTCCCTTTCGTCATTCACCAAGGCATGCTCGACTAATACTTGCCTTAGCTTTTGCATTAATGGATAGGTTGCACTACAAGGATCGTCAATGTAGGCAAAGACATGTTCTGTGTCAACAATCTTGAGCAAGTCTTTTTCACATAATCTTGAAGGGTGAAGCTCGCCATTGAAGCCCATTGTCAAGACTCTCTTGGCAACTTGGCTAACAATGTTCTTGACTGCGTTTTTCAGGTTCTCCTCTATGTGTCTCAAGTCAACGGCCTGACATAGACCAACCAAGAAAGTGGTGGACATTAGCTTCAATATGTCAACAGCTTCAGCTGTTTTTCTTGAAGAAATCAAGCCCAAGGAGTTGACATCTTGGTTGTGTTGCTCAGCACTCTGGACATGATTGGTGACAGGATTGGCAAGGAATTGGAGCTCCGAGCAGTAAGATGCCATGGCAATTTCGGCACCTTTGAACCCGTAATCCAAGCTTGGATTGCGGCCACCAGTGAGGTTTGAAGGCAATCCATTGTTGTAGAAGTTGTTAACAAGTTCAGAGAATTGTGCGAACATGAGTTTGCCAATTGATGCAATGGCCAAACGAGTGTTGTCCATTGAAACACCAATTGGGGTCCCCTGGAAATTCCCTCCTTGTAGAGCCTTTCTCCTCGACACATCAATCAAAGGATTGTCATTGACAGAGTTGATTTCTCGTTCAATCATTTTCGTAGATGTTCTAATCACTTCGATCAAAGGGCCTAGCCATTGTGGAGATGTTCGAAGAGCATATCGGTCTTGTTTAGGTTTTTGTAGAGGATCGATCTCATGTAACTTCTGAGCTTTTTTAACATAGGCGCTGCCATCTAAAATATGTTCCATGATAGCGGCAGCTTCAATTTGGCCAGGATGATGCTTCAATTTATGTGTCAGGTGATCAGTAAACTCAGGTTTTCCTTGCATGACTTCAACAAAGATTGCCGACAAAACTTCTGATAGGATTGCCAACACATTAGCCTCAAAAAGCACCATTGAAGCTAGACCAGAACCCACTGCAGTACCATTCACTAGTGCTAGACCCTCCTTCGGCTGCAACTCAAAAAAACAACCATCAATCCCAGCTTGTGTAAAGGCTTCAGTTGGGGTCAGGAGCTCTCCATTGGGTCCAACTGCCTTTGAATTAGGCCTGCCTGTCAAGAGCCCAGCAATGTAGGCCAATGGAACAAGGTCACCAGAGGCAGTGATTGTTCCTCTGAGTGGTAAACATGGGGTGATGTTGTGGTTAAGCAGCTTGGTGATGGCTTCCAGCATCTCAAATCTTATGCCTGAATAACCTTGAAGCAGGGTGTTGGTTCTGACCAACATAGCTGCCCTGGTTGCTGAGCGAGGCAATGTATGGTTGGACTCCGTGTTATTGCCGAAGATACCAACATTCAAGAACCTAGTGAAATAAAATCCGATAAACATATTAGCAACAACCTTAACCGGAAAAAAAAAAAAAAAAAAAACATTTAGTTGACAAGTTTATTTGGTAATAGGATTTTTAATTAGTTATTCTTGCAAAAAGCTGTAGTGACAATTTGTAACCAAAAAATGTTACTAGCAGCTAGGATATTGTCTTGCACTCTTTCTTAAGATTGGCAAACCATAATTAACGATGTTTACCGTCCGGGAGCTAGACTTTTCTCTTTGAATATTTTTTATTTGATGGTTAAATAGCACAATCGATCATTATTGCTACATATGTCTTGGGATGTTTGCCAGTAATGATCCAAAATTCCAATTAACTGAAAGAACCCTTTGCTTCCGTTGTTTTCGAAGGACCAAAACAAGACATTAACAATTGTTAAGACTTTTGTTACATGATTAGATCAATTTGTCTATGTGATTAATGATCCCCTATTTAAAGTAACAAATTAACAATATCATGACAGCAAAAAAAAAAATAAAAATCCACGTGATATATACAATAACGAAAAAGTGACCTTGCTAGCAGTTAAGATACGAGTAAAGTAAATTTGGGGACTTGTCATGAGTTTGATTACCTTATAAGCTCCGTTTGAAGCTCTCCGCCTTGCTTGGTTTTTCTATGTGAGGTTGCACCAAAACCAGCAGTAACAGCATGACTGTTCTTGCTGTCCATGACCCAGTCATTGCTGGCTTTGACACCAGCTCGAGCCTCCTCCGACAGCTCCACCATGATACCGACGTGACCGCTAGCAATTGCAGTTACCTGGCCTATGGTCAGGGTCTCACCTCCTAACTTGACCACAGGCTTCCTGTACTCCTCGATCATGCGCTTGACCTCATCTAGATGGCTTCCTTTTAGTGACTCTGCCGCCATTCCCCAGCTCAAAGGGTCATTAGTGTTAAATCCTGGTGAACCATTGCCATTGCGTGAATCCTGACAAAATTCCATTTTTTCTTGTAAAGTGATGATCGATTGGTGCTTTAAATAGAGAAGGAAGTAGCATGCACTTAAGTGGGGTCCCGTAATTAGGAGGATTTCCTGTTCTTGTCAGAAAGATAAAAGGTTGTTGAGAAGTGGCACATCAGCACTTACGTCATGGCTCTAATTCTTCTTATTTAATCAATGATTTTTGAGAAGAAAAGCAGAACAAGTGAAAGCCAGGGCCAAGTCACTGGCTGATATATATATAGGATATAAAGCCATAATGAAGAAAAAATCAACGAATTCAGACAAACCTACGAAGACAACAAGAAAAGGACATATTTCTCATCCTGAAAGTTTACCCAAATCCTTCTCTCTTTCGAGAAGAAAAGCAGAGCATAGAGAGCCACCTTTATTAAACCACCTTTACCTGTCAAGTTAATTTATAACATTTGTAATGTGGAGCTCTTTAGCCATTTTTTTTTCCCAGACTCCATTGATTACTTGACAATTTGAAAGCCATTTTGGTTCTTTTTGTGCTTACGTTTACATATGTAGTCTATCTCTTGGACGTTTCATATGCTTAATTAATTAAGGGAGTGTTTTGTTTGGAGGTAGTTTTTGACTTTTCTGGTAGGAATATAAAAAAACATGTATTTTTAGTTTTTAAAAATATAATTTATATTTTAAAAAAGTTATATTTAAAAAACAATTTCTCACATCTTCAAGTCAAACACATCCTGAAGTTGCGAACATTGTACGATGTTATTTTAAAAAAAATTTGCGGCGATCCCTTTGCCTGCATGGTCTGCACACCACTGTTTCTTATAGAATGCAAATCACAAGTACAGTTTGTTTTTAATAAATGTATGGTATTTCTCTTATATTAATAATTAATATTTTGAAACCTCGCATCAGAATTCAACAGAGTCCAGCAATTGCAAACAAAAAATAATAATGCAGAGAGAACATAGGTCGAAAGCATCCATGGATTCACATTCGTGTAACCATCGTCATTATTTCATAGGTCGCCATCAAGCTTGCTTGCTTGCGAGCAAGATATATTAAATAGATTTTTCGGGTATTTGTAAGAGACACTCCTAATCTTTAATTATTATCTCCTGTGCTGAAAGAACCGGGATAAAAAGACAATAAAGGTGTTGCTCCCTTTTTTTTTTCTTTTTCTTCGAATCCGTCTTCCATTTTTTATTGGTTTATGCTAGCTGGATTAGTCGCTCGATCCCAAAAAAAAAAAATTAATATATGTTTTATGAAATCTCTACTTACAAATAGCCATTAAAAAACAATTAATTAATGTGTTTTATATATGCTAGCTGGATTATTCGCTCGATCCCCCACCAAAAAAAACAAATATATGGAAAAATGTTGGATTCTGTAGAATTAAAGAATGAAAGGGGAAAAGAAGAGTTGTAGACAGGAAGACTGAAGAGATACAGAAAGAATGTATTTTTGCTTAATAATATTTACTGTTACATGATGGTCTTATATAATACCATCTTAAATTCAAAGTAATCCTATAATCAAGGATACAATTAATGATAAGATATACACATATTTTCTAATATTGTTGTAGATGTGATCACGTTATCTTCAGATTCAAATACCTCTTGTGCAGGTATGATCAGGTATGATCAGGGATAACAATCCCTGATCATGATCTTTCCAGTATCCAGATTTCCTGATAATTATCGTACTCCCTGATCATGTTTATCTTCAATATCAATATTATCTTTATTGTAGATATGCTTGGAGATCACGTTATCTTCAGATTCAAATACCTCATGTGCAGGTATGATCAAGGATAACAATCCCTGATCATGATCTTTCCAGTATCGAGACTTCCTGATGATTATCGTACTCCCTGATCATGTTTATCTTCAATATCAATATTATCTTTATTGTAGATATGCTTGGAGATCACGATTATCTTCAGTAGTAGTAATCTCTCTTGTTCAGGTATGGTCAGGTCAGGTCAGGGATATCAATCCCTGATCATGTTTATCTTCAGTATCAGTATTATTTTCAGGAGATTGGATAATATCGTTAACAAATTCAAACATGAAAACTTAGCAACTTAGCTAGATCCTTTTCTATTAATATATAATATTCTAGAATGGCCTTGCTTGATCTTCCAAAGAATCACGCGTACAAACCAATTCAAAGCAACTAGTTTAAGGTTTGCAGTTTGAGAAAGAAATATCTTAATTACATGTTTCCCATGATCAATTCAGCATTACATGTGTTATGATCATTAACCTATTGAAAAAAATCGATTGCCTTTTCTTTTATGGTGTTAATGGTCGATTGCTCGTAATAAAGTCTCTAATACGAGCAATCGTAATAAAAAAAATAGGAAAAAAAACATATTTATATGAAGATAAATTAATGTAAATAAAATAAATATGCCTATATGGCAACAGTTTTTAAAATAAATTTATATATTTCAAAACAAGATATATATGAAAATAAGTATATATCAGATCTCTATTATTTAATTTTATCTTTTTTCTTCAAGTGTCGTAACAAAAAACTACCAAGAGTTCAAGTAGTGTGGCTATAGTTGATGGCACAATTCTTCTAACAACGTATGAGCGTACTCATGATCACAAGCGAATTACCAAGTGTAGTGTTTAATTTTTCCACGTTAATTTCCTGTTGTTTCTTCTCATCACTGTTGATCGTAAACTGAGATTTGCAGTCAACCATTGACAAGGTTGAGTGCTTCAAACACGCGCTGTTCTTGATGAATATTGTTGACAGTACAGACCAATTAAGCAAGTCCAAGAATGACAAAAGCTGACAGTGAAGGTTTCGTTTTTATTTCTTAGACGGGAGGTTCCTGGTAGATATCCAGCAGCCTGCATCAATTAAAAAAGATACATCAGACTATCAGAGTGGAGAACACCACCGTGCACATATTCTTTAAGAAAATGTAAAAAAAAAGGAAAAAAATAGTAGCCAGGAGTTGTTGTGGTTAGACCACCGGATCTTGTTCACCACCAAACACAGTCGTGGTTCTCATCCAGGGAGGGGTAGGTGAAGACAATGAGAAAACCATAGAGAGATCAAGCTTACAGGCTTTACTTCATTTGTTGAACTCTTGGACAATGAGAAAATCAGGAGTTGTTGTGGTTAGACCGGGTCTTGCTCACCACCAAACACAGTCGTGGTTCTCATCCAGGGAGGGTAGGTGAAGACAATGAGAAAATCATAGAGATCAAGCTTACAGCCTTACTTAATTTGTTATACTCTTGGACAATGAGAAAATCAGGAGTTGTTGTGGTTAGACCGGGTCTTATTCTCCTCTGAATTTTTCTCCAGATTCAGAATAGAATAATGATTAAGATAAAGGTGACTCTCCAGCACAGCTTGGAAATTGAAATTGCAAAGAGGAAGTGGAGCATACGGCGAAACCAAGAAAGCAGGGGACTCTCCAGCACAGCTTGGAAACAGAGGTGCAACTCTCATGTTACAGTGTAGGACTTGTGGCAAGACGGGTGGACAGCCATGTGCCTCTTAGAGGACACTCGAGAGGGGGACTTGAATGATCTCTACCGACCATTTGGACCAACAACTCGAGTGCTCGCTGTCACTGGTTTGAACAAAGGTTTTGGTTGTGTTCATCTTGTTAACGAGGAAGATGCTCGGAGAGAGCCATCGACAATCTCATGGACATGGCTATGATAATCTCGTCCTCGGAGTTGAGTGGTCTGCCCCTCGCTAGATCAAAGTAGATGAATTTCCTCCATCAGAAAGTTTTAGAAAAATTACAAAATTACAAAATTACTCTGATGAAAGACAGCGGCCTAGTTCTTTCTTTTCAAACAAAGGGGAAAATTACAAAATTACTCTGATGATGATGATGATGTGGTTTTTTTTTTCACTTTACAATTAATTTTTCAACAATTATATTTTACACCTTTAATTTTTAAGAGTGTGGAAAATACTTTTTATCCTGAAGGGTTTATGCCAAAAACAAATATCAATAAAAATTATTTATTAATTTATAAAAATTATCATTGTACTTTAAATAATAACTAAGAAATTTTTTGAAATCTAGAAATAATAAAAATATCATTGCGTTCCTTTTCCCTTTTTACTATTTTTTTTAAATTAATATTTTTAGATTGATATATTTGTGTTAAAAATAATTTTTTCAAAAAATATATTATTTTTATTTATTTTTAAATAAAAAATATTAATTATAAAAAACATTCAACGTTACACCACAATCCCAAAATTCAAAAGATCTTTTATCTTAGAAAACCCATCACTTTTCTCAAAATACCTGAACACATCTACCAAATAGAACGGAAGATGCCTGTTTTAATTTATGGTTTGAAAGTGTTGGTATGATTATTTTGTCGTGTATAGATTTGGACTCTAATGATTATTTTTTTCGGAAAAGTCTCTTTGTGGTTTTAATTTATTTTTTTTGTCGTGTATAGATTTGCTGGTAGTAACACGGTGCCTGTTTAAGTATAATTTGAAAGAGTTGGTATGATTATTTTTTAAAATAATTGTTATATTTAAAATAATATTATAAAAAATTAAATTTTTTAGAAATTATATTTAGGACTGTTATGGTTGCTTTTTAAAATATTTCACTTATAAATATATCAAAATAATATTTTTTTTAATTTAAAAAATTATTTTTGATATCAATGCATTTAAAATGGTCTAAAATTATTAAAAAATATTAATTTAAAATAAAAAATTATATTTTAAAAAAAATACTTTTAATATATAAAAATAAACAATACTAATCTGAATCTCATTTAATCATGGCCTTGGAATTTCTCGCCCAGCAAATGCCATCTTCAGTCCAATATCGGAAGTGATTTTAAATACCATTTTAGAGAAAGAAATGGTCTTTTAACACTGCTTCGTGCAAATTTTTAATGTAGATAAAAATAAATATACCTATGAAATCATTGACACATTCATTGATCTCGGACTCCGAATATCTTTAAGATTTCCAGCTCAAACAAGTTAATTGAACTAGTTTGACCTCAAATAAAAAAATGTGTTATTTAATAAGGTACTAGTTTAATTAGTAATTTGTTTTTTTAAAAGATTATTAGTTTAATAACTATTGGAACTTATATAATGTTAATTTTAGAGTTTATAGGATTGGTTGAGCTACGCGCAAATTGGTCCGAACACTCATATTAATTAAACAAAAAACATGGTATTTAAAATATTAACTGGAGAGTGAAATAAAGATTAAATTATAGAATGATCAGCATAATTTGTGTAAATTAAATTAAAAAAGAAGGACAAGGAAAAATAATAGTGTCCTAAAATGCTTTACATGTTTTTTCAATTTGTGTCATAAACTTTTAATTCTCAAGATAATCTTAATTTTAATGGTACGATTTTTATTTTTTTTCAGAAAATTTTATTCGTATAAGCCGCTGGGTGCTCCGAACTTTAGAAGGAGAAGGGAGAGAGAAAATCGGCATGGGCTTGGTAGTTAAGAATCTTAGTTGGATTTATTTGGGTGTATTGGGCCCATGGTATCATGATTCATGGATTGGCAGGCCCGTTTACTTGTTGGTAGCTCAATTTCTCTCGTTCCCGTCATCTGGTGGTCCTTGCCCATTTTGACTTCGATAATGGTGGAAGGATAGTTACTGTGCCCAGAAACACAAATTATTGTGATAGTATAATTATTATATTCTTCTTTGGCTATTAAGTATTTGAACTGGTCATTGATATAATTGTTTTTTAAAATTATATGAGGTTAATTTGATAATTTTAGTTTTAAATATGCATTAAAATTACTCATGGAACTAAATAATTTAAAGCCTGCTACTTGATATTTTTATATTTTTTAATTTTTTTAGAATAATGTAATATTCTTATAGGCAAAACCAACTGAGCTCTTGTCTAAGGGATTTTTTTGTCTATTTACACTGTTTTTTATTATAATAGTTAAGGTTGCTCGAGAATATTATTGTAAATTATATTTATTAAATATAATGAAAAAAACAAATTAGTAGCACATTTAGACTTTTTTTTGTTAGTTTATTTATTATTATTTAAATAACCATCTAAACAAATAACTTGTAACTTAAATTTTGTTTTTAAGACAACAAATTTTTTGTTATGTTAAAAAAAATTTACTCGGCCACGGCAACATATCTAGTTCTTACTTCTTAGGTTAATCTTTAACCAATCCTTTCCTTAATCAGGTCACCATTCCAGAAGAGTATGAGAGAAAAAAAGGTGCCGTAATTGACACGATTAAAATCAAACAAAACTCTGCAACAAATAAAAATAATAATCTTTCAAAGGATAACATGTCAAATCCATTTTATTTCATTTAATTAAATTACGACCGAAAGAGAGAGAATCAAGTCAAGTCACTCGCATCGCCCATGAGCTAGACTTTTCAAATTTTAGAAAGATCAAAAAAAATATTAGTCTAGTCTGGTATATTGGGTAGTGATTCTAGTTTTTTAAATGACCAATTTAACATAATAAATTAAATTTTTATGAGGTATAAATTATATTTTAAAATTTTATTTAATAATTTAAATTAGTAGGTTAAAATGATTTTTTGATATGGTATTAGAGTTTTGATAATTAAGCGATTATGAGTTCGAATCTCATTATTTTTATTTATTTAAAAAAAATTAAGTACAAGTAAATGTGAACATATGTATTCAATTTTTAAGTTGAGAGAATATATTAAAAAATAATATAAAATATATTTTAAAATTTCATTTAGTATTGAATTAAAAAAAAAATCCATGGTGTAAATTGAATGCACGAATGAAGTACGAGTCACTGCTTATGCCATCTTGAAAAACTAGGTGCCAAGTGAAAACGAGAGACCATTTCAATTTTCCATGTTTCCTAATCAGGGCTTAGAAATCTTATAAATATTTTAATAATATTATTATTATTATTATTTTTTGAACTTTCTAAACAAAAGTTTTATCTTTGAACTTCAAATTGCACGCTTGGAGCAGAGTCGGGCAATCTTCCTCCAAAAAGCCACATGTGATGTTGAATTTACTCTTAATTATACATGCATGCTGTATGATTTAGATATAATATAAATATTTGAGTTTGAAAAATAACCAAATTGATATATTTTTGGGATTTCTAACTGTACTTGACTATTTTTTCACCATAAAGCGAAAGCTAGAGATAATTGAGATGTTGGCATAAACTTCTCTGGGAAGGAAAATAAAAGAATAAATAAAAGGTTGATAATCACGTAAGAACATCTAGCAAGATGGGTCTAGATGGTGTCTTTGATCAATGACACAGTGAGCTAAATGTTTTAAATAAATGTTTCTTGATAAGATGGTATATTCTTTTTTAATTAAATAGTTTCGTTTTTAGAAGTATTTTAAATTTTAATCTCAATTCTCAATAATATAAATGTAACGTGTGCAGGAATAAATTATGTTCCCACTTGACCATGCATCCACATTTAAATTAATATATATTAAAAAAAAACTTATTTTTTCAATCGAATTTGGGTTTGATTCATTAATGTGAGAATATGGACTTAGCTTTACACGTGATTTGTTCATGTGACAGCAAAAGAGAGAAAGATTTAAAAAGCAATAAAAAATCAAAGATGCTTGATTAATTAATCAGGTGAAATATATAATTTAAAACATGTTTGGGAATGTGGTTCAATTGTGTTTTTTAAAAAATAGATTTTTTTTTAAATTAATTTTTTTTGTAATTTTAGATTATTTGAATGTATTAATATCAAAATTAATTTTTAAAAATAAAAATAAATATTATTTTAATATATTTTTAAATAAAAAATATTTTAAATCACAACCATAACAACAATAATAAAACATATTCTTAAAGTCCATAGCAGGACTTATGCCCAGGGCTATTAATTATATTCTTCGTAGCAGGGAAGGCAAGGGCGTATGATAAATTAGTTTACAATTTAAGTATGATACACTTTTTCATAAATATATTTTATAAATCAACCAGCGTCTTCTTAAAGTTAGTTTTATGTGTAAATCGTGCATTTTTTTCTTTAAAAAAATTGCTTTTTTCTTCTTACAAGAAAATGAAAAAAATAATACAATGTTTTAAGTTGCAAATGCCAATATTTACAATATAAGAAAAAACCAGGTGCGGGCTTCTAGAGATAGAGAAGGAGGACTGACAGATCAAATTGAAAAATTGGAGATAAAGTTGAAAAATTATAGTCCAGCCAACAGCTCGCCTAAATCCTAGTTACTTCTTCGTGAAACCTCAAACAAGCGCTCTAATTATATAGAAATATTTTTAATAGTTATTTTTTAAAGTATACTTTTATAAATATTTTTATTAAATTTATTTTTAATATTAGAAACGATTTAAAAATATAAATAATAATAATAATAAAATTTATAAAACAATACAATTCCTAAAAAACGAATCAGTCCATTACTCCAAGACAAGTTGGCCAACAACTGCAAAACCATCTCAACGTGGCAGTTACGAACTTTCGTTCGGAGAACATCACAACAACAAATGATAAAGACAACTTTAAGGATTTTGCTTTTTTCTTGTCTTGAGGATTACATAATTAATTGCGCAACAATCGAATGAATCGTGTTTAAGAATAAAGTTTCCAGCTATAAAAACATTTTTTATTTGTCTTAGTCTTTACAGTCCTAGCTAGGTCGATGTTTCCTAACTCCAGAATCAACCTTGCTTACCCTTCTTCCTCTTCTTCTTGTCTTTATTTGCCTACATGAAAGAAATTTTTTTAAAAAAAGGAAAAGGAAAATTATACTGTGAATTATCAGAAATAGGCCAGGCTTTATCAAAATTATACTGTGAATATTCCATCAAGGTTTGGTTTCTCCTAGCTTGGTCATCACGCCATGCGCGCGCGCCAGAGGGTCTAATATATATTATAATCTTAATTTATAAATTAATAAACTCTTTTAAATAATATTTTTATAACAATATCTTCATCAATCAATACATTTTTATAATTTTAAAGTTATCGATTTATTGAGATTTAACTATAGATATTATAATCAAAACAGTATTCAAGGCCCAATGACTTCAAATCATGCACAAATTCAGTTGCTCGTAATTCCTAAAGTTTATTCAATTAAAATTAAAAATAGATGTAATATTGCTGAAGTTTTAGAGAATCATTCCAGTCCCTGCATTTCATGTATTTTTCATACCAATCTCTTAAAACTTGCTACTATACCCCCAAAATTTTCAAAATATCTTTATAATATCCTCTCAACTTCACAATATTTCAGGCATGTCCCCAACAATTAATTCCATGCTCCACCACCTAGGTAAGATTTAAAGTCCATTTGTTATTATGATAACACTCAAAATAATATATATATATATATATATATATAAATTTATTTATGAGATCAATTTATCAAAACTATCTTAAAACATAAAAAAAATCATTTAAAATAAAAAATAATTTTTAAACACAAAAAATAAATAAATTCTTGATGATATCTCCTTTAGTAAATAACATTAATAAATTCTATAAATTTAATGATTGATATTTTTTGGTGAGTTAATTCACTAAAGTGATACGACAAACTTTTAACACCTGTCTTAGGACATGTTATGCAAATTTGAGATTTTTTTTTTTCTGAAATAGCTATTTTTTTATTGGTAGAAAATACAATGTACGTAGAAAATACAAACTTTTGACAGCTTTTATATTTTTTTTCCAACCTGGTGTTTGACGAAAAGAAAAAACAAAGAAAGAAGAATAGAAAAGTAATTAAAAGGAAACTCAGGAAATTGTTGAATAAAAAATGCTTAGGCACTGATTCGCAAGAGGAGAGAAGGACACGCAGAGTTTAGTTTAGTGTTTGTCTGTCTTAGATTTTGAATTTTGAAAGCAAATCAGGTTAACAAATAGTTGGCGACAACGTGTCTTTCTTTTGTTGTATAATATCGAATTGCTTGGCGTTTTTCATTGACTCCATTGCTGTCTGTCTCTCTCTCTCTTTCTCTTCATGCAGCCGTTACCTTTCCCAGTAAACACTATTTTCCCTTTGATTTTCTCGCCCAAGTGATCACTCCTTGATAAGTATTTAATGTTGTCTATGTTGTTGGTTTTTGTCGAGAGAGAGATAGAGAGATGGGATTCTTGAATGCGTTCTTGGAATTTCTTGGTTTTGGAATTGGAGTTCCTTTTGGTCTCTTGATTGGTTTCTTTCTATTCCTTTATTCCAAGCCTAAAGATGTTAAGGTGATTAATCATCATTATCTATCTATCTATCTATCTATCTATCTATATGTTAGTTTACTGTTTTCTATCTATCTATCCATCTATGTTCTTAAGGAAATGTTCTTTGTTTGATCATTGTTTTACTCTGATTGATTATGTTTACGTTGTCATCTGAAATAAGTCTTTTTTTTTTGGTTAAGATTAATGTGGAGGAGTTGCATTTCTTTACGTTAAGAAGATTCTTAATGTTCTGTGGTTGTACTTTTTTATGAATTCCAGTTCTTGAATGCGACGCTGTATTCTTTAGCACAAAGTGACATTCGATGCTCGATTATTTGTAGATTGGATTGTGATTTTTGTTTTGGTGGGGCTCTTATATGAAAGAAGAAATAATAGTTTTTGCTTATGTTTTTTTCCTAACTCTTCCGGAATACTTGAGAATATGGTGCACTGACACGAATTAATTCTTATTTCCTCTTTGTTATTCACATATTATACTTATGATTGCTTTGCAATTTGTTGCTGTTTAACTTTGTTGATTAGGTCTAAATTTAAGTTGAATATGACTGCTTATACTTGTATTGTGGGTCTGCTTTGATTAACTCATCTGTTATTATTTATTTTTTGAGATTGGCTTTCTGTTCTTTTTCCCGTGTAAATTCGGTACCAATCTCAACAGTTTGACAAATTAGACCATCTTATCAGTTATTACTGCTTTTTTTTTTTGGTTGATGTTTCCTCTCAAAACACTCAAGCGGAGTTGAAATTATGTTATATTTCATGAAATTAAATTAAAAAAAAAAAACTAGGATACTTTTAAGTAACCAATTTTAAAGTACTCTGTAAGTTAATGGTGATCGGTTCACTTGCAAGCAATGCACTAAGGTTTCCTTTGATTGCATTTGTTTCTGATGATTTGAAGGCAACACAAGTCCTTTAAGTGTATGCTCAAAAGGACGCTGGTTGAAGTTGGAGAGGTGTGCTTGGTAATCTTTGCTTAACATGCGTGCCATTTTAATGTTGGGCTATCTAATGCAGGATCCAGTGGTCAGGCCACTTCACGAGTTAGACACAGATGCTTTGCTAGATATTCTACCAGATATCCCGTTATGGGTTAAATGCCCTGATTATGAACGAGTAAGTACTGTACATTAGCAAGGCCAATTCATGAGTTAAAACACTATTTTTCGTGTATTTATTATTGTTTGTGAGTTAAATATTATCTCAAAGATGCCCATGTCTTGATTGTATTTATGCGATTGTCACAGGTAGACTGGTTGAACAAGTTTCTCTTGGATATGTGGCCTTACCTTGATAAGGTGATTTGGTAATTAAACTTGCCTTCATCTTGTTTAAGCATTTTCAGAATTTTGAGTTCACTGTTACATGCAGGCAATTTGTGCAATGATAAGAAGTACAACAAAACCTATGTTTGCGGAGTATATTGGGAAGTATAAGATAGAAGCAATTGAGTTTGAGCATCTAACTCTCGGAACACTTCCTCCTATAATTCAAGGTAGGTTCTTCATGGTTCTTGCGATGTTGATGACTGAGAAATTTGAAGATCGAAAGCCAGTTGAATAGCTCTTACTACAGACACATTTAAACAACGTAGGAACATTCAGAATATTTTCTCTCGGTTCATTTTTACATTGTATGTGATCGATCATATTCATTAATTGGAGTGCCTCCATGTTGCTTGGCTTTCTAATTCCAAAAGTGAAGAATCTTGTGTGTGAACTTCTGCGAAGCAATGAAATGAACGTTCAGTTAAGTGGGAGAAAATTGCATCGGAACTTTTGATCCTTCTAAGTTCCCCAACTTCTTTTACTTTTGGTGGTGGTCCATAATTTTTCAGGTCTTAAAGTCTACGAAACTATGGAGAAGGATTTAGTCATGGAACCAGCAATTAGGTGGGCTGGAAATCCCAACATCGTTTTGGTGCTACAATTACTGTCTGTAAGACTTAGATTTCAGGTCAGAACAGCCTTAAGACAATCTTGTTTTCCAGAATTATAGTATTGCTAGTAGACTTCTTGCTTATAAAGAAGATGCATGCTTCCTAGTAGACTGACAGTGCTTCTTGGCAGTTAGTTGATCTGCAAATATTTGCAGCGCCACGAGTAGCTTTGAAACCTCTCGTGCCTACCTTTCCATGTTTTGCAAATATTGTGGTGTCCTTGATGGAGAGGGTGAGAAGTGTATTTTGGTACAGTGAGGTTTTAACTTGATTAAAGGCTGATGACTAAATATCTCTTATGATCATCCTCTACTGATTTATCTGCAGCCTTATGTAGACTTTGGACTGAAAATACTGGGAGGAGATGTTATGTCCATACCTGGCCTTTATCGATTAGTTCAGGTGCTGCACTTGTAATTCTTGTATATGTGGAGTTAAGCAATAATACGAGTGTGATCATCGTTAAGATTCCTAGCATTAAATAAAACAGTTAGATGGGGGGTTTGAATCGACTAATTGTTCTAGTTGCTTGCAGGATATGATCAAAAAACAAGTAGCGAGCCTCTACCTATGGCCCCAAACTCTCGATATACCTGTTCTTGATGCCTCAACGTAAGTTTATATCAGATGGTAAACCTGATATGATTTTTTAATATATCCATTCTTCCAATGAATTTAAGTTCCATATCTATAATATCATTTGCTTCACCTGTGCTATCCACTCCAAAAAGTCATATTGCTGGTCTACTCTGCATCTAAAGATCAGGTAGCCGAAGTTGGTCACAAATAGGGCTTCAAACAACAGTTTAGATTCTCACCAATGTGATTACACATAATTCATGTTTGAATTATTAGAATTAGCTTTTAGACTAGTAGAAGGCCTGCAGAACTTGATTTAGAACTTTTTTCCTGAATTCACACACAATTTTCTATGAAAGTCGATATTATTTTCTGATTATATTTTTTCTTTAGAATGGTTATAAAGAAGCCTGTGGGGATACTTCATGTGAAAGTTGTGCGCGCAAGGAAACTTTTGAAGGCTGACATCCTGGGAACTTCTGATCCATTTGTGAAACTTAGCCTGACTGGAGAGAAGCTCCCGGCAAAGAAAACAACAATCAAGAAGAGGAATCTGAATCCTGAATGGAACGAGAACTTCAAGCTTGTTGTAAAGGATCCTGAATCTCAAGTTCTTCAATTACAAGTGTTTGACTGGGACAAGGTTTTCCCTTAGAAATCTAAACATTGATTCTTTATATTCTCGGTTCTCTGACATTTTTTCATCATCTAAAGAATCCTTCGAAGAACTGATAGATAGTTGTTTTCTGGTTCCTTTGAGAACAGCATTCAAAAGCACTTGTCTGGTTGAGTTTAAACTTGCATTTCATTTTGCAGCAGGAATTCAAAACTTGTTAATTTATTTTGTAGGTTGGTGGTCATGACAGATTAGGAATGCAGTTTGTTCCCCTGAAAGTGCTTACCCCCCGTGAAACTAAGGAATTCACTCTTGATTTGCTTAAGCACACAAATATTTCGGACTCTCAGGACAAGAAACAACGAGGGCAAATTGTGCTGGAGCTGACCTATGTGCCTTTCAGAGAAGACAGTATCGAGTTTAGTGGACCTTTGGATGGAAATGATGGAAGGGGAAGTGCAAGTGGTAGGTCTTCTTCAGGTGACGAATCATTGAGCGGAGCAGGTTTGCTCTCAGTCATTGTTCAAGGAGCTGAGGATGTAGAAGGGAAGAATCACATTAATCCCTATGCTTTAGTCCTTTTCAGAGGAGAAAGGAAGAGAACTAAGGTGAACTTTCTTCATTATAATACATATTAAGTCCACTCCTGAATCTGCATACATAATCTAGTCTTTACATTGTGTTTACATCTGCGACTTCGTTTCTGCAGAAGATTAAAAAGACTCGCGATCCACGCTGGAACGAAGAATTCCAGTTTACTCTTGATCAACCTCCCTTGCACGAGTTGATTCGTATCGAGGTCATGAGCAAGCGGACAAGCTTTAGTTTCCGATCAAAGGTACAAAAAAACATTAATATTTTCATCAGCATTGTTGTTTATTCGTTGTTGTTTCTTATATTGTTGGTGGTTTTTTTTTTTTTTTTTTTTGTACCATGAAGGAATCATTGGGGCATGTGGAAATCAATCTTGATGATGTTGTGCACAATGGACGCATCAACCAGAAATACCATCTAATTGATTCGAAGAACGGAGTGATACATGTTGAGATTCGATGGATTACAGTTTGAGAGATTGACTGGACAGAGGAGAGAGGTGAAATACTGGTATACAAAATTACTTATGCTGTAATACAAAATACACAACACATAATACATTTGTTCTGTTTTGAGGGTTCTGAGGGAGGAAAGGCCCAGGAAAAAAAGGCCTTCACTTGTACATAGAGACTGTATTGTTTCAATATTCTAAAGTGGTATGCAAATTTTGATAGCAATACTTACAAGTCATTATTGAAACACCAAAATTTACAAAATTTTGACATGCCCTCACGGTGGTCTGAAAGAGATGGCATGGGAACCTGGGCCAGAGGCTTCACTTGCTTGTTCTGTGGAGTATTCAGAGCCTTTGGTGGAATCGGATTCTTTGGAAGCCATTCATTTATCCTCCAAGGACTGCAGTGGTCGTTACCCTCTCCTGCATGTTATTAGGGAATCCTTCTCCAGGGTCGAGATAGTTGCTGTTTGCTAATAGTTCTGAAGTGTTCTTTGTCAGGCCCCTGAGTCTGTTTACTTTTCCTTAGCACAAAAACAAATTAAAATAAAATGAAATAAAGAGGCACTAGGGCACACCTTGATTGCTTCCCTGGTAAAGAAGTTGGTTGATGATTGCCACAGCAAAAGGGCAGTGTAGCTGTGCTGTGCTGCAAACGCCTTTTAGTGCTTAGGCTGTGGTGGATGAACAGTAGAAAACCTATATATAGGCATAGGCTTGTTACCTGTTACAAGTCCCAGGGGACAGGGAGCTTGCAAAGGCCTGCCAATTCCAATGGTTTGTATGCAAAAGGTGCTGTAGGATTGATTGTGCATGCTGTTCAGTGGGCTAGGCAGGCTCTGCAGTCTAGTTTCAACTACTAACAATTTAACTCTACAACATTGACAAACTGAAAGCGATCGTTCAAAAAAACATAGAAAAAGGCTATTTTTTAAAAAGATTCTTCTTATGGAACCGGAATCAGTGTTCATAGATGAGAAATCTACACGAACATCGACACACATTCAAGTTTGAAGCTCGTTGAAGAAGATAAATTTGATCAATCAATGTTAAAAGTTCAAGTGTTAGACTCAATTAGAAGGAAAAAAAAATTCACGAAAGAATTTATTTTCAACGACTTACTCAAAACCAATTCAAATCACTAGTGAAAAGCTAGAGGAGGAAACCACAGCTCATAAGTTGTTAAAGTACTAAAATTTTAAACTGATGAGATGGGCCAAAGCCAGAAAGTAGGTTTGTTTTTTTTCTCTTTTCTATATTTTCGACGCCCCTCCTTTTTTTCCCATAGCGACCTGTTAGTGACAAAGTGTTCACACTTAAACGGACTGCAATGTTTTTTTTTTTTTTTTTGGAAATGTTAATAAATGATATCTTGTGATTTAATGATAAGAAAATTAAGTTATACTCTTAATATAATATTGATAAATATGCACTCCATCAATGGGATTTTTTTTTATTTATTCATGTGGTTGTCTAGGTTAGCTTGCGTGTATCTTGACTAATGCTCATAAGCTTTGAAGTTAACGACTATGTAAATTTTCAGGAGTCATTAATGTTGACAACCACAAGATTCAAACTTGATATTATAGAGAAAACAAATCTCTTGATTCTAAATTCTTATCACTATACCACCTATTAGATGATTTTAATAAATGATATCTTCATTCAAAAAAAAAAAAATTAAAAATATAGTTTGAATCACTGCTATTAAACTCAAACATTCCCATTAGATCAATACAATATATGAATCTATCTGAATTTATTAAAAATCAGTAGAAATTAACTTATGTAATTCGATTAAAAACTAGTTAATTTTAAAAAAAATTTATAATGATATCATTGTGATTATTTTAAATAAAATTGGATTAATTCACTTGTTTCGTGATTTGAACATTGTCATAGATTAACTTTAAGATAAAGTCTAATAGTTATTATGATTGTCTTAGATTAATCCGTTAATTGAAGAAAGAAAAGGTGATTCTATAACATTAATTCTTGAAAGCTTCTAATTAATTCACTCCCATTGCCATGGGAGAAATATCGGTGCCGAAATGCTTTACACGTGGAGCGATAAAGAGGCCAAACTTACATGATTACACAAGACATCACTACAAAGCTATCCCTACAGTACTGTGAGAGCACTGAGAGTTCTTGGATGAACCCTGTTCCCTGGCTAGAATTCGGAAAACCTAATTCCACCATGCAGTTGACATGATCACTTGAAAAAGTTGGTTGCTATGATCATTAGATCACAAAAGAAATTCATACGACTCCCTCTTTAGCTAGTTGTGTGATAATTAGAATCATCACTTGAAAGCTCTTCGTTTATATCTCTGCCAAATTAACTGATCTCACAGTGGGGAAATCCCTTTAGAAGATCCATACAAAACTCAAGAAGCCCTGATTGAAGGAGTCATTTGGGCAAACTTTTTATCTATAAATTAAAATTAAGGTCATGATTAAGCGAGATATATACAAGTGCACGCTAGCTAGTGTCAAATGATAGTGAAAGATTGAATTCACAAAGAGAGTTCTGGATCGACATGATCTTAGCCATCTGGGCCCTTGAGAATGCATGGATTAGGTTTGACTTGCTGATGACAAACAGTGGAAAGATTTCATGTGACATTATGATTTAAGGAAAGCCCCCCACTCTGGATAGTTGTTTCCCTGTATTGGATATGCATGCATGGCTAGCTGGAGCCTTGATTATATATATTATATTATTGTTTCAAGTAGTGATGATGATGCTTAGGAATAAATTAATTTGACTTCCGATAATGTTCTTAATTACTGCTGTGTTGATAATAACGATATACTTTTCCTTAAGATGATGTTCTATATATATATATATAAATATATATTCACTAGCATATCCCAAGAATAAATATTCTCGTAAACACTAGTGAAGTTTTGATAGAATCAACCACTTGTGTTTCGCATACGCCGCCCTACGCAAGACGAGAATATCAATATTGCAGGGTGAGCAAACCTAGCTAGGTAGCTAGCTTGGTCATATGATGTTGTGTTTAGGGTTCCAAAACACTTGAAGATTCTGCAGTAAATTAATTATATCCTATTATAAATTAATGGGACGAAGACAAGATATTAAGTGACGGGGCGCTACTACTACTGTGTTTAATTTCCAAGTGCAAGACATCCCATTGCTCTTAAATCACCTCCTAAGTGGGAGGCACCATAAGAGGGAGAGGTTCCCTTTGTATAATAATATAAATAAAGGCTACAGCTTTCTCGTTGACTTGACCCAGAAAGTCTGGCAAATTTAGAGGCAGTAAAGGGAATCCTATCCCGGCACCCGCAAATGTTCTTATGAGGATTCTTTCTTTGTTAATGGATCTCCACTCATTGCATGGAACTCTTCATTGCCCTCTCTCTCTCTCTAACAAGTTGTGTGTGTCTGTGTGGCATGTGTGCTCTTAAAAGCAAGGGTGAAATGAAAAGGAGTCACCGTCTTGGTTCCTTGCTGGTGTTCTTTTGTGGGGGATTGGAATAACTTTTGCCATTGTAAAAAGATAGAACATTTTCCTTTTAAAAGGTTGTCTTTTAAGAGTGGTAAAAGTATGTGGGAACAGGGAGCTCCACTCAAAAGAAACTAGTCTCTTAGGTTAGCTCTCAAGCTAGCGGTGTTTTTGGCTACGCTGATAAAGCTTGGTTAATCAGTGCACTCTAGCTCAGCTACTGTATATCACCATTTGTTTCGTGTCCCAGCTCCAAATTACCTTTGAAATTCATCAGAAAACACAAACTCCCAATTGGAATTGGAGAGAGATAGTGATGGAAGATCAGTACCGTATTTAATTTCCATGGAGAGAACAAAGTTGCCTGCACTATTCCAGAAATAATGGGGGCATGCACACGTTGGACTCAACTCAAATGGACTTCCATTGGTGTCCTTAGAATGATTTGTACGTAATGGTCCATTGAGGGAACATATGCTCAAGAATCCTCCCCTAACACATGGTGACTACTTCTAGGTGTTTTAGCCTCGGAATTATAATTTATAATGGTCCATCAGGGAACATTTATATGCTCTAGAATATATCCTCCTTTTTTCTGGTTTAGCTCCTCCTCGACACCATTCTATATTCCCAAGATTTATATATTAAAAAAAAAAAAAAACACACCACGCACTCCCTGTTCCTTTCAAGCAATCCAGCTCTATATATATATTTCCATCATGGTATGTAAATCTGGTATTAACTAAAGGATAAAATCACATCACCTTAAATCAAGTAAGAAATCAGACCGAGATCAATCTGAGCAAGCGGGAATTGATCATTAGAGTCAACAAGACCGGCCATGCGTGCACGGTCCTGGTCTGTATGCACAGACCATGCATCAAGCAAAGGATTTCAGATTTATCGATCAAACTAAGCCAGCGAATATAAAATTCAAAATACATGGCTATATTGAAAACTCCCAAGAGATCAGTTTTTGACCATTGAATCCCAATTTTTGAGACTGCTTGGTTCATCGACCAAGGCTTTTGTACATATTAAACACACGTCCCAAGCTTGGCATACTACAATTAATAACGTATATGTAATCAACTATCAGTATCACCACCAAAATTAGGGTTAGTCTATTGAGGACAACGATAATAACGAGATGACCACATCGTTATCTAGAAAGTTCAATATTTTTTTACCGCCATTTTACATTTATTTGTTATCCATAATAAGTTAACGTACAGCTACACTACCTTTAATCTCAGGCAACGGACGTCTAGTTTCTTCTTAATTAACTTTTGTGCTAAATCTTTGAATTAAATGAAGCAATGTATATACATATTCCAATTCAATACGCTGGCTGACTTGGATTCCCAACGAACCCGAAACGTATACAAGATCAGCTTGGAATTGAACTTCTAGATTTTCAAGACCTTTTCCATAGTATTCTAACCGGTCCATATTGAAGAATTCAAATGAATTGAATTTTTAATTTCCGGCCGCATCGATCATTTGAATTATGGATTCAAATACACTATCTAGCGATCTAACTCAAAGCACCGAATTTGAATGCCAAATGTGTTGGTATATATAAAATATCTCATTAATTAATTAAAGTATCTTATTAATTTTCTTGTTGAATATATAGTAGATTTATATATTCTCTTCCAAGCAAGGCATGCCTGTCTAAGAGATTCCAAATGTGTAAGTTACCATATATAATAAGCTTTCACAACAACAACAAAAAATCACCATTTCAACTGGATGAATCTTGATTTCGACTAGTTTGAATTAAAAAAAAATAGATAAAAAAATTTACATAGCCATATTTGATCAAAAAACCTAGATTAACCTGCGATTGATCAAAAGCTTGTTAAATATTTTTTTATTAAAATAATATCATTTTTATTTTTTAAAAAAAATAGATAAACTTTCTATGTATACAACACAAACCTTATCTTAAATTAACTTGGCATTAAGTTTTAAGAGTATAATTTTCAATACATATTTTTCTGTTAAATATAACAAAAAAAAAGGACATCAAGAGGAAATTGAAAATATTGGAATTAAAGTAATTTTATATCATAAAAAACAACATGGAATGCAAATAAATTAAAGTAAAATTTGATGCGTCTCCACGAAATGCATGAGAATTTTCAATGTTATTTTATTATTTATAATTTGATCAGAAAGACATACGAGATTAGAAGATGAGAATGCTTGGTAGAAAGAAATCAAGGGTAAAAGAGGGAGCATCCCTTCAAACTAATGTGAAAGAAGATGTATCAATATTGTCAACCCCCTCCCTGATGACATGGGAACCACAAAACGACTAAACTGTGATGATGTGCACGTGTGGTATACTTATCATTTCATGTGGGAAAATTAAAAAATAAAAATAAAAACAAAAAATAACATCATTATAAAAAAATCCCCACCATTTGACTCACGCCCAGCAATGATTCTTCATAATGGTGGCTTGGCCAGAGCGAGGCCAGGCCATAGAAATGGAGTCATGAATGAATGTCGTGGTGATGGAGGAGGAGGAGGGTCTCTTGAAAGAGGATTATGGCGGAGATCCACTCAGGAAAAAAATTGATTATTTTAAGACTTCTCACTTGACTTGGAGAATTATGGAGAGACTCAGAGATTTGACAACCAAGCACTAACATTACCTCAGAAACGCCCATTTATTTTATGTTTATTACTTTTATACACACACACACATAATGTTTTTTTTATTTAAAAAAAATTATCAACTTATTAGATTCATTAAAAAATAATAATAAAAATAATAATTTTAATATTTTTTTATCTCAATTTAAAAAAAAAAAAAATACAGGTAAGGGGGTTTGGCTTGATCCCCGAAGCTCATGATAGTTTTAGTTTGAAAACTAGGCATGGTGATAGAGCTTGACGAGTTCATCTTTTGAAGGAAGACCGCAGCTCGAGCTTCCAGAATTATGATTTCTATAGTTCATCGTCAAGTCTTTTTATGGATTTCTTACAAAAAAAAAATTGGACGAATATATATATATATATATATATATATATATATATATATATATATATATATATAGGCAAAACCTGTAAGTTGGGCTAACCAAAACTCGTTTTAATGCTTTGAGGAAATCTCAGATATAGTTTTGAAAATCGCCTGACTTGATAAGTTGATTCGGGATTCGGTCATCTTGGGACTAGAATCGGGATGAGTTAAAAAAAAATAAAAAAAGAAAAAACCAACTATGACCCAGTTGATCTGGCGAGATCCAGTCAAAAACCCTGTTACAACCCGTTGATTTTTATTTTTTTACTAAAATAATATCATTTTAATTTATTTTTTTAAAATTTGACCTGGATAACTCGGTAACCCGGTCAAAAACCTGGAACCCGAGTTTTGAACCAGTCCGGGTCTGAAAACTATGATTTCAACTCGCAACACTCAACAACTTATATTTTGTAAAGTTTTTTTTTAAATTGTTTTTTTATTATAAAAAATATTAAATTTATATATTTTTAATAATTTTAAAGGTATGATGTAAAGAAAACAATTAAAAAATATATTATTTTAAATCTTTTGAATTAAAAAAATACTCTTAAACAGTTAGCCTTCATAGGGTGCTGACCAATTTTAAAAGTAGAGTTTACTTTATTTTGTGTGGTTTTAACATGGGGGGGAAGGAATAGTCCGAAAACATCTGTCCTCGAAAAGAGATTTGTCAGGAAGTAATTGCAAGTTTCCCAAGGGTTAAAAATGCATAGTCAAATGTATGGGCATCGCAAACCTAAGAGATGGACTCGCATACGAACCAAATGATTAAAAAAAAAAAAAAACACATTGCTCCAATCAACCCTTTTATGTGTAAAAACAATATAATCAATTAAAATAGATTTTTTTCTAATTTTATTCAAGAAAATTAAACTTTGTAGGCTGAAATCATTCTCAAAACGTATCATCATGATTTCTTTCACTGATAGTTTTGGATGGTAATTTTACTTTGTAGAAGTGTAGTAATTACCACCTAGACTGAGCTGTAAAAGATGATGAAAAAGTAAGAAAGAAAAAGAAAATGGAGGAGATGAGTAATCCGATAGCCAAGAGCTGCATGATTGATGATAGCATAAAGCAGCCATCAAGCTTTCTCTCTATTCAACCCAAACGTGCTTTAGTGTTTTTTTTAATAAAAAAATAGTTATTTATGCCTCCATTTGCTACTCTCAAAATCTCAACACATCGACAGCAAAGGTCAAAACTCAAAATCCTTAAATCTCTCTGAAGGCCTACTTGTCTCTCTCTCTCTAACTCCCTCTTCAATGGCGGCCAAGAAGAACAGCACGAGAGGGCTTGGACTACTCTTAAGCCACCCATTTCTCATTCTGTGTCTGAGAATCAGTCACTTCCTTTGACATTTTATTAGCCTTGCAAAACCCAAAATTTTCTCTCTAGAATATATAACACCACAAAACAAAAACAAGACCTCCCTCCACTAATCTCTCTCTCTTTCGGTCTTGGTTTCTGTGTTCCATTCTACTTTTGTTGAAAACCCATCACTTTTCTCTATCATTCCAAGAAAGAAAACACAAAAAGGAAGCATCTTGGAGTTTCAAAGGCTTTCACTTTGAGATCTGTATTTTTTCTTGGGTGTGTGTTCTTGCTTTGGTTAGCTAAGAAAGATTATTGAAGTAAAAATGGGAAGTAAATGGAGAAAAGCAAAGCTGGCTTTGGGTTTAAATCTTTGTGTTTATGTACCTAGAACTCTAGATGACTCAGCAGCACCTTCAAGTGAAAGATTTTCTGATGCTGCTTTGCTTTCACCAAAAAATTGGGATTCTAGGCCAATGACACCGACACCATCTTCGCATGGGTTAAGGTTGGCCAAGAGTGGAAGCAAATCATCCAAGGTTTGTTTGCTTTTTTTCTTTTTTCTCATGTATTGTCTTGTTTTTATTTGCAAAGGATTGAGCATTATAGTGTTTTCTTTCTTGTTTCTTCATGGGTTTGGGTAGTTCTTAGTTGAGATTGTGGTGAAAAAGAAGTTTTGTGTATAGTATTTGCTATATTCTAGTCTGTGTTTTAGGGTAGTTCTTAGTGTAGATAGTTTTTGCCATGTTCTATTAAGGTTTATGTTGTTGCCAGAGCTTGTGAGTTGTGACTTTCAAGTGATTATGGGTGATGGATCTTATAATTACCTGTTTAGTCTTTAATTCTTGAGAAAGGAGAAAGAAAGGTTTATGTATCTCCTACTGTTTTTTTTTTTTTTTTTAACTGATCCTTAAAACCTCAGCTCAACTAGTTCTAATAAGCCAAGTAGGTGTACTACTATTAATTGAATGAAGGTTTTCCCTTACTAAAGTGTAGCATAGATAAGGAATCTAGTTTCCTAGATTTTCATTATACATCGTTGTCACCTTCAAAATAGGGGCACTGGATTTTTATAAGCATTTATTTCCTTTGTATTTTTCTCATGACATGGACAGCTGAAACAGTTTAGGCATTTATAAGTATTTTCCAGCATCTTTGTTTTATTTGCATTTTAGAGATTTTGTACCATTAATCATGGTATTTATTGTTGTTTTTCCTGCTTCTAATGAATTTGCACGAGCTTGTATCTTTGCGTCTTGTTTTGGCTCTATATTCTATTTCTAAAATGAACATATAGATATATTCTGCGTCTATCCGTGGATTTGTTTGAAGATCTTGTCTGCGTATCATCTGTATGCAGAAAAATAAGGACTGTAAAATTTAATAATATATCTCTACTTGGTCTGATCTTAAATCAGTAGTTTTGGCAGTTTTTGACCAGTACTTGAAATTATTGCGCTGTGAAGCTGATGTCATGTTGTTTTCCTTTCTTTGACCTTGTGGGGTTACTGCATGAGTCCCTTTCTGAACCATTACCAACTGGCTTAATAGTAAAAGGAACACTATAGACTTCATCTTTCCTTTTCCTCGTTCCCTTGGAGACGAGAAAAGCAGCTTGCTTGGTGACCTGAACTATTTCGAGTATTTGGTTGCAAGCTTTCTAGGTGTGAAACTTCATCAGAGAGCAAAAGAAAAGACAGGAAAAGAATCATCATAAAGCAACTTAACAATTCGCTTCCTTTCATGGATGTGGATTTGGATTTAGCATTGTTGAAAGCTCTGGTTCATCTGTATCCACTGTATAGTTGCATGATAATCTTCAAAAGGCACTCTCGTATTTTAACTCTACATTTCCCAGTGTGTCCCATATGTCGGATACCTAACATTGACTTTCTTTAACCTTAATGTTGATTTCTTGCTACTTTCCTTCCTCCCTTTTTGATAATACTTTTTTTCTGGACTGGCCCAAGGCCCTAAAGCTAATCACACCTACAATTGTAATCAGTTGTGAGTAGTTCTACCCAATCAACATGAAATATCCTCGCATTCATCTTTTATTGAAAGCAGACGGAGGGGCATAAAAACAGGAAGATTGCCCAGGGATTACAGTGATATGCTAGCAATAGATTGTTATGCAATTTGTGATGATAAAGTTGACATAAAACAATCTGATATCTGTAATTTATGCTGATATTGTGCACTTATAACCACAAGAAAAAAATAAGAAAATGTACTCATGTGCCTTTTTTCATGTTAAAAGTCTGTTTTCTTGAGTACTAGATGTCAGAAGTAGTTTCTCATTTGCAGTTTCTTTAAACTGGACTGACATATGCAGCCACTCACTATTAGAAGCACGAGCTCTAGGAGATTCATCTTAACATGCTTCCAGATCAGTCCTTCACTATCCTTAACTGGTCCTGTGATACAGCAACTTCTACTAAGTTAATGTTGTCATACCAATATTGAGACTTATCAGATTGCTTAATGCAACCAGTAACTTTTCTTCTGATTTCTGTAGATCTATTATATATTCATTTCCCAGATTTATTTAAGAGGTTGCTGGTTTGCTATAACATGCTGCGACTACTGTCATGGATGTTGCGAGAATTATTTTTTCCAAATTTTCTTCTGACACTTGTCCTCTTTGGCTTCTTTATTTTCAATTTCAGCAAACCTGCTCGATATGCCTGGCCAAGATGAAACAAGGTGATGGACATGCTATTTTTACTGCAGAGTGCTCACATTCCTTCCATTTCCACTGCATTTCTTCAAATGTGAAACATGGCAACCAACTTTGTCCAGTTTGCAGAGCAAAATGGAAAGAAATCCCCTTTCAGGCACCAACTTTGGATCCACTGCCTGGGAGAGCATCAGCGGGTTGGCCTCAAACTGATGCTTTGATGACTATGGTCCACCGATTACCTCCGCCACCACGTCGAGATCTTAATCGGCGACATGTGTCATTGCTGCAGGCTCCTGAACCTAGTGTGTTTGATGATGATGAATCCTTAGATCTCCAACCCGCATCCTCTGAGAGAAGCTCTGGCAATAAAAATGATGCAGTCCACAATCCTGCTAAAACAGTTGAGATCAAAACATACCCAGAAGTGTCAGCTGCATCATGTTCTAATTCTTACGATAACTTCACTGTCTTGGTCCATATCAAAGCTGCTGCAACAGTTGCAAGATTAAACCCCAGAGGAAATCAGGCTAGCTTGCCTCAACTATCTCAAACTCCACGTGCTCCTGTTGATTTAGTCACAGTGCTTGACATCAGTGGTAGCATGGCAGGTACAAAGCTGGCATTGCTAAAACGAGCAATGGGGTTTGTTATTCAGAACCTTGGTTCCAATGACAGGCTCTCGGTTATTGCCTTTTCTTCTACTGCTCGCCGCCTCTTTCCCCTTCGTAGAATGTCTGACACAGGTCGGCAGCATGCACTTCAAGCAGTTAACTCTTTGGTTGCCAATGGTGGGACCAACATTGCTGAAGGTCTGAGAAAGGGAGCCAAGGTTATGGAAGACCGAAGGGAAAAGAATCCTGTGGCAAGTATTATACTGCTATCTGATGGCCAGGATACATATACTGTCAGTGGTAATAGTGGTAACCAACCTCGACCAAACTACCAGCTGCTACTCCCTTTGTCGATTCATGGTGGTGACAATGCTGGATTCCAGATTCCAGTGCATGCTTTTGGCTTTGGTGCTGACCATGATGCTTCATCAATGCATTCCATTTCTGAAATTTCTGGAGGCACCTTCTCTTTTATTGAGACTGAAGCTGTGATCCAGGATGCATTTGCACAGTGCATTGGGGGTCTTCTAAGTGTCGTTGTGCAGGAGTTGCAAGTGGGAGTTGAGTGTATGCACCCTAGTGTCCACCTTGGCTCATTGAAAGCAGGAAGTTACCCTAGTCGTGTGATGGTTGATGCCCGCTCTGGGTTTATCGATGTTGGAGATTTATATGCTGATGAAGAGAGAGCTTTCCTGGTTTCGGTCAATGTTCCAGCAGAGCCTTCCAGGAATCAAACATCACTGCTAAAGGTGAGATGTGCATACAGGGATCCTTTAACTAAAGAAATGGCAACATTAGAAAGTGAAGAAATTAAACTTGAAAGACCTGAAATATCTGGAGAAGCAATAGTGTCAATTGAAGTGGATAGGCAACGCAACAGGTTCCAAGCAGCTGAAGCAATGTCACGGGCAAGAACCACAGCTGAACGAGGAGATCTAGCTGGTGCAGCTTCTATCCTTGAAAACTGTCGAATATTATTGTCAGAAACGGTGTCAGCTAAGTTCCATGATCGATTGTGTATTGCACTAGATGCTGAGCTCAAGGAGATGCAAGAAAGGATGGCAAGCAGACATGTATATGAGGCATCTGGGAGAGCCTATATTCTATCAGGCCTAAGCTCGCACTCATGGCAAAGAGCAACTGTGAGAGGAGACTCCACTGATGGTTCAAGTCTAGTTCAATCTTATCAAACCCCATCAATGACAGAGATGCTCGCTCGATCTCAGGCTACATTCCTGGGCAGTCCATCAACTCAGAGGCTTGTTCAACCATCATGGTCATTTGGATCACAACCAAAGCCAAGGTGATTTTAGGACCATTGCGGGCATTGTCTTCAAGTAGCCTTTTTCAGTGCCTTCCCTTTTTGTTTTCACATATTATTTGGGGTTAAGGGGATAAAATTGGAGAGATAAGAAGAGTTTTTTGTACTGTGATTTTGCTGATGTCACGTGTAAATGAATAAAAACTGGGGAAAAGCGTGGGGGGGTATATTTGAGAGGAAAGAGAAAAGGAACACTAGGTAGGTTTTACAACTTTTGCTCTCTTATTTGTGTTGATGGGGGTGATGTACATAAGGAGCAACGGTACTTTCTCTGGGATAACTGGGTATAAGTTTGTAATTTTGGAGATGGTTGGGGTGAAGTTTTCGCCTAATATAGTTTACCTGCTCTCAATTCTTTTCAGAGTGTTAATCGCTTTTTCCAATTTACTCCCCCTCTCTCGTGCATGCACATGCATAATATGCATGTATGGGGCCTGCATGAGGTCAATCTTTTATGTCATTTATATCAAGCACAGCAGAAGGGAAAGAAGAGAACATCTTACATGTTAAGTTAGATAATGAAATGGATCTTTGTGCCATAGTTATTAACTTATTGCAATGCCTGTGGTGGGTTACGTTTCTCCTGGACAATGAGATGGTTAATTTGTATTTCCTGAGACTGTAAATGCTAACTGTCATCGGAGGAATGTGGAGAGTGAAAAAAATGGCATGGCAGACTGCCGAGTAACAGAGAAACACAGCGTCCAATCAGTCATAACTCAAATAATGGAGAAACATCAGGGCAGAATAAATGGAATTTCGTCAGAAATGATGCCCGATTTTTTATCCATAGTGGACACTTCACTCCAAAAGGATGGAGCCCCCTTATGTGATTCGAACTCCCTCGAATCCTGGCCTCTTAAGCCGCAGCTTCACGTTGTACCGTAATAGTTGAGTGCCTTTTTCTGATGCTTGCGCTAAGCCTTAGCACAAGATTCTTGAAATTTCCATCAAGTTAATATATAATAAGGAAGTTGGTACTTTGGCTTATGCCCAGCTAGACCAACGGATCTGCTTTTGTATTCAAATCCGATTTTCCAGACGGAGACAGGTATTGTGTCTATACCCAGAACACTAGCATAGACCCACCCTTGTAATTAGATATTCAAGAGTCCGTGTTAGTTCACACAAGTTGTAAAAAAGAGATTAGGGACCACTCATCAAAATTCAAATGTACAGATACTGATACATAAAAGAGAAATACAAGTGAGTTTGACGTGATACAACAGCGTTTGAATGGTAGATGGATGCAAGTGTTAAGAACGGGAGTTGTACCAAATTACTCTAACCATGCTCCCACGTAGTACCGTAAAACAAAAACTCTCACCTGTTAGTTCAAAACCTCTCGAACACCCATCTATTCCAGAACTACTTTAATTCCCCTCCGATCACTACAAAGAAAGATGGATCCACCTCCACCGCGAGAAGCACCACCACCAGCAGCAGGCATGCCTCCTGGACCTTCTAGACGACTGTTGTCATGGTAATGAACATTTCTTTTTCCTTGCCTATATAACATTCAAAATAAATATCAGGTCTTGCGATTCTTTTGGGTAATTTTACTGTTCTTTTTTTTTTTTTTCAATTTCTGAAACATCCAGGATCTGGTTTCTGTGCTGCTGTGGTCTATTTACAAGTTGCTGTCCAGGTCTGTTTCCACCTGAACCCCCACCGGCAGTGTGACGGCTTGAATATGTCATATGCACGTACGAGTTTAAATAAACAATTATCATCCTCTCAGACCGATTCTTCATTTTAAGTATGGTCGACAAATGTACAAGAGAGAGATTTGTTGTATGATCCAGTGCTAGTTTTCCTCTTATGAATTGGATAGTGTTCATTGGTTGTCTTTGACTCATTGGGGTCTTTTGGGATACAAAATAATCAAATATGAGCATTGAACTTATTCAGGCAAAACTGGATGCTTGTATCACATCTATTCACTATTTATTGCTGAACAACAGGGGCATATGGAAGTGTTTCACTCGTAAAACTAGAAAACACTACTGCTACACAAATAAAACAAAATCCCATGAACTTTCCAGCTAAAGTGCAATTTAGTGACACATGCAACAAGCTCAAACTAGCAGGACTAGCCTGATTTGCCTTCGTTTGGCCTAGGAATTTTTTTGTACTCAAAGTTGGTTATGTCCACTTTCTTTTGCAATGCCTGTAAAACACAGAAAAGCAAGTAAGTTATAGAAATGTCCATGGTTTTATTAATTTAAGTTGTGCTATCAGAACTGCAATTACCTTTAACTCCTCTTCCAATGACATCTTTTTAGGATTGTATGATCCTGGTGGTCCAGATCTAGATAGTGCTCCTTGTGTCTCAATAATCTCCCATTCTCGATCATCTTTCACCTTAGCAATATCCTTCCTGAACTACAGAATCCCACCACCTTAGTAGAAGATTATGAAATGAAATGAAAACCTGAAGCTAATAGTGAGTTTTTAGGCACCAAAACAGTGTTTTAAACAGGCATTATTTCATATATCATGAATCAAGTATGGGCCAAGACCAATAACTGAAATCATGATCACAAAAGCATATATACAGATCATCTGGGCAACATCTGTCACGTGCATCGTATGAAGAAAGCCGTGCCCGAGAAAAACCACGGCCATTTTGCAATTATTTGGATTATATGATCAAATAACACATTCTGATCCTACTGGAGTGAAAAGATTAAGTCAAAGATTAAACTGCTCAAAATCATCCAACAATCTTGGCCAATATCTTCCAGTATAGCCAAAGGATCTAACTGACCATTTCACCTCACATTCAGATTTCAATGGTGCCACATAAGAAATCTGGATGACCAAAATGAGTAGGGTTTCAATGGTACCATATAAGAAATCTGCACAACCAATATGGGTAGATCTTCTCATATGATACATTAAAAGAATAGAAAGATAAAGGTGGTGTCATAAAATTAAAAAAAAATTCAAACAACATTCACATGTTCCAAACTGAGAAGCTCCCAACTTCTCCTAAAGCAAGACTTTTTGACAACCAGTAGATCTCTACCAAGAGAAAATAATCATTCAACATGTAATATCCTCCATGAATGATATTTCAGTCATGAAAATTCCAAAACCAAGAAACCCAGTCTCCACCAGAAAAGAAACCAGACCAAAAACCCAAAAATGGGTGCCAACAGGCTTTCAGTTTATTGCATATCATACAAGAACTACACAAACTATCAACCAACTGCAACTTCTGTCTGCAACTATTTGCAAACATGAGCTTGAAAGTAACCTTAAAATTAGGTCACTCACCTTTTTTAATTACTCAAATAAGCCAAACTAAAGCTAGCACAATTCATAAAGTTACAAAAGTAAATGAAAAATTTAACAGCACGCAAACACAAGCTAGCATGATTCATAAAGTTACAAAAGCTTCAAAAACAGAAGCTAACATTATCAGCCTAAATTCAACACCAACCTGATATAAACACAAAAACTACGAAGTGGGTTTTTCACAATAGAAACTGTTCTCACATGAATACTTATAATCTTACAATATTACAAAGGCCCCATCTTTCATCCTAAAATTTATAAAGCTACGAACGTTTTCGTAAATTGAGAAAAAGAAAAGCACAGACCTGCCTTGCAAGAGATGAGCAAGTCCTATACTCCCAAAAACAGTGAGAGAAATCATGGGGAGACCGTATCTGACAAAAGGATGGCCTCTACCCCATCTTTTGAACGATGATGCAAATGACGTCTCAATCTTTCTAGCTGCGTTAGTGGTTTTACGGGGCAGGCTCATATTGGTCTCAATGGTTGACATTTTTCCTCTTAATCATTAAAAGCTACACGCATCACGGGATTGCTCCCTGGTTTTTTGGTTTTGATTTTCGTTTTGGATTTCGATTTTCTAGGGTTCTGTTTTGGGAGATCTTTGCTGCTTGATTCGAATAGTCTTTTAAGTGTTTGGTGATTTAAATGTCTTGGGCTTTGGTTAAGCTATTGCCTGCGGGCTGACAAATATTAACTAGATTCTCTTGTTTGTTGGGCTGGCTCCCTAGTTGTCAGGTCTACAAATATTTTCTTGGAAGAAGAAGAATATGGAACAAAGTTGTAAATTTTTTAAAATCGAAACAATTTAACAAAGAGGAGCAGAAGTGGGCTAAAATCAATTTAAAATTGGGATAGATTTTATGGTTTTTGATTGAAAAAAATTTTAGTTGTTTATACTTGATAGTTGGATTAATCTTGCGATTAAACTTGAAAGACATCAGAAAAACAATGGCATCCCTCATACAAGCCACTAGTGAGCTGTAGTTATGGTTTGCATGGATTTGCAGCGAATTAGCTTTCCTTTCCTATATAGCTTTCAGAAGAAGTGCTCGAGCGTTCGCTTTCTTTCTACTGATTCAGGATTGTGATGTTCTGTTGCATTCATGAGTGAAACTGGCAAGGTGATACTTTGGAATTTTTGGGTTTAATTTAATGCTTTGGTATCCTAGATTTTGGCTTTGATCAACCAGAACAAACTGCCTGGCCAAGATGGTCCAACTTTGTTTCGTCTTCCTTAGCTTCTCAATCTCTTTTTTTCATGCTCAGACACTCTTTTTCGAGCTCCCAAACATGCCCCTTCATGTCACCTTGAATACAATCCTACAATACAATGAATAAAGCACCTTTATATTAAAATTTGATAATCTACTATTAATAAATTAATTACAAATTAAAAAAAATTTGGCGAGTCCCGACTAGCTAATTCGTAAATACAGACAGTCACGTGATAAGCTTAACCAGCCTCTAACTAGATAGCTTACGCTGAACTCAAGAAAGGAAATGTTTTTTTCTTTTTCTTTTCCTTGGGAGATCAAAAGGTTCATTCTACTGATTCGTTATTGTGATGTTCTCCTCCATTCACGAGTGGTGCTGAGGATGTAGGTGATTCTTTGGTATCGGTTGGTTTTGATGCTTTGGGATCCCCAGGTTTTGACTTTGATTGGCTAAAACCAAACTTTCCGAACAAGTTGTTCCAACTCCCCAACTTTGTTTTCCCCATCTTCTCAATCTCTTGTTTCATGCTCAAGCACTCTTTCTCGAGCTCAGAAACTCGCTTTTTCATGTCATCAACCACAATGCGGCCATGTTTGGCTCCTGCTTCAGTGTGCAAATCATTTCTGGCAAGAGCAAGATTCCCACTTGGATTTTGTGAATTATCAAGGTTTTCGGAGACATAAAACAAGCCAGAAACAGAGGTGCGAAGCCGTAGTTGTTCAAAGAATACAACTTGGACAATGACTCTAAGAGGTAGCCTCTCATTCTGGGTTGCGTGAGTGCTGGCTTCCAATGAAAACTTCTGACAGTTCATGAGCCTGCAAAGCTGTTCCCGTTCAGAATCCGTTAGCCATGGATGCGCCTGCATTAAAAGGAAAGTTTTAGTGACCACAGAAATAACAAAAGCACAGATCTAAGGCACAAGGAAATAGCTTTGTAGGAAAAGAATTCCATTAACATAGGCTAGCCAAAAATTGAAAAGAGAAGGAGAAGCATGGCGAGCATAAGGTGCAACTTTCAACAAAATAGGGCTCCATTTTAAACAATGTGATAAACCTATTTTTAACGGGCTTAAAAAACCTTTATGATCCTCCTCCCTAAGATTGAACTATATCATCAGAATTAATGATGAACTTTGACAAGGAATACAAGTAAAGAACCATTTGAAAGTTATCGCCTTTACCTTGAGATATATGTCTATTGCTCGGTAAATTCCATCATCTAATGACCTGGCGTATTCAGGGACAGCAGCAGCAAGGGAATGAAACTTTGCTAGCTTCAGATTAACATCAGGTGCCACCTCTGCTAGATAACTATCGATCAGATTTGCCACTGTTGTTATTGGAGTTGGGAAATGAGAACCTTCCATCATTTGCTCCTCATCTACTATGTAATTTGATGTAGGATTATCATGATCCACCAGCATGAAATGATCGAGAATTCGCTGAACACAGTCAATATCATAAAGGGTTTCCACTGAGTAGCCTGTATTTGGTATCAGAAGGTCTTGAAGAGATGCTTGGTCCAACTGGGCTCCAACCCGTTTCTCCAAGTTCCCTCGACATGATGGACTGGCATGTATCATCGTGGCAGTTCGCAAAAGTCTAAGCAGGAAATTGCTTGGAGTAACACCTTTTTGATCAGGTAACAATCCCACTAATTCTTCAAGAAGATTCCTTTGATCTGCTTCAGAAATACCAGAAATTGTTGATCTAGGCGCAGCAAAGTTTCCACTCTCAATGCTTGATTCCCTGCCCAGCAAAGGCAGATGCCTCTTTGCATAGTACATTAGTGCCCCCGCAACCCTCTCAGGCTTCATATCATTTGAACGAACTGCCAGAATTAGCCTTTTGTACAGAGGTAGTCTAAGCAAGGAAACATCCTCGTACCACCAATCCTCGCCCACAGGATGCGGCTTGGCTGATGAAGTGCGTATTCCATTCCAGAAGACAGTGCCACCTGGGTTCCTCATGTCGCTGCCTCCTTGCATGGGCCAACTGAACAAGCTTGGATCTGCAGAAGCTTTCATTGCCAGGGAATTTATGCATCTCGAAACAATATGAAGCTCTTCAGCTTGTGCTAGAACTTTTTCACAGGTTTCAAGAGCTTTAAGGGAGTCTGTCCAGCCGCCAGATACTTCATTGAGAAAATTTTCTGTTTGTGCGATGAGGTTTTCCTCCCCATAATCTTCGCTCATCCCAAAATACTCAGCAGCACATCTGAGACTGACTACGTTCGATGTAGTGAGTTCCATTTTTACACCATAACAGAATTTGGCAATGAGCAAGAAGGTTTTTGCTCCACCAGGTACATCATGAAGTTGTAGAACACACTTTTTTTCATTCTCGCTAGAATGATCTCCAATAAGATATGCTAGCGCTTCACTTCTAGAGAGCAATGGAAACTGGAGGAAAGAAAAGAGGACGAAAGAAAAAAAATTCAGCTTAATGGTGAATAAATAAAATCATAAAAGTGAACACTATAAGATATGGTGTCTACCACAGTTCTAATTAGCTAGCAGAAGGGGAAGCCTTTTGTTCTTCCCCAATGAATGGTAGAGCAAAACAAGGCCAATGTGTAAGACACGAGTATCATTATATCTGAGAATGAGAGGAAAAGGGGAAACATTCTAAGAAATAATAACAGGGTAGAGATAATTGCTTCCAAAATTTATTTCCATTGTACTAACTTCATTCTTTAAAATTTTCATAAACTACAAAGATAAAAGGTACAAAAGAAAGTCTCATTGCTAAATCTCCTTTTGATCCACGATATCCTCAATATTTTGAGGTGAGATGAGCTAATTTAACACATGGAAGCAATATCTTCCAAGCTCGGAACACAACTGATGAAATGGGGTAAGAGAAGACTGTCAAGATTAAATGCCAGTTATGATATCCTTTAGCTAACCTGTGATGATTAGAGATAACTAAAAATTAATGCCAGCTAAAGTTTTCCCTAATTACTAGGAAGAACCAATAGTGCAATCATCAAGCATACATTTTCCTCTATCCAAATAACATGATTTCCCTTAAAAAACTTCAAGTATTGTCTGTTTTATTAAATAGTCAACGAAAGAATAACTCAGTGTTACAAGATGAGCATGCCGGCCATTCTAGTTAATTTCTATTCTATTTGCAAAATTCACACATAAGGTATGAGACATGCACGTCCAAGCTTAATGTTGCTCTTAAAGGAGCATCCTTCGACTGTCACTTCAGAGTGCGGTGTCTATATAACACACCACAAATTTTAGTAATCTAGTGATGAACAAAAGTAAGGTTTGGCCATGTAAACACACCTTGTGGAGATGGAAATACGTGTCCCCAATTTCAATAATGACATCACTTTGAAGCCCCGTTGAGCAAAGCCTGCACCAAATTAAGCACATCTGATTTATTTGAAATGCAGTTGGAAATCTCTATCTAAAAAACGAACACTACTTCAAATAGAAGCACGCCCAATTAGTTATCAAGTGAGGTTACACGTGAAAAAAAGTAGCATCAATGAATGATACAGTGCCTGAAAAACCTTTATATAATCCAATCCAAAAGCAAGTGGAAGTAAATCCAATTGACTGCAAACAGTAGTAGAACTGACTCAACAGATTTGCACCTATTGTTACACTTATCATTTGAATTTTTCACCCCAGAACTAAGATGGGGAAAGACCCCACTCATTCATCTACACTCAGTTTTCATTACATTGGCTACATCAGTACCCCTATATAATGCCAGTGATCTTTGCAAGTAATCATCTTTAAACACGCATTTCTTAAGCACGATAGGCCACAAACACACAACAACCGCACATAATTACCCTCTAGCACTATCATAATCAACCCAAAAACCCATCTCAGCATAAAAACAAAAAACAAAAAACAAAAAACAAAAAAAACCCATTATACGATTTCCAACTTTGACAAAACCCTCTAGCACTTTTTATAATCAAATACGTTACATTCATCCACACACACGCATATGAACATAAGTATAAAGGGAAGCGTGACAGACCAGGTATGGCCATCAAGATGAAACACTTCTGATTTTGATCCCAGCTTCATGCAAGCCATGTGTAGCTTAAGCTACTGCAACAAAAACACTGAAAGAAGTTGTCAACGAAACAATCTTTTGCGATGTAAGTATCAAATAAAATGATCTTTTAACGAGGAAAAGCAATGGAAATGTTGATTTCTGAATTCTGATAGTGATAGAAAGAGATATGAGTGAAACATAAAAGCTGGTTCGGATCCTTTTTGATAAAGTTTGCAGCTTTTCGGGTAATAGAGAAAAAAAATAAAGAAAAATTTAAAGAAAATAAAGAGTCCCGAGTCCAGAGGGGAAAATCCAGGAGCAGAATCGCTTGCTGCTGTTACAAAAAACAGGCAGTGTTTGTTTCGATAATCTTTCTAAGCACTTACTTTTTTTCTTACGTTAGTAGTGCAAACATTTTGTACTTGTTAATATATGCTTCGTTTGCGTTGGTTGTTAGTATTCATTCTTGGAATTATCGCCAATTTAATTGTTCTAGAGACATTTAATTTGTTTGTTGATGCAATTTAGCATTATTTAGAATATATTAAAATAATATTTTATATTTTAATGTTATTGCATTATAATTATAAAAAATATTTTTTATATTATTTAATAAAAAATCAGTTTGGAAAATATATTAAACTATATTACCAAACATACTATTATTAAATTTTATTTCTAAATCATTACAGACTCGACTAATTCAAGTTAATTTTTTAAAATTTTAGATTTAATATGATTTAACTTGATTTATTAGGTCAAAATCTAAAATTATTTTGAAAAAAAAAATCAATTTTATTTAAAAAAAATAAAATATATTTATTTAAGAAGGAACCATATTAATTTGAAAAATATAAGAACTAATTCGTAACCTAATAACTTTTGTTTGTGATAAAATAAAAAAAGGCACTCCTGTTTTTAAATCTACACTATTTATTTCCCTTATTATATTTAAAATTACTCATTATCCATCACCTAACTTGAAGAACATTTGAAGTAGCAATGTTTGAAAGTGTGGAAAATAAGAAGAAGAAACAAATTCCAACTCCTTCTCTTTTGTTTGTAAAGGAGAAAAAAGAGGTAAAAATTCTTCATATGGACCCCTTTCCCAACCTCTTCAATTTGAAAAAAGAATGAGAAGAAAACAAATAAAGTTAGTAATTTTCCTCCATTCTCTTATTATTATTTTTTATATTTTTTTCAATTTTCAACTAGCACTTTAGATATTTAACCTTTAATACGTTCGAGTCTGATCAGAAATGTGATTGTGGTTATTTTTTAAAGTACTTTTTACTTTGAAATGTATTAAAATAATATTTTTTTTTATTTTTTAAAAATTATTTTTGACATCATTGCATCAAAATGATATAAAAAAATAAAAAAATATATATTAATTTGAATCAAATAAAAAAAATTTAATTTTTTTTAAAAAACACTTTTAAAATGCAAAAACAAAAAGAACTTTTAATCTTACTTTTCTAACATTTCATTTCCATTTTTTCACCTCAAATTAAAAAAAAAATTACACAGAGTGATTTTCATTTTTATACTTAATAATTTCAACAAAATTTTATTTAAGAAAAATATTAAATTATAAGATACTATTAAATACTCTAGAGGCAAAATTAGGGATTTTTTTCGGATGGGTTCAGCCCAGTATTCTCCCTGGGCCAAATTACCATCCCTGCTCAAATAACAATGGCAAAGGTCCCAACATGTCTGTCCAAAAAGCCCAAATCCATCTCCTCCACCTCCATTTATGTCTCGTCACTGTCACTCCCCCCGAGTCCTTGTAGAGAGAATACATAGAGCAGAGGACTTGGCAGTTCCCAAGAGATGGCTAGGTCAACAGCCATGAAAGCAGCGGGAATCATTCTAGCTCTCTTGATCTTCACATCTCTCGCTCTTGCCGTTTCCTCCTCAAATAACCAGATCCAAATCCTTAACGCCGAACGTAGAGTAAGAGCACCTCTCTTTGCTCAATTTCAGAAATAAAAACTGATTTGATCCTGTGAAACAAAAGAAGATGATATGGTTTCATGATTTGTTGTTTGTTTGTGTGATAATTGGTGCAGATTGACTTGAGTTCACATATCGTTAAGGTCTTCTTAACTTTAAAGGTATGCCCCTATCATCATTACTTTGGTTGATTCTTAGTTTTTCTTATAATCAAACAAATGGGATTATCAAGCATTTGCGAAAAGTTTTAACTGCGGGGGGTTTAAATATATTATTGATTGTTGAAATTTGCAGTCTTTCATTGGCAGAATTTCTATAATCTAGCTCAAAATTCAATTTTGTTTTTTTTTTTTTTTTTAAAAAAAAAACATGGCTCAATACCCCTGTAACATGATGGTTAAGGGTTTGCTTCGAATTATGTTAATTAGGCTAGTGTTTTAGGCTTGATTTCTGGTTGTGCTAGGTGTAAACAATTCCATGTTTGGACAAAGACTCCAAACTTTGATTCGTTTTTTTACTCTATGCATGCCACTGTGACGGTTTGTATGTCTCAGAAAGATCTGCCAGGTCAAATGGTCTGTCTTCTGTCTACCTTTGATATCATATAAAAAGAGTTGAGTATGCTAGAATAACGATTCAACAGTCGGTTCAAAAGGATGTAGGGATTTTGACTAGTATATTCACTTATAGAGGAATTTGCATTCTAGATAGCGTGTTATTGTTTGTGTGTGTGTATGTTTATTGTTTGTGAATTTCTTCTTTTTATGGACATGTATATGGATATAATTCAGGTTGAAAATGTTGGGACAACTCCTGCTTCAGAAATCCTTCTGGCATTCCCACCTTCGCAAGCTGATCACCTAGCACTTGTCAAAGCACAAGCAGCTATAGGCAAGAAGAAGAAGAAAAGTTACGTTCATCTTGATGTAAATCCAACAGAGCTACCTGATGCGCCAAATGGAACTAAATATTTTAGTATATCTTTGCTGAATCCATTAAGTTTGGGTGAAACTGCCACTCTGGAAGTGCTTTATATATTAACACATTCTCTGGAACCTTTCCCAGCAGAGATAAGCCAATCGGAATCGCAATTGGTATATTTCCGTGATAGTGCATTAATACTGTCACCATATCATATTAAGCAGCAAACTACTTTTATTAAGACACCAAGTACAAAAGTGGAATCATATACAAGAGTGGAACCCACCAAATTTGCTGGCAGAGAACTGAAGTATGGACCATATGAAGACCGTCCTCCATATTCATTTTCTCCAGTAATTGTTCATCTTGAGAATAACAGCCCATTTGCAGTTGTTGAGGAGCTTTTAAGAGAAGTGGAGATATCTCACTGGGGCAACCTTCAGATAACAGAGCATTACAAGTTGGTTCATGCTGGTGCTAGACACAAAGGCGTGTTTTCAAGGTTGGAATTGCTGCTCCATGCCGTGTTTTTCCTCCTTTTAGTTTTTATCACTTCATATTCATTCAGTTTTCTGTAACACCCCCCCCCCCCAAACACGCACGCCTGTTCTTTCTTTTTTGAATTTAGGCTAGAATGAAAGTTAAAATGCCACATATTCTGTATAGACAATGCATAACTAAGGATTTTCTAGCCTGTTTCTGATCTAATTAAGTTTTGTGTGACTGACTTGAAATAACCCCCTCCTTCCTCCTCCCCTCTGCCCATGGATCCATCTGTTTGTGGGTGCATAATTAAGCTTAAAGGTGTTTCAATATAGTTTATATGACTGTTTTTTCTCATTCTTGTGTTTCATCTTCTGTAATTAGTCTGTTTTAATCTCATCTTCTGAGACCTTCTGGCAGGGTTGACTATCAATCTAGGCCATCTTTTAAAGGCGCATCTTCATTCAAGCACCTTCTAGCAAGTCTACCACCTAGGGTGCACTCTGTGTATTATCGGGATGAAATCGGAAACATCTCATCGTCACATTTACGTACAGATTACCGTAAGGTATTGCTCCTATTTTCTAGTTATGTGCTTGCATCATAATGGAACTATGGTTATATTTTTATAGAAGGAGAGATGGGAATATTGCAAATTGGGAAAAAAGTGGTACTTGGTGTTATTTTTATGGACTGCAGTTTTCATCATCTTATGTGCTGACTCGACACTCTCTAAACAGTCAGAACTTGAAATTGAACCACGGTATCCTTTATTTGGAGGTTGGAAGGCTACCTTTGTTATTGGATACGGGCTACCACTGGAAGACTTCCTTTTTGAGTCTCCTGATGGCAAGCGATACCTCAACTTCAGCTTTGGTTGTCCACTTGCCCAGACTGTTGTGAACAAGCTGACCATCAAAGTGGGTTTGCTTCTATTAATCATTTGCATTAATGATGCTGTTTGTCTGACATTTGTCTGTTTGTTGCTTTAGTCATATTCTTGTCATGCTAATGCCAGAAGATGTTTTATTTCAGGTTGTGCTGCCAGAAGGATCAAAAGACCCTTCAGCTGCTGTTCCTTTTCCTGTGGAGCAGCATCTAGAGGTACTAATCCCAGCACAATCCAAAATATTACTTTTAAGTTTAACAAGTGTGTTGGAGGTGTATCGTTGACATATTTTGTTTTTATATGCTAAACATTAACAAGAAAATTGCTTGAAATTTATAGTTTAAAAAATCTGAATGATTAGCTTTCCCTGTATAAGAAATATTCAATCTTTAAAAGTGAGCTTGGTGCTTTGCTTTGTTGCAACATAACAGCACTGATTGCGTTTATATTTTTGGAAACTTGTGCAGACCAAATATTCATACCTTGATGTTGTTGGGAGGACCGTGCTGGTTCTGGAAAAGAAAAATGTAGTTCCTGAGCACATTACTCCTTTCCAGGTGATCTGCAATCCCCTTGAATCTCAATTTTGATTTTGTTAAGTATCAAATGAAGGGTCAAAATATCAAGGTTCTTATTGGCAATTAAACTCCAATCTAAGTCACCTTTCTAGGACTGGATGTAGACAGTTCTAGATCCAATAATTTCATTTATTCACATATGTTGATTTTCAGCTTGAAAAATAAGAATTGTTGACTATGATGCTGGATACTAACTGCACCTACCCTACTGCAATACCATGTGCCACTGCAATGCAGTAGGTCGTGTTAGTTTTCTAGGCAAGTTGCATGTTCGGGCTAAAATAAGACTCTGAATTTGACTATTTAAGAGTTTGTGATCTGCAGGATTGTACTGTATATTTTAACTTACAATGACTTTTATACTTTGCTGAAATTGGTTAGTGGTTCATTTAGAGTTGTGGAAGCTCTCTTTGGTTGTATGAAATTTTGAGATTTAAAATGCTTGGCTGACTTCAGTAGTAATATGTCTGTGACTTGTATGATTCTCCGGGGTTATGTTCTTATGTTCTGCGACATTACTCACTATTTCCATTTTGATTTTCTCATACAAAATTCTCCCCTTGGATTCCCCTATTTAACAATGTTTACAAACATTTGCCTTGTTCTTGCAGGTTTATTACACTTTCAAACCTATATTCATGCTAGCAGAACCGCTGATGTTGGCATCAGTATTTTTCTTGTTTTTCATGGCATGTGTAGCTTACCTACAGATTGATGTTTCCATCCGCAAGTGACAAATGGTCCAGGAAGGCCCGGTTATGCAACTTATTATTGATGTATGTGCCAGTTTTTGACATTGATATGCTCATTCCGACATCCTTGGCCGAGGAAGGTGTCAGCTTTACTTTCGTTTAATCATCAGAAACTGAGCAGGTCAGAATCGGAGGCCCATCAGGGACCATCTGGCGCCGCTTATAAAACTTTTAGATTTTCTGCAGTGACATTAGCTCTGAACTATAAAGTTTTCTTGTTGACTTTCACCCCACCCTTCGAGGGGGTCCATTGATCAGTAGTTATCTTCATACGTGCAATATAAGAATTTTGAGGTAGTTTGACAGGGAGGTAACCTCTCCCTTTGTTTTTATTTTTTCTCTAAACATCTAGTATGGCTGGGATTTGGGATTTGGGCTGGAAACTTGATGTTACTATTTTGACCTATGTGATAGACAATCATTTAGTGACCCCAACTAGAAGGGCCATAGCCAGTGTTTCAAGGATAGATGACGAACTCCCAAAATGGCAGCCCCTAAGGGATTAGTGCCCAAGTAATGACCAGGGCGTGCTGCAACCTAATCGATTCAATTTAATTTGAAAAAAAAGAGTCATTTTTTAAAAAACAATTCAGCCACGCTAAAACACGTGCCTAAATTGATCTGCTCTACTGTATTCTCCTAATTGGCCCAAAGCATGCACAATTACTTGTGGATTTATAGAAAGTCTACGTTTATATCTTATCACTTTGTCTTAAAATATGATATTGCTCGTAGCATTCTTAGAGGCTGTTTGGAACTGCGGTCCAACCTGTTTTTTGCAAAATTTTAATTAATTTTTTTTTTTTGCTAAAATTAAGTGCGGTTTGTACTTTCTGGATCGTTTTGATGTGTTGATATAAAAAATAATTTTAAAAAAATAAAAAAACATTATTGGTATGCTTTTTGGCACAAAAAGCTATTTGAAAAGCAACCGTTACCACACTTCTAAACACCCTATTATTCAAATCACCTCAAAACACCAAGAAGTTGATGAACTACTGAGTGAAACTGGTTGGTGTCAGAATCTTTCCGAGAAAAAGGAAGAAAAAAAAATTAATAGGGTGATCAGCTCTGGTGAGCAAGGATTGGGTCGGAAGGAGATCAGCAAGGCACTTTGTGGTGTAGATAGGGGCAACAAAATGAAACACGCATCTTCTTCTGTATTTTCTTTTCTAGCCCATCCATCCCCATGTCGAGCTCTTAAATGACCCTTAAAGCCAGCAAGGACATGTAAGGTGTAGTCTGCTTCCTCCAACTGTGTTTTCTGGCATTTATTAATTGCTAGCCTTCAGTAATTAGCTTCCATCTCCTTTCTTCAATCTGACAACTAACAGCAGGTCTCTTCTTATTATGCGAACGTGCCATTTCATACTTACAATAAATGTCTCTTCTTATTATGCAATGTCTTTATCATGTGCGGGCATTGTTTAATTTTAGCGAGGAAGGGAGTTTAGGCAATGAGTGGATAAGATGATAGAAAAAGAAACGATGTTTTTGAGGTAAACCTAACTTATGGTTTAGGTTAGAAAATCAAGCTTGTACATAGTCTGGAAGTTTAAGAAACCATAATTAATTAGCAACTCATCGAGCTTAAGATTCTGACAACATTTCTTCTCGAGATCTAAAAACTTGCATCCTTTGATGTCTTAATTCAAAGAACGGTTGAGAAAATGCCATTGCACTTCGGATGGGGACGGGTTTGACATAACTTGAAGATGATAAGATACCTCTGTTCGAGACTCAAGGGAAGAGGATATTAGCTTGGATCTATGTTTTTTTTTTTTTTCATGTGGAAATACTGAGGGGTGTAGCTCAACTAGTCAGATTCTAAATTTGTTTATTAAAAATTACCAGTTCGAGTTTCATAAACCTCAGGACGACTGAAGACTTATATGATCATTAACTTCAGAGCACGTGAGATTAGTTGAGGCGCAAACAAGCTAGCCCGGACACCCATATTAATAAAAAAAAATACAAAAAATTTGGTCTAAATGATAAATGGGTTTGCTTCCTATGTATGCATGCACAAGAGAGAGCTTAGCTAAGTTGATGATGAACATGAAGTAATTAAAAAGGCAAACGTTGCCCAACATTTTGAATAGTGTAAAGCTATAACAAGCATAGTAATTGGCCCTTTTGTTGAGCAGTTGTAACATTGGAATATCCTCCAGAATTAAAGAAAATATGGTGTCATTAACAGGTTATGCAGGTAAAGACAATTTCTGAAACTTGATCCCAGCACAGCTTTTGAACAACTCAAGGGGGTCCATGACTTTAGCTTATGTACCAACCTTCGAGTTTTCACAATGAAGTGCTTTGACTCAAAGGTTCAGCTGACATGGTTCATAGAAATTATAAATAAGCAAGTAGATGATCAAGTTTAGGTAATGGGAGAGAGAGAGCATTTTGTTTGATATAGGAAAAGTAAGGAAGAGAAAAGACAGGGGCAGTGCATGGATTTTTAGTAATTTTTGGAAAGACTAAGGTATCAAAAGATTGTTCGCCGTCCACTTGGATGACTCCAAACCCTAAACATTTTATTTTAAGGTAAAAAGGTAATGTAATTGAAATATTTTTTTTGTTATTTTAAATTTTTTTTAAAAATTAATACTTTTTTTTATATTTTTAGATTGTTTTGATATGTTGATGTCAAAAATAAATTTTAAAAGATAAAAAAAAATTTATTTATTTCTAAGCAAAAAACACTTCAAAATACAATATCTATTACACTTTCAAATCGATACTAAAAATAATAATAAATATCTTGTTTTAATGGAGGAAACTTGATTGTGCAATTATGTTTCTTCACCAAACAATATAACTAATTTCTTTTCAAAATTAAAAAGAAAACTACAAATACATAAGACATTAATAATCAAGCCAGGGACAGTGCATGGATTGTTAGTTACACTAACAATAACTAACTATTAATTAGCTACTCGTTTCTTCAAACTAGTGCAAGTCTAACCACTCCTGTGTGTCTTCAAAGGGTGTCTCACATCCATCTGCAATTTGATCTTTGAAGTAAAAATGATGCACTTTATACATAATTTATTTTACCATAGTGCCCTTTCTCTCAATGCACAAACCTATACATTTGAAGATGAAGAAAAAGAATGGAAATCATGATTATAACAAGAAATTCATGGGGTGCTTTGAAATAAAATGATGATTAATGGTGCAATAATATCCATTCCATGGCATCCACAGGCGAAGGTATGCCAAAGGCTTAGGTAGGCTTTAGCCCAGGTCAAGATTTTATTAATATTTTTTGATTAATTTTATGTAAAAAAAATTTATAATTCTCAATTAAGTTATTAAAATTTTTTGGAAATTTGTATGGAGCCTTCTAATATGATGCTTTATCTTAGGTTAAAATTTTAGAATTTTTGGAGAAATTTAGAAATTTGATGAAAAATCACAATTTGATCAGTTTTACGTTATTGGTTGTAATTTTCAATCCGACCATTAAATCGAGTTTAAATTTTACGAGGGATCTTAAAATATATTGAATAAAATCTTGTTAAAATTTTATGATAAACAGAGCTTGGTAGTACTAACAAAAAAAATAAGGACCGTCAAATAAAAGCAAAACAACTCATTAAGAGTAAAATGGTTATTTGCCATTAAAAAATAAAACAAATAAGCTCTTTCTTCCTTTTATATGTTGCTGACTAGACAGAAGCAAAATAAAAAAAGAAAGAAAAGAAAAGGCGAGAGAGAAATAGAAAAAAATAAGGGAAAAACATAAAAATAATCCAAGAAAAAAAAATAAAAAAAAGTGAGAGAATAACCTTGTAAACTTATAAAGTCCAACTTATAAAACATTAATCTAGGAAAGAATCAAATGAAGAAAGGAGGAATTGAAAGAGGAAAAAAATTTAATTACTTTGTTTTTCAGTTGACATGAGATTGTTATTTTATCCCGATTGAGAGGTTGTTACAATATCGATTCAGATTCGATTGTAGATGAATTATATTCCACAAAACATCGAAAGATGTAACTTTAATAGTGAGTTTATTTTTACTTTCACTTCAATTTTATGTACTTTTAAATTTATTTTTAATATTTTAGGTAGTGTATTTGAATTAAAATTTTACTTTTAACTTTAAAAATTCATGTACATGAGTTAATAATTAATCTTAAGAAATATTTATATATTTATTTAATAGCCTAGGACAAGAAAAATTTCTGGCTCCGCCCTTGATGGCATCCATCTTGATAAGTTTCTCGATGAAAAGTTCCTTAAATAAGTATCAATCATTTGAGAAGCAATGCGACGAATCAAGAAAAAAAGTCACGAATTCTCTCATGATAATAAAGTTATAATTTTGTATGAGTTCTTGAGTTTTTACTTGGATTGTCCCTTTACATTTATTCATAAATTTTCTTGAAATGAATAATTCGTATTATTTGATGGTTGATATCATATGAACATGCTATCACTAATTGATATTATTTGGGGGGATAAAAAAACTCATTCCGAATGAATATTTTGGAAATAAAAAAAAAAATCTTATTCTATAATAATAAAAAACCAGCATGCCAAATTTTGATTTTAGAAGCGAAAAGGTAAAGGGCGATATGGTAGTTTCAGTAAATTGGTTAAAGAAACAATTCAATTGCTCTGTCACCTGTCACCCTCAAAATTAGTTATTTTGAGAAGTGGGAAATGGAAGAGAAACTTGAAAGGGAACCAGAAAAGAGTCAAATAGGAGGAATTCTCTGAAAGATTTGCAAGAGACTGACCATCTGGAATCAGAGGATCAACATCGTATATGTGTTTATACACATATACTAAGATTTCTACACGTAAAGAGTTCCACATATCACTGTACAAGATTTTTATATAGCAAAGCACAAGAACCTGAAGAAAAAGATTGCATGAAGCATTTTTCAGAAGGTTTTTGAAAGGGTTTCAACGTTTTGAGTGGTTTGCTGAAAATGGATGTTTCTCAAAATGATTGCAAAATGGAAGGGTGGCTGTATGTCATCAGGTCCAATAGGTTTGGTTTACAGTTTTCACGCAAAAGGTATTTCATTCTTCAAGAAAACTACCTCAAATGCTACAAAACAAGACCCGTCTCACAGGAAGAGGTAACCTGTTGTTTCTCTTTTGTTTTTCATTCTGTTCTGTTTCTTCATTTGAATTCTGATCAACTCATGATGTGAAAGGATACAGAAAGATAGATGTTTCTTCTTGTTTTCCAGTTCTTTTCTTTTTTTTATTGGGGTAAAGGGGAATTGGATAGGGTTGAGAGAAGGTATGAATGTGCTGGTGCTTGAATTTAATTTGGGCCCTTCTTTTTCTCAAGCAGAATCTGTTTTGTGCTCTGAAAATTGGGGGGTTTGCTGTCTAAAAATTGTCACTGAAATGGATTCTTCCTCATCTGAAATTTTTATCTATTGATACAAGTTCATGATTTTGATTTGGTATCAAATATTTCAGAATCTATCAACTTTACCTTTGATTCCTATATATGATTTTATCTTCCTTAGAAAAAGAAAGGGTGAGAAAGTGAAGGGTTTTCCAAGTGGTTTATTACATTAAAACGATGGTGGGGTTGTGAAGCATATCTTTCTGTGAAAATATTATACCTTGCTGGGAATGGAAGAATGCACCTTTTTAGATTTAATCTTCTCGCATTAAATGTTTGCTAAGCACCCCAAATATGCAGGGTGTTGAGTTGAATCATCGTAACTTATTTATTGACTTCAATAAAAATCAGGATGAGGTATCTTGAAAGTTTTACTGATGGTAGAATCATCTGTAAAAACATAGCTTCGACTTTGATTAAAGATAGGATAAGATTAAACGAACATCAAGCCCTGAAGGCGACATCACAAGAATGGGCATTCTGGAAAGCAGAAGGGGCTAGAAGTTATCCAAATCTGACAATCTGCGATGATTATGACCTGATAATAACGTATTAAATATATTTTAGCTATCGGTGCAGTTATGTTGGAGCAGCAATTCATGGTCGAAAAGAGGCCTCTGTGGTGGAAAACCAAAGTTTTGCAAGGAAAACTAAATTGATGACATGATATACTTACATTTAACATCTAAAATCTATAAGATGCTGTTACATAGTTTTGCAATTTCAATCAGATGAATTGATTATCTATGATAGTAAGGAGAAAGGGCTAATTGAAACTTCACATTTCAGGAGCCACTTAGAAGTGCAAATATAGACTCTTACATTCGCATTACAGATAATGGAAGAGAGAGCATCAATAGGAAAGTATGCCCTCCGTTTTCATGATCTCTGTTTGCTAGTTTATGATGGATGAAATTTTTCTTGGCCCTGCAAGGGAAAGGGTTTTTTTTCCAAGCGCAAGTAATTGTTTGCAACTTGCAGGTCTTCTTCATTTTCACGCTTTATAATACTTTAAAAGACAATGATCAACTTAAGGTGCAGTAAGTTCCAAGTGATTTTATTCTATTTGATTTATAGATTTGAGTAATGCAAGCGCTAATGGTCACATATTTTATAGTTGGGAGCAAGTAGTTCAGAAGATGCGGGAAAATGGATTCGTTCCTTACAGAATGCTGTGGTGAAGGTTTAAAACTGTTTACTAGTAATAAACCATTTCTATAGTTTTTCTGGTGACGAAAACCTCACCTCTTACTATGTTTTCCAGGAGTGCCCAAATCCAGAAAAGGAATTTATGTCTTTCTCTAAGAAGAACAGGCCACCTTCAAGGTATGTCAGGCTCTAGCAAGACAAAAGTTCCTGAAACTGAACCTTGTCATTTGATTTCGTTTTGTTCTTTTTTTGTATTGTCCATTTTTGCATCTCTATTTCTCTCTAACTTTAACAACAATGTTCTTCCATGCTTGTTGAGCATCAGAGAAAAGAGCCTCGTAATACTTTCTTAATTTGATTCTCGAAATGTAATTACCATGAATTCTGCCATTTGAAGAATTGGAACTCCCCCCCATGTACACTCCTCTGTCTTAATCATTTGGGATTCTTGTTTAGCTTAAATGTTTGAAGTAGCAATGCACATAAGCATGCTATTTAGTTGGGTATAAAGCGCTGAACTACGTTGCGTCATTCTTTACTAGAAATCTTAGATTTGTTTCCACTTAAACAATCCAATTTTGTTTTAACAGATTTGGCAGTTCAAAGAGGGCTGACAGTAAAAGATCTGTAGGTTATTACCCCTTCTTGCAGAATGAGGCGGTGACATCTGATGTAATAGCCCCGTCAACATGGAAGATTTTTGGTTGTCAGAACGGTAAGACTTACATTCGTAATCTAACATTCAAGGGCTACTGCTTATATGCTAAAAACTTGTTGCATATTCAGGATTGCGACTCTTCAAAGAAACAAAAGATTGGGATTCTCGGGGGAGGGTAAGTTGCACCCTTTCATAGCTTGCTGGCTATGGATAGCTGCACTTCAATTCTTTAGCTAAAGATGATGTTTTTTCTCAGCATTGGGATGATAATCCAGCTATAATGGCAGTTGGTGTGGTTGATGGAACTCCAGAAGCCATTTTCCGTACTCTTATGTCTCTTGGTGCCTCGAGATCAGAGTAAGATTGCTGGAATGTTTCCTCTCATCTTCTTAAAAGCGGAACTGGAAGCATGCTTCGTAACAATTTTCATCCCGAATGTTTAAGATGTTCATGTAAAAGACTTGTGTATGCACTTGATAAAGTTGGAAGGCGATGAGGCTTTCTTTCATGGCCATACATTTAATACTTTCAACTGTATCAGGGACAGGTCTTATGAGAAAATATGTGACTTCCTTTTATAACTTTTATGAGAATATCTTCAACGTATGGTTTTATGAGCCTGAAGACAAGATTTATAGCCTTCAAAATTCTGAGGTTTCTGAGGAAAATATCACAGCCTTCCTAGTTATGATTCTTAAACTACATGAACCACTTCCATTGGTCAACCCTTGCCCGCAGTTTTTTATTTTAAGATCGGAAGAAATTTAAATTAATTTCTCGCGTTACATTTTTTTCAGATTATCTACGATTTGATATTCCTGAGGCTGACTCAGCATATATACGTCTTGCAGATGGGACTTCTGTTTTTACAGGGGCAGTGTTGTTGAGCACCTTGATGGTCACACAGATATTCTTCATAAGAAGTTATACAGCAATTGGCTACCCTGGTTGGATAAAGACCTTCTGCAAAAAGGAACTTGCTTCTAATATGTGTTCCCATTTACTCATTACTTTTTTGCAGGGGGATGAGGCGAAGAGATTTGTTGTTGCGACGATATTGGAGAAGAGAGGAAGATGGAACATATGGTAACATTTCATAAATTTTATGGAAAACGCATATGATATCAAGAAGGTGTATGGTTTCCACAAGCTACGGCCTTTATTATTTGGCCCTAACATTTCTTCTGGTTTTTTCACAGTGATTCTGTACCATTCCGTGATTCACAAGAAGTGTCCTCCACAAAAAGGATATGTTCGAGCTTGCCTTAAAAGTAATGTATACTTTGCTTTTGGAAATTTAAAGTGCTAATTTACTTTGTAATGCTGCCAATTGACCCAACCATGAATGGGGAAAACAAGAATTTCGTTTCTTCTGAAGTGTTCATTTGCTTTTCTCACTATACTTTGCCGGCGCTTCCAATGATCATAAAAAGTAAAGATTAATTTGAGGCTATCTAACTTGCTTGACGTATGGCTATTTATGAGAGGCTTTTGTGCATGGTGACTCTTGCTTGTTTGCTACATTTCCACTTTATTCTACATCTATTTTTTCTGTTTACAGCCTCAGATGGTTGTGTTGAATTGTTATCCTTCATGCCATAACTTTCCTTAATGTGTATTAATTTATTACAAACCTGCAGGTGGAGGATATGTAATAACTCCTGTAAATCAAGGAAGAGAATCGCTTGTGAAACACATGCTTGCAATTGATTGGAAGTTTTGGAAAGTGTATCTGCGTCCACCGTCCGCAAGATCTATAACCATCCGTATGCTTGAAAGAATTGCAGGTACTTTCTTTTCTACTGATTAGGGAACTGCACTTCTGGTAATTTTAGCTTTGTCTACTGAAAGTTTACTTTATTAAATCACTATCCCTGTTCTTGCATTTTACAGCACTGAGGGAGCTGTTCCGAGCCAAATCTGGCAACCATCCATCCGACTTCTCTTCCTCAGATTCATCAGTAAAAACAATGTTGCCCCAGGCTGGAATGGAGGATATTGAATCAGAAGATAAAGGGCAACAGAAGTTCGAGCAGAATGCTGATTTAAAGGAAAACGAGGCAGAAAAAACAAATTCAGGACGCAGAAGGTTGATGAGCCTGAATGATGCCTCTGATGAATTCTTTGATTTTCCTGATTCCAATGAAGAAATAGATTTTGACTTCTTGGAGAATGGCAGGTATCCTGAAAAGAGTCAAGAACAGCCTTCTTCGGTACTTACTAATCTCCACGACTGAATTTATGCTTTCCAAAATGTAGTTTAACCAGACTTAAAAGACTTCTGTTTTGCTTCTCCTATCATGAACTTCAGATGATGTTGTGAATACTTGCTTAGATTTTTCTTCTCTGTGTATGTTAGAAATGAACTGAGATCAAGAGGTGCAACCTTTGTTTTCTGACATTTTTTGGCATTCAAATGTGCAGCATATATGCCAGCACAGATTATCATCTGCCGCTGTCTTTGTGAAGAAGTTACATGATCTTGCAGGTTAGTCCTGTTGTGGTAGCCAAGATTCTCAATTTAAGGTGACTGTTGGATGGGTCGTATGAACCATTGATTAATTGTGTTCTGATAAGAATTTCCTCGAAACTTTTCTGTTGCAGTTCAGAAGAAGGGTTGTATAGACTTTCAAGAGTTGCCTGAAGATGAAAATGGAGCAACATCCTATGGTAGTACTCTTCCGAAGGACTCAACCTATTCTTTACCTTGCAGTTGGGCTACTGCCGAGCCTTCTACCTTTTTGATTCGTGGAGAAAATTATTTAAAAGACAGTCAGAAGGTGTTCCTTAAATTCTATCTAATTCAGACCAAGGCATTTATTAAGAACTTCCACCATTCTTCCAGATTCTCTGCTTAAGCATTTTTCTTTCTCCAGATCAAAGCAAAAGGTTCATTAATGCAAATGGTTGGAGCCGATTGGCTAAGATCCGACCACCGAGAGGATGATCTTGGAAGCCGTCCTGAGAGTATCGTTCAGGTTTTTTGACAACCATCTCTATAAACTACGTGAATACATCTTCTTGAAAGGAAAAGATCATGAACAATTATAGAAACGCAATTCTTCTCATAGAAGCACTTGTTGCTGGATTCATGCAGAAGTATGCAGCACAAGGTCGACCAGAATTCTTCTTCGTCGTCAATATACAGGTTAATTAAAATTAAATTAACCATTCTTGTTGCTTTAAATGCTGATGATGATTCTCCCCGTCATCAAGAAACAGATTATGTGATATTTGATCATGAATCAGGTCCCCGGTGCAACCCATTATACCATCGGCCTATATTATATGTTAAAAACTCCTCTGGAAGAAACTCCCTTGCTACACAGCTTTGTCCACGGTGATGACGCCTTTAGGAATTCAAGATTTAAGCTCATACCTAATATTTCTAAGGTTAGTAGCAAAGTTTGACTCGGTTTGGATTCATGGAATATCACACAAATGGTCGTGCCACTTACATTTTAATTTGCATTGTCTGTAATTTATTAGGGATCATGGATAGTCAAGCAGAGTGTTGGTAAGAAAGCTTGCTTGGTTGGTCAAATACTAGAAATACATTATTTTCGTGGGAAGAATTACTTGGAGGTAGGTTATGAATAATGTTTTCTGCATCTATATATAGTTTTCAGGTCGAGCATATCGCGTTTGTTTGAAGAATAATATAAAATCATTCTTGAAGTTCCATTAGATTTAATTTTGATATGATACGGGAATTTCATCTAATAACCTAAGCTTCTGACAATGTTATCGTATGCCAACATTTGTCTGGATTTCAGGTTGACATTGATGTCGGATCTTCCACCGTTGCCGGGGGGGTGATGAGTCTTGTTCTCGGATACCTAAACAATTTGGTCATAGAAATGGCATTTCTCGTGCAGGTGACACATATTAATCTCTGTATAACTCTGTATGTGCATGATTCATGAAAATAATAAATTCTCCAAGAGATCGAACGATAACGTTTCCAAGTTTCAAGTGATTTTGCTAAAAAATTGTGCTGATTTGAAGATTAAGACAATACCAGCATGAGCGTTGGAAAGTCTTTTTTTGTTACTCCACGAAACAAAAAGCATTGACGCTTGCTGTCTCAAAAAATTGTGTAGGGTAACAATGAGGAGGAGCTCCCGGAAATCCTTCTCGGAACTTGTCGACTCAATAATCTGGATGTATCCAAATCCGTCCCTGTATAGCCATAATATCATGACCTGCACTTTTTTCTTCTGACATCTCCATGTGAGAATGTTGAAGCTGGATAAGAAAGGCAGAATGACGAAAATGGCAGGCGAGGTGCTCCATGATCATGGAATTAACACCTGTACGTGCCCCCTTTTCTTTCATTCAAGGTTCAAACGGCAATAATTTGCTAATTTCGTCAGTCATTCTTTGATAGGGCAATTTATTTTCTACATCTTTTATTATTATTTTCCCTCGTAGAGATGCATAACCAACTATATGCTATTCTACATATTTTCTTAATCTAATTTGCTAGTCGAGCCATTGTTCTATATAGAATATATTTTGTCAGGTGCTTTGTTCTTCATGTTATCTTTTGTGAGCGTTAAAATGGCGTTGGATTTTCCCTCCAATAATCACGTTGGATGGCTGTGAATCGCATAACTGTTAGGGTTTTTTTTTTTTTTTTTCCTATTAATGAATGGGAAATTATGAAGCAAGGCCAGGATGGTTAGAAAAGAAATTGAGCTTCAAGCCCAGTGACACGTGCTGGGATGAAACCCAAAATGCTTGAGAATTGTCAGAAATCAAAACTAGAAAGCTCAGGGACTAAAGAAGCCCACGATAGTAAATATATCTGTAGTCCAGTCCATTCTAGAAAATATTCAGAACTGTCACAAGGATTGACATTTTAAAAATGGTGTTTGATAAAGAGTTTTAACCGGAGTTTTAAAGAAAATTAAATTAAATTCTTTTGATGTTTTGGATAGTTTTGATGAGTTAATATAAAAAAAAATTAAATAAAAAATATTATTTTTATATATTTTTAAACAAAAATTTTTTTAAAAAATAGTTTTTTCTTAAGCCCATGAATTTTATCAAGTTCGGTGTTGGATATAGATTGTCTTAAGATTTCTATATGGTGGGTTGATAGATCATTTTTTTTTTTTTTTCTAGTTGCTGCTTTCAAGTTTTTAATAAACAAAACAACATTTTTTTGATAAAAAAAATATATATTTTTCAAAGGTTTTAAATTTTCAAGTCATCAGATTAACTTATGAGTAGATTTTATAATTATGCTTACAGCAATTAAAAAAAAAAAAAAAAAACAAGAACAACCTTATAAATGAACCTAAAAGAATAATCCAACCAGACTTTTCTCGAGGCCCGTGAAGAAAATCAGCAGTGGTACGGTTTTCGATATGAATGGGCTTCGACCACAATATAAACATTAAAATAAAGCTAAGTTAAAGTAGGCTTTTTGTCTCTTTAAACTATGCTCCAAATACAGAAAATGTGACGATGTAGCCATGAATCTGTCACTCTTCATTTGCCTATTTTCTATCTAACATCTGGAATGAAAATGTTATCCCTTTGATTGAAAACCCAACCATTTTCCACAACTTGCCCAAAATACCCTCACCAAAATCACTTTACACTATGGGTTGATCTGCCATTTCGCCATCCAACATTTATTAATTATCCAACGTCGTCCCCACGTAGTACCATCAGATTTGATGCACCCACGTGGCACGTGGCTACTTTCAAAGACGTTTTGTTGTTTTATTTTTACTATTTTTTCTTTTTATTTTATGAGTCCGTATTCTATAGACATGTCTGTTCACAAAAAAATAAATAATAATAATAATTAACCTCTTTATGTGATTTTTGAGGTATTTTAAAAACTGTTTGCATGTACTTAACACTCCCTAGATGAATTATGAAATATGAACTAATGTTCTTCCGAAAATCTTTCGTTTTTGTAATTTCATTACATTTTAACCCTCACGCTTAATTTATGTAATTAATTAACTTAAATCGTGTTTTGCGTTATTACTTTTCTACGAAAAAAAAGAGTCCCACATGTTACCATCACATTCAATATTGTCCCTTTCCCGGCGCCTAAAACGGGCGATGACCAGAAATATACAAGCATTGTTTTCTACACCGCCATTATTTTTCAAGGTTATAATAAACACGCAACCACGTGGCACCATCACATGCTGCTTTCTACATCTTCTTTGCAATCCATCGTAGTAGTTACATGACAGCATGTCGTCTGATCTATAAATTATGGCACGTTATATGGTAGCATTATATTTTTCTATGTAGAATTTCCTAGTGTATATATTATATAGCGACAATCCTGCCTAATGGCTAGCGATGCATATGCAAGAAGTGCACAAATTCCATGGCTATTGCTTATTTTGTCAACACTTATTTGAATCTGTTTAGAGCCTTCTGTCTTGAAGACTTTGAACGTTCAAATTTAAAGGTTTTTACATCCTTCGTCGAGTGCTGCTGCCACGTGATGGGGGTATCGCTGACCATTTGGATTTTGTGTGCAAAGACATCCTGTTTTTGGCATGTTATAGCGAGTGGCTCCTCTGCCTAAGCAATGCAACTATGTGGTGAGTGCTTGGGAGGTAGGGTAATTTTTAAAAATTACAAAAAATATATTAAATTGATATATTTTTTAGTGTTTTTTTTAATGATTTTAACATGTTGGTATTAAAATATATATATTATATTAACATTTTCCAAGCATGAAGTTTAAAATACCGTGCATAATAAAATTAAACATATATGTAGTGGACTTCAATATTAGAAAACAACGATTTTCTTGGACAACTCTGCGTGGTTAATGCCAGGGATACCAGATTTACTTATAAAACGACTTCGTAGCATCTATATATTATAATGAAAACAAATATATATAATAGAGAGAATATTGGGTTTTTCTAGCACCCATTACTGTTTTGATGGAAAAGTTACAGATATTTTACACGATTGATAAAACATCAATTGCACGATACCATCTCGAATAAAGAGTTGTAGCTGGTAGAAAAAATATTGAGTTTTTCTAGCATTATCCTATCTCAAAAGTTTGAACTGAAACTTGTTGTCGTGGGAAAAAAAAAAAATAGCACAGTGACTAGAATTATTATCCAAGATGTCGTGATTTAAAATTTATTTGTTAAAATAACATAACTAGATTAGAGGTCACATGCGTCACCGGTAAAAAGACACCAGTGAAACAACCGCCACCAAGAGAGGTGCATATAACACATGCCTCCGGTTGAATTAAAACCGGCAGAAATCCTTGGCATGGGTCTTACCTCCACTTTTCATTCGTACTGCACGTGAAACATACGCCTCTCAACTAGTTGTGTTATTTTCACAAATGAATTTTCAAGTGTGCTATTTTAACTAGCATTTTAGTAAGAGTATTTTAAAAAAAAAAAAAAAAAAACCTTACACAAATGATAACATTGTCGAGAAGTAAATTAGTTGCCACTAGAGATGATCATCTAAACACTCTGAAAAAAACTTAGGTTTCTTATGATATTTTACTGTTTATATAAATATTTAAGCACTTTAATATTTTTTATAATAATTTTATTACAAATCTATGTCAAATTCAATTAAATAAAGCACATGAAAGGCTAGAGATTGTGGGTTCAAGCATAGAGACTGTGGGTACAAGTGCTGGGGACATATCTATTTTCTGAAGTGTGACAGACGACCTATCATTTGTTGCGTTTTTTTTTTTTTTTAAATACAAGGGACATGTCGTCTAACTCTTAATAAAAAAAAAAAATATAAGGCCAATAAAAAATAATATGGCGGGTCAAGTGTTTGGCAGGCCTGGGCCATTGCTATTTTTTTTCTCTATTTTTTTTTGTCTCTGTTCTCTTTGACGCATTGAAAAAAATTAACAAGATTTACCTGCTTTTCGGTCTTGATATAGTTCGTAAATACTATTGTAAATATTTATTTAAATTTCAATAATATTTTTTTAACTATCATGTATATGCTATGAATAATAATAATAATAATATTGATAAAAAATTGATTGAAGTTGCTTTTTTATTGTTGAGATGTTTAAATCCATTTCAAACATGATTTTATCATGTTTATATATTTTTTTTAGTTTTCAATCCCACAAAATATGAACATATTATTTTAATATTTTTTTATTTTCTTTAACAATCATGAAATTTTATTTAAAAAACATGAACGACTTTAATTAAAAAGATTAATATGTTGGCAGAGACAAATAAGAGATGTATTAATAAAAAATTGTATTTATATGAAAGAAATTAAAGTGGTTATATTTTCAAGTTTAATGATAATGACAACTACTAATTTTCTAAGATGTGAATTTTTTTATTATATTAAAATAATTTGAGTCTTCACGCAATTGAACATGGCCATACAAACTAATCGAAAGTGTATTTTTTCAAGGATTCCAAGTAAGCTCACGGTTAGAAAAATAACCACTAAAACCAATTATGAAAAAAATCAATGCAATATTTCTCGGAGGAGAACAAAGTTAAATGTCAAACGTTTAAGAATCAAGGAAGCAACGGAAACCCGTTGAAGGCACGGAGCTTCACCGTTCAAAATCACAAGTCAAAATTAAACGCCGCCGACGCGTTATATTGCATCCTGGATTTTGGGTGTCCATCGGTTAACCTTTCCTGGCCGGTAAACACCTCCCATGTCAGATTTTATCCCCTGTTGCACCCGGTAATCTTGTCGGTGCTTTTTGTGTCGGCACCGACACGCCAGATTTATTACCGGAAGACAGCCTTTTTCCTTTCATGCAGTTTTTATTACAAGCCACTAAAAATACAGGGGTTTTATTGGAATTTCACGTGTGCTAAAGGGAAGGAGAGGAATTGTGTGCTGTAGGATTGTGGAACCGTGTGCATCAAAGTAGGCTTGATCGATTAAATGCCTTTGATTGTGATTTGTGGGACCAGATTGGGCTTTCATTTCCACAGGTGAGAGTAGCTTGATCACAAATGCACGTGGCTTGCTTAAAGGAAGGTGTACCTCCAAAATCTTGACGCCCTAGCCCATGTTAAGTCTCTGAACCACGTTTATTTTAAGGTTTTGAGAGAATATTTGTGACTAAGAAAAGTCTAATTTGTGATTAAGAAAAGCCGATTGAATCTCAAGAGATGTTTTCTTTTCATTGACAAGGAAAAAAATAAATTATTTCCACTACTGTTTTAAAGCTTCCAATATTATTGGGTTAGTTTGGTGTATTAAAAACAAATCTTTTGAACGATAAGGTTTTAGTTAAATACTAAACATAATATGCGTTACACTGCAATTTTTTTTTCTTATAAAAAATAATGATAAGGTATTGCAAACAAATAAATAAGCGTGTTTTTTTTTAATAAATCAAGTTTAATAAATTAACTTATTTTTAATTAGACAGGTGTTAATTTCAAAACAAAAAAGCCCATCAACCAAGATGATCATACATGTCGAAAAAACGAATACACGAAACTATCGAGCAAATTGAAATGAAAATAGAAAACAAGTTAATCAAGTAAATTCTAGACCATATATACGCGAGCACTGAAAATCAATGGATAACTATTGATCTTCGTTTATTACTGTACTATTCCCAATTATAACTTATACGAGGAGGGCGTTGCATAATTCTGATAAATAATATATCAGTAAAATTTGTGCTCGACCCCCTTTTTTTTTTAATACAATTAGCAACTTAAATTCTAAATTAATCAAGAAGAAGGGCCGGGGGGGGGGGGAAGGGACACCGACAAGAAGTTATAACACGTCATAAAATTCCACTACAAAATACATAACATTACCGTAGAAATGTAAATTTAGTTATACCTCATTTGAATGTAAAATATCTTTTCGTACATGCATTATAAATAGACCAAGCATTTTTTTTTTCCATAAATATTTAAGAGCGTAACAGCTTTTATTTTAGATGTATTTTAAAAGTGAATTGTATTTGAAAAAAATATAAAACATAAAATTGATATTTATTTAATACTTTTTATGATTTTAATATATCAGTTTTAAATTTTTTTAAAAAAATTTACATCACAATTTCAAATATGTACTTGTAAAATATGATTCAATGACTTGTTTATCCCGTAAAAAAACCTTGTGAGGAAAATTAATTTTATCACTCGCAATTTACAAAATACAAAGGTATAATAGCATCAAGTGTATATTCGTGGGTCTTGTCTTTTCTTGTTATTAACTCCTGTTGTTATTTGCTTGTGTCCTAGCAAAGAAACCGTAGGGGTGCACCCACAGCCTTTTGGCAAACTTTGACAGCAATTCTCCTACGCTAGATTGCTTACTGATCTGTGGACTATGCTCCATGATCCTTATACATGACATGGCCCACACCACTCTATAAGATCACATCTGTCCCTACTTCTATTTTGCACGGCTGTGCATTCGAAGGTCCCACGTAACCTCTTATCAGGGCCCCACTTTGGTCATGATCAACGAACTGATCATATGACCCCAAAAAGGTAATAAAAATAATTCCCCTAGGACACTTTCGTCTCACAAGAGTCAGACATACGACGTGGCAACCAATGATTAGTCGATCTTGGACAAAACTATCACTGCACAATTCCCTAGACAAATTCACGTGACATCAAAGTCACAGTAGTCCACTTACGGTATGGTACACTACCCAGCTGGAACTGAGCAGGTTTTGATTCGCTGTGTGGATCCCACGGTTACACGGTAAATTCTGATGTCTTGGTCCACGCTTGATCAGCGCGTGGATTATATTGCTCCTCTAAACTCTTTTCAACGTGCAAGCAAAGATGCGTCCCACCATGAACGTGGCGGCTTACTTGGACGCACGCACGATGCATGTGCAATCTCTCTCCGCTTATCTCGCCGGGTACAGCCACGTCACCTACTATTCCAACGAACTATCAATTGACCGTAATAGCCAATCACCAATCACGTATAGCTGGGATAAGCAAGGGCAATTTAGCCATAACCAGACAGGAAGGTTACAGTGTCATTTCGTTTATCATACCCCACGCGTGTGTGTGACAACCAACATGTTAACACAAAATGGATTAATTTTTAATGACAGGGAATGACCACCTAGAAAATCGGAGGACAGAAGACTTTGGTGTTTGAATCAAACGAATTTGCTATTTTTTTATATCGAATGATAGTCCAAGGTTAGTGAAATAATGTATGCATAAAATGTATTTGATAATAAGATACGTTGCATAGTATTTTTACAAAATTGATTTTTAATCCTATATTATTCATCAAAATATTTTTTATATTATCATGCTAAAATTATCAAAAAACATATGAAATGTTTTTATAAATTAATATTTTAAAAAATAATTTAAACCACATTACCAAATAGAGTTTTAGCAATCATATATTCGATGCCCATGTCTGAAGGGATTTGCAATTAATCAACACAGCAACGACTCAATTGTTAAGCATAATTAACCAGCCTGCGCCATGGATATGTTTGGATGGATCATTGTTGAGTTTTGCAATTTAATGCATGCTTGTGCTGTTAGGGCACAAAAGCATGTGCTGTTCTTCTTTAGCTACTGTGGATGGTCAAAAAACTTCCTTGCCGACACATGGATGCTTGATTAATTATTAATGGGGAGGGGGAGTTTCTGGACTCCCGAGATAAAAAAAATTTCTCTCGACAAGGACAATATTTATGATGTGAAGCTGGACCGACGCAGAGTCGTGGATTAAAGACGATTGTCTAGGAACAAATTACGCAAGTTTCTTCTATAAAATGCAGAATAGACAAATGGAGTGTTAGAAAAAAATGTGTGTTATAGATTACTTGTATCTCTTCGGTGTTTTTTTTTTTTTAAAAAAACATTTTGGCCTTCATGTGTGCCTGTAAGACTCTAGATAGGCACGAATTAGTTTAATTGTCTTGCCACGTTTTAAGATGGTAAAGCTCATTCAGCTTCCATTTTTTTTTTTTTTTTTTTTTGAGTGCGTGAACTAGAATTGTTGCTCAACGTTGACACAATTCTCTGGGTTCACTTTTCTTTGAAGGGAAGAAAAAAAAACGCAGACGGTATGCTTATAGTTTTCAAGATGATCAAGAAATTAGTCTCATTAAACAAATGTATTTTCACTTGGCATTCAAATATAAAATTTCCATAAAACGAATACCCAAAGGGTATGTATGAAAGTTTTTTTCTCAACGATTGGAAGCAAGAAGCTGTGGATTTTACAGCCTTTGTACAGGGAGACGCAGGCTAACTGACAATTTTTCAGTGATACATATCTTGGCATGATTTATTTTTTACATCGTTATAAATAATCCATGTAATCTTGGAGTATATTTTTTTACTTCAATTCGTTTTATTTCTCACCGGTATATATATAATACTCACTAGTTTAATTGCAGGGGTTTTGCCACCTTCAAGACAAATTTAAATAAAACCTGAAAAAATATTCAAGTTATAAAAAATTATTTGATATTATTATTAAATATGATTCAATGCATCAACTTTGAAATTGTCCAACATAATTTTATCTAGTCTAAATTTAAAATTAAATCATGTGAAAATCGTTATGATATGATATAATTAACATGATAGGTCCAAAAATAACTCAAATAACTGATACTAAATTTTTATTTGAAATTACAATAACTTCATAAAAAACAAACTAAAATAATTTATAAAAACATTATAAAAATTAAAATAATAGCAAAAGATAAAATTGAGAACCGGGTTGACACACCCTTAGCTAACTCTTTTAGATAATATTGTATAATCTCCGGGTGTATATTCAATAATAAGAGGAAGGAATTACACCGGCCCTTTTTCCTCAGTTTTTGCAGGCATCTTCTTTCTTCCATGATGGTAGCTGCACAATTTCCAGTAGTGCATGGAGCCTCACCTATGGCTGCCTTGGAATGTATTTGGGAATTCTACCAAACTTACTTTTTCAAAGTTAGAGAAGTCTTTCGGAAGGAAATGATTCAAGGAGTGCGATCCAAGTTAGTTTAAAAAGAAAGGGTCAAAAAAGGGCGCATGAGAACAATACCCTCTCAATTAACATTGAATTCTTTTTGCAGAGAGCAGAGAAGAGTATTTCTGAAGGGATTGATGCAGAAGCCATGGGGTAAACCTCAAGTCAGCTCGAGGACAGTGAAAGGAGACGACTCAGGCGGAGGGTTGCGGGAGAGAGCCCATCATCTCGTGTTAGGCCCATGCAGAACGTTTTTCTGGTGTGCCCTCGCTTTTATCAAGACTAGACCTCCATTAATTACTAAACCCTAGATTATTCATCGCCTTTAATTGCCTGCAAAGCCTTTCCCGTTTTCAGGACACCTGTGGAAAAAAAAAAAAGGCTGCTTAGGTGGAATTGAAGTGGACCGCTGTAAAGTGTATACTCTAGAAATTGTTAAGACATGAAATCACTGTGTAAGAGAAGAAAGTGCGGGAGGAGGGTCGAATGTAGCAGTACAGCATTCAACATTGTACCACTCCTTTTGTACTTTGAATTGGGTTTTGTCTGCCAATGGTGAAAGACACTCCTTTTATTATCGATCTGGAAATTAACTCGTCAATAAAATTAGAGAGAGAAGGTTTTGAAAATATAAAACTTTTTTTAATTAAATATATTTATTATTTATGTTTTAAAATAATAATCAAATATAATATTACTATATTGTATTTTAAAAAATAGAACCAAATAACATGTCAAAAATCAATTTCTGTGATTTTTTAAATTAGTCTTATCACACCTGTTGCTATTTTCATTTTATTTTTTCCCTTTAATCTCTGTTTATTTATTAACGCGTTATGTGTTTGAACTTTGAAGTCACGCATGGTGCATGAACTGTGGAGATTAGAGATCGTTATCTATTGGCTTAACTTACCTATATTTCTTCTATCACGGGAGAAAATTAACCAGAAAAGGAATACAGGGAGAGAATAAAGTATTGATAACAAAATAAGTGTTATCTTTTATCCCTATTATTAATAATTGTGATTTTGAAAATGTAGTACATGGTGTTTTTTAAAAGTATTTTAAAATTTAAAATAATAATATACTCTATACACACCTCTTATGAGTAATTTATTAATAAAAAAAGAACTCAATAAATCCAGTTTAGGGCAAGAAACCTTGGGGGGTGAACTAGCTAGACGAGAGAGAGTTCAGGGAGGAATCAGAAATATGTCAAAGACTGGGTACTGATTCGTAGTTACCCATTTAAAACGAGGGAACTGGAAGCCCAGCTTCTACAGTCTCTCTCGATATTGGAGTTACAGAATCCAAAAGGAATGTGCACACAGCAGTGAAAAAACCTGACAAAAGCCACAGGCTCTCTCTATTTCTGTGAATCTATTATCTATACGTTATCCAATCTCTGGTTCTCTCTTCACAACATTCCGCATAAATGATGTAAAAAGGATGAAAACTCGTAATTTCTCGAGGACTAAGCTGCAAAATGTCACAATGAATTGATTAGATTATTTTTATTAAATTCTTCATTTTTACTCTGTATTGCTATCTCTGGGTTTTTATCAGATTAAGAGAGTCACGACTTCAACTTAATTTTAATGGGTCAACGAGTGTTTGGTATGGTAATTTATGATATTTTTTATTTTTTTTATTTTTAACATTGATATATTAAAATTATTTTTAAAAATATTAATTTAATATTTTTTAAAATAACGTGCACCTTTAAAATACAGTTTCAAAAATAAACACACGAAAAATGCTAACACACTACATGTTTTTTGGATACGAAGAAGAAAACAATATATTTTTTTTTTTTTGTAATTTGAAGACATTCACTTTAAATGATTGAGCAAGATGTCCATTAACACCAACAAAACACAAAGATAAAAGGAAAAAAAAAAAAAAAAAAGAGGGAATTTTTTTTTTTAAAAAAAGGGGAGGTGCGGTGGGAGGTGGTGTGGGGCCCGTGTGGGTAAGAAGAGAGAGAGAGAAGACTTCAACATCAAGACAGTGAAGAAGGAGAAGGAGAAGAAGAAGGATAGTAGTAAAAAAAGTACAGCTAGCTAGCAATGAAGGAGGAGGCTCAACTACCATATAGCGCCCTTTCCTTTCCTTCTTCAATCACTTGCTACTAACACTATTAGTACTACCCACCCACCTCTCCCTTCCTGTTTCAAAACTCAAAACACATATCACACATTCCCCTCTCCTCTCTTCACCTCAGTACTTCACTCCTACCGCCCTCTCTCTCTCTCTCTCTCTCTCTCTATAAGGTAATGCACTAAATGCTGGTTAATAGTACTGCTTCTGTATCTGTGCTGCTTGGTTTTGCTTTGTTTGTGAGAAACTGAGCACTTCCTCTGGGTTTTTCTTTTCTCCGAGAGAAATTCAGCATTGTTTTGGGTTTTGGGCGGGAATCCATTTGTGTTTTGGCTCTGCGTTTTTGGTGGTTTTGAGCTGAATTGATTGTTCTGTTTCTCAAATTGGGTTTTAAAATTGTTTTTCAAACGTGAATTTCAAATGCCGGCATGGTTTGTTTCACTTGAGGGTTAATTGATTAATTTAGATGAATGGCAACCTTGTTTGGCTGCTGGGAAACAAAGGAAAGAACTCGAGAAAACTCACTGTATTTTCCCGATTTCAGGGCCAAACTGGGTTCCCTTCTCTGCTTTTCTCAAATTTGTTGGCAATCAAATTAAGCATTAAACTAAGATATTTCCTCCAACAAATTACAAGAATCCGAGTAGGTTCATTGCATTGTTTGTCCATTAGCATTTCATAAACAACAATTAAGCATCAATTAATTATATATTTGTTTTGCAGGAATTTGAAAGCACAAACTTCCAAAATTCGAATTACCAAGAACCCCCTTCCCTCCCTCCCCAAGGTAATTTTCTTCCCAAATTAGATTTCAAATTCCACACCGCTAAATTCCAAATAAGAAAAGTAAAGCAGGGATATTATTTCTTTCTTGACCTAATAAACGCGTAGCATTTTTTCTAAAATACAATCCATAATGGATTGACAGAGAGAAAATTAAACATTTTCATTTTTGAACTTTTCAAAGACCCACAGAAAAAAACGCCACAAACCACTCTTAATTATTACGTTACTACTACACATATAGTAGTATTACGTTTTGCCCATTACTATTTTTCTTTCTATTTTCTCACGATAAAAAATTTCTCAGGAAAAAAAGAAGTTTTAGAGAAGTGAAGAGAAAATGATTGGACAAACAAATACTTCTGGTAGTTTCATGGACGAGATAGATTGTGGAAGCTTCTTCGACCACATCGACGACCTCCTAGACTTCCCGTCTGATGATGTCGACGCTAGTTTGCCTGACTGCACCACCACAAACAACCATGCTAGTTGTTTCATTGACAACGACGATAACTCTTTTCCTGGTATTTGGTCGACTCAGTCCGACTCACTCCCCGGTTCTGCCTCTGACCTCTCCGCCGAGTTGTCCGTTCCGGTGAGTTGATTTAATTAATTCTACACGCGGCTTTTTCTGTAATTCGGTGTCGCTAATTTCTAACCGTTGGATTTTGTGTGCTGTGATGTCATTGACTGCCACGCTGGCAATTCGTGTCAGAATTTGAAAGCCTTTGATTTCTGGTGTCCAGGGGTGTTTTAGTAATTGTATGTATTGTCGGCGACACGCTGGATTGTTTTATTTTGGTTCTGGTTCAGCTGTGTAAGTCACGTGGGTTGTCATGTGATTTACTTAAAGTGAAATTATTATCATGTGCAAGCTGTTATAACCTTTATAGGCCCACCAGAAAAGCAGAGAGAGTTTTTTTTGTTAATGTTAATTGTGTGTCAAGCAACTGAGAAGTTCAGGTTATGATTGCTAATTAATTATCTTTAATGAAAAGATTCATGTTGTCAAGCAATTATGAGCTGTCATCGACTAAAATGTTTTAACTGTTAGATGCTAATTAAGGTTGTTTAGACTTCAATTGGAAGCAATATTTGATTTTGAATTGGTGGAACTCATCGTGTGCTGGTTTAATTTTGTGTATACAGATTGGAATTTGTGTTTTTGGAATTTAAAATATGTGATTTTGTGTTGCAGTACGAAGATATTGTTCAGCTGGAATGGCTATCGAACTTTGTGGAGGATTCCTTCTCTGGGGGGAGCCTGACAATGAAGAAAGAGGAGTCTGTGTCTGTCGACAAAAAGGACTCGACGCCACACCACCAGTTCCAGACTTCCAGCCCAGTTTCTGTCCTTGAGAGCAGTGGCTACTGCTCAGGAGAGAAAAATGCACCTCGTAGCCCCGAGGTTGTTGCTTCTGGCAAATGCGGGCGTGCTCGCAGCAAGCGTCCTCGCCCTGCTGCGTTCACTCCTCGCCCTGCAATGCAACTCGTTTCGCCAACATCGTCAATCACTGAGGTGCCCCAGCAATTTGTTTCCCCTAGGGTCCCTTCAGATTCCGAGAGCTTTGCCGAGTCAAGACTTGTGATCAAGATACCAGATCATGTTGACCCAGAACATAAGAAGAAGAAGAAAATTAAGTTTATTGTTCCGTCAGGTACTGTGGAGATGAATCAAAACTCACAGCCACAGCAAGCAGTTAGGAAATGCATGCATTGTGAGATAACCAAGACCCCACAATGGAGAGCAGGACCAATGGGTCCAAAAACCCTTTGCAATGCCTGCGGTGTTCGATACAAGTCGGGCCGGCTTTTCCCCGAGTACCGGCCTGCAGCCAGTCCAACCTTTGTTCCTTCCCTGCACTCTAATTCGCATAAGAAAGTTGTTGAGATGAGAGCAAAGACTGGGGAGAAAATTACTACCAGCAGACCTGCTACAATGATGGTCAACTCGCCAGAGTTGATTCCAAATGAGAGCAACCCTGCAATGGATTACATGTGAGGGAGGATGTAGAGAACAGTGTTCCTGTTGGATCATTTCACTTTGCCGGCCCCCTATTTTCACTGTCATGCTGCTCGCTCGCTGTTATTTCATTTCTTTGTTCATGGGATTTTGTACAGATGGAATGGGGCAAATAGCACTAGATGACCACAATTTTAGCTGATAGAGAAGCACTGTAAGGAAGAACTCAGAAAAGGGTTAGAGCGTAATGGAAGCTTAAGGGGTAGTAGAGTTTTAGAGTCAATCAAGGGTAGGTTCTTAATTAAGGTAACTAGGTATTGAGAGTCTCTGTTCGTTTCTCTTTTGCATTCTTTTCCCTGTTTTCTTTTGCCATGAGTATTCTTTTTGCAGTCCAATTTGTTAGTAAAAAACCCTGAGACGAGTAATGGATTTTGAGCACATGTAATGATTCATCAATCCTCAATTTCCTTCTCCCATGCACGGCACTGTTCTAATTTTTAGATCGCACATTTCAGCTATGTTCGGTCTGTCTGCGAAGCCTGGGTTTTTTTAATGCTTTGTCAATACCTTAATGGCCTCAGCTTTCTTGACTGGAGAAGTGTATCCAAGAATGCCTGGATTCTATGCTCAATGGTAATTGAGCTTCTTGCACCGCCTCTATGGATCAATCTTCTATCTAGTTCTGATGCTCGGTGAATTGAGAGCATTACAGTCGAGAGAATTCAGGAGATTCGCAAATTCTGTCAGGTCACTTTGAAGTTAACAAATCATCTTGATGAACCATCAAACTAGTGAACTGCACAAATGATGGATGTGTTCTCTAGTGATCTGGTGGATTGGAAATCTGATCACAACCTTGTATTCATGAGGAAATCCAACTCTGTGCCGTTGATTTCATCAGATGTTATAATGAATTAGGTGGAACACAAGATCGAGAAAAAGTCCTGGCACCTTCGAGGATAAAACTGCTCATCTTTGGTACAGGCATCAGGATATACATTAAGGGGATATTGACGAATCACTGCATCCATGAAAATAATGAAATCCATGTCTCTGTGGTGGGAATCAAATAGCCTGGCGATAACAGGCGTCACGTTTGAACTTCCCCATGAGACAATGGCCTCGATTGAGAGCATGCAATCATGGAACAACGCGATGCAGACTCGTCTTCTTCATAGCCCGGAGAAGGAAAAGCTAGCAGCTAGTTGGCAAGAGAAAAAGAACCAGTGGGATCTTTGGATTCCCATATGAAATTCAAGCTTGCTTCTGCTCGTTGGTGTGGCCCAGCCATGATGTCCAGCACTAAATAATTTGAACAAAAACCAATTCTCCAAGACAAGTCAGATTATTGAAGGAATTCAGCTTCATAACCTGGACAGAAGGAATTTGCTTGCTTAAACTTCAGCCCATGTAGTAATCATCATAACCACACCTTAGTTTGTTAACGGGGCATCTGGCAAGACGTCGTAATCTGACCCTACACCACCACAGAAAGTCACAGTGAAGAATAATTAGTGTTGAAAAAGAACACAAAAAATAGATTGAATCAATCATTATAGTTTGCTTCCACAAGTTTAAAGTTCGATTGAACATTTTAATCATAAGGTGTGGTATTGTGTTCAAAGACATGTTCTACGTTTATGCTTTGATCTTGCAAGAATGACAACGTACCATGAGCAAGAATTGTCTATTCGATCACCAAATTGAAAGGCCTTAACGACCTAATTTGGAGTGAACCCCATTTTCTCATTTCACGCATGAATATGCAAGCAGAAGGGTTTCTTTTTTTCTCCCTCCTTTAATTGCAGGCTAAGCATTGATTTTGCAACACTGAGGACCCCTATCTTATGAAAAAAAATCTAGAATTTTAATCTCTTTTTATAATAATAATAAAAACACACATTAATTCTGTAAATTTCACTTCGTGTACTACTTTCTTTATTATAACTAATAATATTAAAAACCAATGGCTTTTTTTTTTTTTTAAATAATAATTTAAATGTTAGAGACAAGCTCTTCTCATTGTTCAACTTCGTTTCTTGAAACCATATACATCTAGTTTTCCACCTGTAATCTTAATTGTCAAAAAAGTTGTAGCCCAACTACCATCCATATTCCATATCCTTCTCCACTTAAACGGTCTGATGAGTAAAAAAATTAAATAATTGATTAAATAAAAAAAATAACTGAAAAAATAAAATTATGAAAAAAAAAAAACCGATTAAAATTTTAAAAAAAATCAACTGGTTCGGTTTGATTTTGGTTTTATAAGTTTGAAATCGAAAAAATCGAACTGAATCCAAATAAAAAAACTGAGCCAAACAAGAAAAAACCAAGCCAAACTGGAAAAATCCGAGCAAAAACCAAGCCAAATCAGTTTAAACCAGTTTTAGTTTGGTTTTGGTTTAATTATTTTTTTTTTAATAAAAATCAAACCAAAACAAAAAATAATTACCATATCACAAGTTTCTATCTCTGATTTATAATAATAGTAATAAAAAAAAACCAATAATTGCCTGAACACTCTAAAATAACTGGGTTTTTTTTTTAGTACTTTAATATTCATATAAATAATAACAAACATTAAAATATTTTTAATTGTTTTATACCAGTTTCATGGTATAATTGAAGTGGTTGCAAAAATTGAAGTCGCCAGTACGATTCTTGCCAGGACGTGCATATTGGCTGCATTGTGTCATGATAATTTTTATTGTTATAATGTTTTTTTTAAATAAAATACATAAATGGCGGATAATGAGTGGACAACATGAAAAGCTAGGTGCATGTTGTTGAATATTTTTTGTGTTTTCCATTTTTTATTTGGTTTGTTTTTTTGACACCTCAATTTTTTTTTTCATGTTCAATCACTTTAGTTTATTTATAGTTCTTAAATATGATTATAAAATTTTTATTTAAATCTTAATAATTATTTTTGCACTTTTTATGTATCTGATATGGAAATAATGATATTAATAATATTTTTTTCATGAAAATTTGATTGAAAATTGATGTTTTATTGTTAAAACTTTTGAACATAATTTTATCATATTTTATTATTTGTTAAGTTTTTAATTACACAAAATATGGGCATATTATTTTTATATTTATTATTAATTTATTTTAACAATTTTATTTTTTAAAAACAAAAATAATAATTTCAGTTAAAAATATTGTATTAAATAAGATAAATAAGAGATATATTAATAAAAAAAATTATCCTTATAAAAAAAAAACCAAAAACAATTATATTTTCAAATTTGATAATAATACCCAAAAGAAAAATCACCATACCTTGAAAAAAAAATTATGTTTAAAAAAAATTATATCCCACAATAGCGCGTATATATCCCCTTATATGAACTGAATAATTATATAGCTGAAATAATAACTTGGACTTTGTGCAGCTAGATGGTGACCCTGAAAGTTAATGCTTAACCTCGTTTTTGAAAGGAAAAAACATAAATAAATTATAAGGTCATGATGGGCTTTACAGCTGTTTTTGGGTTGGGCCTAATGGAATGAATTCAATAGTGAAACATGTGATATTTGGGTTTAGTGAAGCCCATTTAATAAATTGGGCTGACCCGAGAATAGTTTTACAATAAACACGATGCTCGAAATCCCAGCATTCCTTGGACTTTGATGGTCTGTAGGGGATGGAGAAGGCAGAAACCGTAGTATCTTAGCCTGCTAGACGACTCCTATTCACTTGGTGTGGTCCAAGGAAATTTGGACCTCAGCTCGGACCACGATGAGCATAGAGCCCAGGACAAGAATTCCAGGCTGAGCCCAAACAGAAACGAATCAGACTCGGGCAAATGTGCAAAGCTTAGCTGCGGTTACGTTTTCCGCGTCATTTCCTTGAAAAAATTTAGTATCTCAATACTTTGTATTATGTCATAATTTATATGAAAAACAAGGAGTGACTAAGTCTTTTTATAAAAATTATAATGAATATGAAGAATGATTAACAATTTATGGAATGAAATGATATCATTCTTATATAATTAATACTGATTAATTAAATCACAACTAGGTGGTCCTAGAGGTTGAAGATTTGAGTTGAAAAGAAACCCACCAGCAATCCCGCCGCCTGCGGCCACCGTGACGGCGTATCAGCAGCCTCCGATTATGTGTCATACACGTGTAGTAATCAATGCTGAGACGGCCAATAATGATGCAACCACAAGGCAGAGTTAATGTGTGTCTGCCCTACTTCATTTATTTAGAGGACAGATCTTTGTTGCCCCTCACATGCCTGGAAGCCACAAACTCCATCGCACAAGCACTGCATCCAAATCCAGGTCAACACTCCATGGCAAACCTTCCTTAGTAGGAAGACCTTAGGTTGATAGATGAAGAGTCCTTCACAAGTTGTGTGCTTCCATCTACTCATTACGAGTCCCATTGCCACGATCGAGTGATGGAATCTGCCCACTCGAGAATTGTTGATTGTCCAATTACTAGATATGATTGTTGTTTTCTTCGTATCATTCACGATTTTCGACCTTCGTTAATTACGGGTCAATTTAAAAATTACAAAGTTTTATTTTAAAAATTAATAGTTAAAATAATATTATTTTTAAAAGAAGTTAAATGATTAAGACAAGTTGTAATAGAATTGACCAAGTTCCTGAATTTTAATTGATTGATCGATTTTAACTAGTTTTTTTTATTTTAAAATTAAATTTAGGATAAATTCAGGATCGATAGATTACCAACCTAACCAACCAAACCATAAGCTTCGACAATAATGATTCACATTCTTGAAAAAAAAAATCAGGAATGAATAAATGATTAATTGTTTGGAAAAAAAATCACCGGCCAGCTACCATGTACAATGGCTTTCATTTGGTGGTTTTTGTCAAACCCTAATGGATTGATAGTTTGGCCTAACAGAAAGGATTGCTTGTAGTGCCGTCTAATCTAATTGCTATAATTATCTAGGTGATGTAAACTGGCAGATTTTCCAACACCATAGCCATTCTAGAAAGCTGCTGGACGAGGATCGATAGAAAATTTTTAAAAAAGGCGTGTCGACGTCGTGTTTCGGCTGGCCAAATCATGAAAATTTGCAAGGAGTTTGACTCCATCGATGCTCTGTGACATGGAAGATGAAGATGGGTCTGCTTCGGAACAAATGTCGAATTTGTGAGATGGAAGCTTCACAAAAATGTCATGCTTTCACACAGACAATAATCCTGCTTTGGCAATGATTATCGTTTAGGCTGCTTGGTTTTTCAGGATCATTTCTTTTATTGTCTGCTGTCGTAGCTAGCTGTGTGTTTCTCACCCCACCCATCACTGCAAAGTGCTTTTAGGAATTGTCTTTTAACTGCAGATTTTACCACTGTGCTTTTGAAATATAAAATGACTAGCAAGGGATATGCTAAGAATATTTAAACGAATACGCTTCATTTATATTAAATAATTTATGACTGGTCTTAAACTTGCATGATACATGAACACGCATTTTTCATATAAATAATTCTTGAATTAAAAAGTAGTCGAGTACTGTATAATTGTATATAGACACATGGTTCCATGAAATTAAATTATGTAATAAAGAAAAAAAATGGACCCCACAATAAACAATTGTGTTTCTTTTTTAATTAAAAATAGAGATATCTATATCATATTTTATCTCAAAAGTAAAACACATTTTTTCTTTATAATTAAGTAATATCTGCTTTAGTTTCAAAACAAAAATAGGCATTGCCCGGATCATATTTTTTAATGTTAAAGAATAATATAAATTATATATTAAAATTTTTACCTAACAGAAGCTATTATGTCGAGATGATTATTTGATATAGTATTGGAGCTTTGATAAACAAGCGGTTACGAATTTAAATCTTATAATCCTTATTTATTTGATAAAAATTAAGCACAAGATAATGTAGACTTATACAAGTTTAAAGGGCTTTCACTTGATAGGATATGTTAGAAAATAATATAAATCATGTATTGGAATCTTACCTAAACGATTTAAGTTATTGAGTTGAGATAATTTTTTAATATTGAACAAGAAGAAACTTGTAACAATTGTGTTTTATTTAAACACACAACTATACTAACACTAACCAAAAAATAATTATCCAATTTCACTAAGATGTATTTAAATGTAAATATTTAGCAGCAGGACGAACTAGGTCTTGTTTAACCAAAAGGTAGAAAGAGATACGAACTATCTTGTTATTCATGAATCATGATACCAAAACCATCAACTCGGGCATGCTGTTGGCACGTGAAATGTATATCCACGAATCTACATATATAATAAATCATAAACGTTAAAGAAATGGAATTGAATGGAATCTAGAACAGTCAAGATTAATGTAACCAAACAAAAATGTGATCATATTTTAAACACAATTTAAATCCAACCGATCTGATACTAGAACCGAGCTGGGTTGAAAAAAAAACAAAAAAAAAAACCAGGTATAAACCCGGTGACCCGGTTGATCCCACAAGACACGATCAAAAATCAGGTTGGAAAACGTTGACTTTTATTTTTTTAACTAAAACAGTATATTTTAATTTTTTTAATTTAAAAATATTAACCCGAAAACCCAGTCAAAACTCAAAATTCGAGTCTTGAACCAGCCAACCTAAAAACAATGGTTTAAGTCCATGCTGATAATTTCTCACTTGACAAATACGACCAAGGACATGTGTTGTTAAAAAAGTCGATCAAATACGGTCCAAAGTATAATCATTTCTGCCATAAATAAATCCATGACTAGGGAAGTAGGAAGAAGACTAAAAAATGTGAATGGAAATACGAGTGAGATATACGAATATATTGTAGTGATGAGACAATGGAGTCATCTGAGTGGTCGGTTGGGCAGGAACAACAAGGAAACATGGTGATATTTATAGTAGGTTGTGGCTCTAGTGAACCTCCTTATCATGACTCTTTTTAGTGTTTCTTTAGCATTATTATAACGATGCATGATATTTTTAAAGTATTTTCTAAAAAAAACATATATAAAAATGTTTTTTTTATCTTTAATATCAATATACATTAAAATAATTTAAAAACACTAAAAAATTTTAATTTAATATTTTTTTAAATACAAGGTGAACAAGATATTAAACTGCCTCTTAGTTGCTCTGTAACTCATCCTACTCAACTACAAAAATTTTGAAACACCAAGCTGTAAATTGTCAAGATGGTGAAAGAAAACTTTACTGTACAATTCGAATCCCGTCATCAATTACCTTGAATTAAATTCATGTTCATATGCAAGACTCGATTATATTTCTTTCAGTAAAACCATGCACGAGATTAAATATTTTAAAAAATAATTATAACTATATTTTCAAATATTAGCTAATAGCGGAATATTATGTAGAACTCAAGGTTTATTTTTGTTTGCTATATAAAAAAAAAAAGCTTAAGAAATTAACATTATGCTTCATGTAACCTGCATTTGATTTATTATTGATATCAAAAGCTTGTATTATCATATCATGATTAATAAAATTGTTGTAAATTCTCTTTTAGAAAAGCAATTGTGTTGAAAACTCATATTTTTTTTTTAAAAAAATTCAAGCTCAATTCAAAACATGTCTAGATAGTATATAAAATTGTAATAAAAATTGTTTTTTTTAAATAATTAATACGGTTGGATTAAAGAAAAACATTGCCCATGTTAATTTGTGGGTTATCACTTAATTGTAAAAAAAAAAAAAAAAAAGATTGCGAAAAAATTGTGAGCTTTTTATTCAATTTACCATTCCAAAAAAAGAGAGAGAAGGGAGAACAAGCGAAATACAACATTTGTTTGGCTAATTACATCGTAGGATAGACAAATCAAGGACCCACAAAACATTGTTAAAAAAAAAAAACATTCATAGAAAATATATAAAAATGTGAACACAAAAAAAAAAAAAAACCAAGTCATACAAAGTAACAAAATCTCCGACAAAGCTGTAATAAGACTTTCACTAGTCCCAGAAGTAACGACAGAGATTCGGGATCCGGCCCCGTTACTTTTTGGGCCCCACGCGTCATGTCCCATCACTGACGAGATTCACATAGAACAGGGGCCCGCTTTGTGTTAATTTCTACAGGTGTCGGAATTTAAATCGCTCCCGCGATTGAAATTCTTGCACGTACGGTTCAGTGTTTTGTCCTCATGCTGTCACGCTAGCACGGCCAATTTTAGTTTTTTTTTTAACTTTTTAACTTGGTTTTTATCTTTTACCCGCCGGCGCATGTTAGCAGGAGCCGGTGGTTGCTTCTTCGCTGTCATGACAGAGACTCGCTGTGTCTGCGACAAAAAAACGGGTCCGATAATTTCAAGGACATAAAAGGACAATAAACTTTTTTTTTTTGGTAAAAAAGAAAACTTAATTTTCATATGTAGGGAAGAAATTATTTTCAACAATGTACTTGAAGAATGGGCACTAAATCTTCGCAATGTAAACACAGCTAAATGATAGAAAATTCCAAATATTACAGAACTCTAAAACGCGTGGGGAAAGTACTGTAGCTTTCCCCACGGTTTTCCCTGCTAAAACATATCGTCTCTGTCACGAAATTAAAAAAAAATAAAGACGTCATGATGTGGTGTTTGTTTTCTTCCCCTGTAATTAGGTCTTCTTTTTTCTTCTGTCAACGACATCATGATGGTGTCTGAAAAATTAGGCTGCCGAATTCTAAATTGTCTGACATCTTATCTTATCACCTTTAAAATAATAGAATGCCAGTCTTTTCAATCTTTGGCATCATTTCCGTTTTCATTGTGCATTTCTTATATTTGAAAACATTGTCAGCTCTCCTTTTCCCTGGCCAGAACCCACACTAGCAATCAACATCTACTACACTAGCAATCAACATCCACCGTTGTTTTTCTGCCTTCACCAGTGGCTGAAGTGGATCACCAGCACCTCCACCGTCGACCACCAGCAGCTCCACTGTGGACCACCATCCTCACGACAGACCAGCAACAGCAGCAAGTACCTCCCGCAGGCCAGGTTGCTTCTTCTCTTCTTGCTTTTCCACGCAAACCATGCATAAATACTGTAAAAAAAAACAACAAACCCTGTAGAATACATGAGTAATTAATTATCTGTTGCTTGCAATCTGCTTTACCAAAGGAAATAGCCATTTGGTTAATTATTAATTTGTAATAATGATTAACAATTGGTTACATATATTTGGTGCTCCATTTCTCTCTTTTGCAATCCGGCTCAATCTAAGATCATGTTCTCCAAAAGAGGGGCTTCTCTGTTTTCTCTTTTCTTTCTGGTTCCGGCAGATGGTGTCAACTCCAGAGGAAGCAGACTGCAAAGTCTTCTACAGCAATCAACTTTTAAAAATCCGTTCTCAAACTCGGTTCCTTCTCCTCCGCAGATCGTCGCCTTCGTCAGAACGCAGCCCACTGGATCGAAGCCGCACGGTCCCTTCTTTGCTTCTGCGTCGGCGGTGCTGCCTTAAAGTTCGGCCTTCACTTTCCTGCAAATCTTCTCCACCGGTGGAGATCTATCTTCACCTGAAACAAAAGAAAAAGGCAAACCCAAACAGCAGTTGGTTTTAATTAATTTGTTTACAAGTCTGTTCTTGGTTCTTTCTTAGAGCTGGCGTCGGTGAGAAATGAAGAACGGGCGGCTACGGTTGAAGAAGGAAGCCGTGGGTCTGTCGCCGGCTAAGAGCTGTTGCTGGAGGCGGCTGTGCAGGGGAGCCGGTCTGTTTGGTTGAGAGTGAGAGGGGTAATGGAAGCTGGTAGTCGTGAGGCAGATCAGAGGAAGAGAGGTAGTTGTGGTCTGATTTTGGAAGCGAGGGAACTGGCTGCACCAACTTCGCCGCCGGTTACCCTCACGTAAACGTCGACCACCTGAGATGGGTCAAACTTCGGCGGCATCTTTGCTTCTCTGTTGCTGCTTGCTGCCTGATGGAAAGAGAGGGTGATAAAAGCGAAAATAAAAAAGGGGGGGCCTGCAGAGAAGATGGAAAATGTTTTTAATTAAAAAGTAATAAAACAATAATTATAGAAAAAAAAAGAGAATGAAGATAAAAAGCTAACATATTTTTATTAGATGGGAATAAAAATAAGAAATGAGAATGAAATTTTTTTTTTTAAATGAAAAATAATATATTATTAAAATAAATATATGAAACTATTTCGATTGTATCAACTCTACTATCATTATCAATGTTTTTTTTGTCGAAAATTTATTTAATTAACATATGTAGACATATTGTAATCAGTTGAAGTATTTATTTTTTTATGTGCATGAGTTGTTCATTCAGTTATTTGTTGATCGAAATTGCCTGCTTATTTCATTTTTCTTTGATTTTCTTTTCATTTGTGTTTTTAAAGTTAGTATTTTTTCTTCTTCTTCCTGGTTTTATTGGATTCTTCACATATTTTGTAAGGTTATCTTTTTTTCATCGCGTCTTAAATTATTTTAATATAGTAATATTAAAAATATTATTTGTAATACATTTTCCATCAAAATATATTTTATACAGAATCTCAACCATGCTATACATTTTCCATCAATTATTTTATTAACGAACTAATTTTTGATTAAATTAATAAGATTTCAGAATGTTTTGTTACATTGACTTGATCAATTATTATATACAACATAGTTTTCAATCATATAAATCAGATTATGAGTTGTTTTATTAGATTGACTTGATCAATTATTGTATAATTTAAATTAAGATTTAACCCAAATTAAATTCTGAATTGAAATTGGCGGACTGGATACAATTAGAGGAAGAGACTGGCAGAGCCAATCACTTCAAAATGATCCACTGTGAGTGGTAAGATGAAATGGGACCCATTGCCACAGGTAGGTTAGGAGTCATTAATTACAACTATAGAATTAAATAATGAGCCTTGAGATATGCAACCATGGGGAAAAAATTAATGTTACCATTTCACCAGTAGCTTACCCGCCAAACTTGCTCGGGGGCGTGCTTAAGTTTCTTAGTGGAAGCAACTTTATCAAATAAGAAATTAGGAAATCAATTGTATACTGAGATCTCTCTCTTAGTCTTAGTAGAAGCAACTTTATCAAATAAAAAATTAGAAAATCAATGGTATACTAAGACCTCTCTCTCTTAGTGGAAGCAACTTTATTAAAGTGCAATGTGCAAGCAACTGTTTGAAATTAAAGCCATGTTCTTTTCTTTGGAGAAGTCAAAAGAATTTAGGCCCCGTTTGTTTGCAGGAATGTGGTTTCCTTTTGGAAAGTGAATTCCGGGGAAAGTGAATTCCTGGAAAGTGAATTCCGGGAAAGTATTTTCCGATGTTTGGTAGTGTTATGGAAAATAAACTGGAAAATACTTTCCAGTGTTTGGTTGTGTTATGGAAAATGAACTGGAAAATAATTTATTAATGAATTAAATTTTTTTTCAAGTTTATCTAATATATATAAAATATTTAATCACTTACAATTGTCATAACCCAATTTTTGACCTTTTTTTATTTTTATTATTAAAAAAAAAAGATGATGAAAAATAAAAATAAAATAAATGAAGGATGAATTAAAATTTGGGTTAAAGGCAACATGATTGGAAGTTTAAAGATTTAATTAAGCTCTTGACTAGTTTAATTAATTAAATCAAGGGTTTAATTGGAGAATTGATTTAATTAAAATTTAGATTATTTTAATTAATAAAATCAAGAATTTAATTGAAGAATTAATGAGTTTGAGGAATTAATTAAACTTTGATTTAATCAAAAACCCAGGACTTAAATAAAATAAATCGAGAGAACCGGCTTCGTCTTCAAGCAGAAAACCACAAATAATCCCCCTTTGTATTTTAATTCACTGCTACAGTAGCAAGTGAATTATATCACTTGCTACTGTAGCAAGTGAATTATAATTCGTCTTCAAGCAGCAGACCACAAGTAATCTCTCTTTGCATTTTAATTCACTGCTACAGTAGCAAGTGAATTATATCACTTGCTACTGTAGCAAGTGAATTAATTCATTGGGCAGGCGTGCGCTACGCACGCCAAAAGGAAAGTGTTTTCCTTTCTTTAAAAGCGGAAAACACTTTCCTTCGAAACGTTATTAATTTTAGGTTGACTGGAATTCATTTTCCTTTGACCATTTTTTCTTTTTGTTGCCAAACATAGGAAAAGCAGGAAAGTGAATTCCAGGAATTCACTTTCCTGCAATCAAACACGGCCTTAGAAAGGGAAGCGAGTTGTCTTCCATCTTTTTCCTTTGTTTTTGTTTTTTTTTGTTTTAAACTAAAAGAAGGGTAGGGTGGTAGCCTAATTACAGCCGTTATGAAAAATGCAATCGGCTGCCTACAAGCAATGTTTATATATTTTAGAATTGTTTTGATGTTATAATATTTTCATGTTAAAATTAAAAAATATTAGTTTAATATATTTTCATGTAAAAAAACATGAAAAAATATCTTTTATTATCTTAGACATTGTAACAATACCATAATCGTAATAAATAATAGAGATCGAAATAATACAATGAAGATAGCAAATATAGAAAATATAAAATTTTTGTTTAAAATCATCTCATAACAATACCATAATCGTAATAAAATCATCTCATGAAAAAGTATTATTTTTTTTTAATATCTTAAAAGAGTATTATTTTTTCATAATTTTTTATCAAGTGATTAACACATGAGAGGTTGATCTCAAACCAATTCAATCATTTTAATTTTTTAGACATGTTTGGTATTATGGTTATTATTTTTCAAAATACTTTTTATATTGAAATACATTAAAAGAATATATTTTTTATTTTTGAAAAAAATATTTTGAAGATTAGCGCATCAAAATAATTTAAAATATAAAATAATTTTTTTAATAAAAAATAAAATTAATATTTTAAAAAACACAGGTTGATTCAAATCGACTCTAAATCAAAAATTCATATAATTGTGGATTCGTTCAACTCATTTTTGTTCTGGAACCAAACTAATTCTAGATTTAGTTTATCAATTCACGAGTTAATCAGGTTTACGAAACATCTTTTTATTATATTAGTTGTCAGGATTGCCAAGATCAAAGTTATTATCGATTCCGGCTCATAACCCGGTTAATAAATTTATTTTAAAACATATTTTAAAAAATCAAGTCAAATCTAAATATTATGAGTTTAGAACGAAATCAAGTTAACCTGACAATTATATTAGTTTAGTTTGTTAAAGTTAATTTTCTTTATATTTAATTATCAGACTTTCATACTTTCATGATACGTATCCTGAGCTTGACAGGTTAACTTGGTTTGATGGGTTAACCCAATTAATTCTGGGTAAACCCGTCATTGTTTTTCTATTTAGTTATCAAACTTTCATTACGCGAATCTCAGGTTTTACGGGATAACCTGGTTTAAAAGGTTAACCCACTTAATTTATTTTTTTTTTCTTTTTCTTCATTAGTTTTTTTCCTTTCTGTTGTTTTTTTTTCTTTCTTTCTTTTAAATTAGTTTATTTAATTATCACACTTTTATAACACGACCTTATAGCCAGACCCACATCCAAAATTCTTGAGTCCGGTGTTGCAATTAGGCTCACTTAAACTTGGGTCATGTAAGTTTAATTTTATTATTAATATTATAAATATTATTTTTAGGTCAGGCGTTGCAGCCAAACCCAAGATTCTTGGGTATGGCCTTGCAAAAAAACCCAAGATTTTTAAATTTTTGTTGTTTTTTTTATATTTTTATACAAAAAAATGACCCGCGGCATAGCGCGGGTACCAAAGCATTGTAGCTTCCCCACGCCTCCTATACATCATTTTTTTTTCACGCCTCACTATACTTGTTGCTACCCAATTTTGACCCATGTTTTGATATATTTTCAAAAAAATCCAAAAAAATTGAGAAAAGCAAAGAAAATCAAAAATATGTTTTTTAATATATTTTCGTCATTTTAGCATTTTCAACGTCGTCTAAAAAAGAATTTAATTTTTTAAGGGTCTTTCAAACGCGTTCGACTTTTCACGCGTCGTTTTTAAAATCATTGATTTTCCGCATCGAGTCGACGTTGATATTGCTCATTTTCAAAAAATTACAAAAAAACAAGAAAAATCAAATTTTACAAAAAAAGAAAGTTAAGGGACCAATGTTGAAAACTTGGTAATATTTTTTGCCTATAAATACTGGTTTCTAACACTTGCAAAGGGGGGGTTAATTTTGGAAACACAAAAAAATACAAAAAACCTAAACCTAATCTTTTTTTTTGAAGAGCAGCCGCTCCCCCCTGGTTTTAATTTTTTTCCCAGCCGCCGGAGCCAATTCATTTTTTTCTCCCCCACACAGCTCCCTCGCCCAGCAGCCAAACACAGCTCCCCCTCATCCTCTTCATCCATAGCCGCTGACCCCCAACCCGGATCCAAGCAGAAACCAGACCCGAACATCTCCTTCCTTGGCCGTTCCCCTCAACCGACCGGCCAGCCTCACACTCCCCTTTTTTTTAATTTTTCGGTTTCTTCTCCATTCCTTCCTCCAGCCGCCAGCTCCCCTGGCTACAACAGCCACGAAATTGCAGAAGCTCTCCTCTTCAGTTTTCCCCAGCTTCACCGTCTTCATCTCCTCCTCCCGGCAGCGATGTCTCCACCATAATCGACCCCGACCAGCCCGAACACAGTGGCACTCACAGACCCGAACACAGCAGTACTCACCGCCTCCTTCCTCCAGCAGTACTCACCGCCTCCAGCAGAGACACCCACCGATCTGTCCACTCCTCCGCCTCAACGCCCCCAGCAACCTCGCCCATCTCCGCAACAGCTCCAGTGGCTCGGGTTGCAGCAGCAAAGCCAGCTGAAGCCGACGATCGGACACCAGCAGCTGCGCAGTCGTTGACCGAAACACATCCACACATCCGGCCGCCTGAAACAGAGAAGGAGAAGCCAGATCGGACAAGAAGAAGCAAAAGAACCGAAGCAGATTTCAAAAACAAAGAAATCTAAAATCTAAAATCGACTGTCTATGCGTTTTTGTTGTTGTTGCAGATGATGTAACTCTTCACCGGTTGCAGGGAGGCGAAAGGGAGAAGAAACAGGGCAGATCCGCCCGTTTCCGGCATGGTCGGCGGCGCGTGAACCCACGCGCCGCCAGTGGTGGTGGCGCGTGGGAGGACGCGCCGCCACTGTTCCTGCACACTGTTTCGGCTTGCAGAAGGGTTTCCTTGTAATTTCAGATTGTTTTGGGCTATTGTTGTAATTTTAATGTAATGTTTGTTTATTTGTTTTTGAATTCTTGTATTTTGTAAATATGGATGTAAAAGAAAAGAAAGAAAAGAAAGAAAAGAAAAGAAAAAGAAAAGAAACAAAAATAAAAATAGTGAAAGTGTATGTGTGTGTTTGTATTTGTTTTATGAATTTGTTATTTTATTTATTTTATTTTTTCAGGATAAAATTGCAAATATATTAAAGAAGAATTTAATATTTTGATCGGATCACGGTTAAGAATTTATTAACTTATACGTAAGTGATATTTCTAATTTCCGATGAAAAGACAATTATTAAAACTTCTTTAACACATCAAAGCCACGAAGCAGCTTACCTCAGGTAGGGTGCGTTAGGGGTGCTAATACCTTCCCTAACCACAACCAGTCCCGTACCCGCGAATCTCTAACAAGACCAGTACATCAGGTTTCCTAGTAGCCCTCAATAAATTACTAGGTGGCGACTCCAACGAACCAATTCAAGCAATGAACGCAACATACGAGATTTAAGTCGCCAGCCGATGCCGCGCGCCGACTGATGATTTTTTTTGGGGTGCGACAGAATGGCGACTCCACTGGGGAAGGTACTGTTTCTGACATTATTGGACTAAGCTTTGTATGTTTGATGTGTTTAAGTTTTTGCATTTTTATCTTTTTGTTAATATTTATTTCCATGCATTTTATAGAATTGTCTCATGCATCACCTGTATTTATTTTTAAAAGCACACACAAGCTTCTAGGTTAGGTGGGGAACTAGCGATCTACCCTAAGACTATTGGTCAGGGTTCAGATGCGTGAAACACCCAACTCATATCTGAGTGCCTGCTTGGTAATGGTGGGTATACGTGCCTTAACCATTCCTTGCAACGCCCCCATACTGTCTTTACGAAGAACGTCACTGGGCAGATATGAGACCCTTTTGAGACCAGATAGGAAACCTACCCATGTTCACATAATGAATAGAACCTGTCCTTAGGTTGTATGTGCCATCGTTTTTTTGCATAAGGGCAAACCCTTCTTGAAGCATCTTGACCTCAAGACTTGTGGGTGACACATTAGCCGTTGCTCCGAAAATTTTCATTGTAGAGTTTGGGCAAAAATCATGATTCTTGTCCATCATACAAGAGTTACGACCATATTGTCACCTCTCGAAGGGTGAGTTCATCATATAGATTACATATTCATACATTTATCATACATGAACCGGGTTGAAAGGTAGGTCCCCCGCACAAGCTGTGCTGCAAGTGATTGGAGAAAAATGATGGAGGTGAAGAAAGATGTCAGATAGAGGCGAAGAAAGATGTCAGATAGAGGCTCATTATCAGATTAAGGTTGAGAGCATTAAATGTGAAGTAGCTGGACTCAGATCTGCTCGAACAAGTGTTGAGCATCAAATGGAAAGAGAATATCTGCACAGTCTTCTGTGGGAACCCAGCTTGTTCACATCTAATTGAAGCTGTATCTCTCTTTTTTCGTCATGAACAAAAGCAACAACGCCTTCAGTCATCAACTAATGACAATTCTGATTCTTGTCCAGTTGCGCTGTTAAGTGTTCATCGCATCCACCTCATCTAATAGAACCAAACGACTACTAGCCTCTTGTACATGGCGCATTAGTCTTCTTGGAAGCCACCCCAATTATGAGCTCAACTCCGGTTCAGCAGCACAAGATGGTCTGAAAAACCATGATTAAACACTGAACTTCAATGTGGCAGAGCTCCCTCCATAAAAATCCATTTATGGCTCTGCAAATTGGGAATGCAAGAGGGAATTTATAAGTTGCATATGCTACAAATATTTCTCTCATCAGTTTCAGCACGGAGACATCTTAGTACATTGAAGATCCAGACCTGGTCTGAAAAATACGAGCAGACTTCAAACTTCAACGTAGCAGAGCTCTTTCGGCAGGAATCTGTTTGTAGATCCGCAAATGGGAAATCCAAGAAGGAATACAGTAGTTTCAGATCAGCTATGATTTTCCTCCAACAGTGTCAGTATTAAAATGCAAGAGTAGAGAGAAGAGACATGCCTAGATTGAAAAACATGAAGAAGACTGAAACTTTAACAGAGCAGGACTTCCTCTATAGGTGTTTGTTTGCTGCACTGTCAGTGAGAAATCAAAGAGGGGACAAAAGAGTTTTAGATTCATCAGGTGCTCTTCCAATAGAGACAATGTGTGATTCCACACGTCGGTAGTGGCGATACTACAAGTTTCTGGGCGCTGCCAAGATTACCAAGCTGTTAGAAAGTTTTCTAACAATCCTCAACCAACCACGACAACATTGGAAGATTGACATGATGTTGTGAAGATCATTGAAAGAATTGAGCGAGCTATGAAGAAGTGAAGGATTGAAGGATCTGCCATGGATTCCAGAACAATGATGAGAGGTGCATCAGAAGATGACTCTCGATTGAGAAACCTCAGTTACTTTGCCTAGTCAAGTCTCGCTCAAGCATCAATTGCTCAAGTGTCTTTGCCAAGATTGACATTCCTCTGCCACTTATGTTTGTCGGCCAACACCTGCCAGATTCTAGAATTTTTGCTTGACTCCGACAAATCCCATGCAACCACCAATTTCTAGGTGGTATAATCCAGATAAGAGATGTGATGTCATCAATCATTTTCAGAATGACAAGTGATTGGAATTGCTCGGCAAAACATAGATATTGCCAGAGAAGCTGATCCAAGAAGGAGTTAAATTGTCAAGCATTTTTGTTATGGATTTTGCATTTTTGTTTTGATATCACATCTCATCCTTCAACGAAACATGCCTTGCTTTTGTCTTTTTGTTGTTTTGAAATCAACAGATGTTTAACATTTTATTTTGACAAAATGTTTTGATCAAACTCCAACATGCAATAAAGGTTAATCAAGTCGAAAGATTAAAAGTGTTTTGATTACAGAAATGACTCGATACTTGAAAATAACATGAGGTGACCAAACAATTTTGAACTCATACCCCCTGAAACTGAACCACACATCATATAGCTAAGTTTTAACAGTATGCATAATGACATGTAGTGGATTCGGTAGTTATGGACTCGTGAATCATGATTCTTACAAGTCCCAATCATTACAGTAGATGAGGTCAAAATTTATCGGTTTTAACCAACCTTGCTTGAAATGAGAAAAGGCCATCTTTGATATCCCTTCACTTTCTAAAGATTATATCCCTTGCAGTCCCATTTTGAGCCTGGTAAAATATTTTCTTTCAAAAAAAGAAACCCTGACTAGGATCACACCCCATACTGGGGGCAAATGAGAGATATTTTGGAGATATTGATATAATTAATGGATAAAGGGAAAGGCTTAGAACAAAAGTCCAATGATTGAGAGAGAGCTAGAAGAAGACACATAGACTGGGGGCATATAAGAAAGTTTTGAGGAAGGCTATGAAAAAAAAAAAAAAAAAAAAAAAAAAGAATGAAAAAAAAAGTTGAAATTGCCCTCACTTAAATACAAGTCAAAGATAAAGGAAGGAGAACGCCTATCAAGTGTATGAAGAGCAAAAGAAATTTCAATCAAGGAAAGGCACAACAAAAGTCAATACTAAAAAAAAAAAAGAGATTAAGCTATAAGCGTTGACTTTTGGTATCCATTATAAAGCCTATGATGTTATCAGATGATTAAGGTTGGTTATTCATCAAGGAAAGGTGGATTTGCATTATAACTTATGTTAAGAAAAGTCTGAACTTTGAGGTTAACAAGGTTATATGTCGTTTCCTCTACAAAGACAACAATAGAAAAGAGTTGATGAATAGTTGATGTTGATCCTAGGTCTTTGAAACCCTCAAACACCTTTTGAGCCTGTGAAATTCCTTTTTTCATAGCCATGAACCATAGCCTGCATTACGTGTTTTTTTAAAAGCCCTTTTTAATCAAGCAAGCAATTTGAATCGATAAATGGCGCTCTCAAAACTTCAAGAACTTTTCCATAAGGGTCGTGACTTCATGAAATAAGCTACTGGTTATTGTGCATGCTGATAAAATAAATGCTAAGAAACAACCTTTCTTGATAAAGCCTGAGCATCTTGTTTTTGAAATTCATAAAAAGGTCACCTCATCATAGACTGTCAAATGATATACCTAATATCAAGGATTCAAAATTATACAAAGAACCATGGAAAAAGCCATTTTAATCCTACATTGGGTCATTTCTGTTTTCAAAATACAAGACAATCAAAGGACTGCATTGAATAGTGTGTTGGGTCTTTGACCAAAGAAGTTTGAATTTCAAAAGAAAAAATAATTAAAAAAAAAAAAAAACAGACATCTCTCTGATTTCATTTCAACAATTAGACTTGAATAGACATGATCGTTGAAATGTGAGATTTGATTCCAGAACAAGAAAGATTTTCAAGCAAGAACATCAGTTGAGTTTGCAAAATCCTCGACAAAAATGACATCAACATTCCTCGATACTCCTTCAAAAGTTGAGCAGCTGGGGGGCAATACAGTAGACCTTGAAAAGGAAAAACAAGCGGTGCTCATATCAGCTATGAGGCAATGATTAAATGATGAATCAGTGAACGGAAGACAATGATGTTCAAAGACAGATAATCAATGAATGAGCACATTCAGATCATCCTGGGGGCAATGTCATTCCAAAATGGCCCATGCTCCAGTGAACCCTGTCGGCAATGGAGAAACAAGGGTGTACTTGAAGGACACTTTCATATCATCATCTTTTGAAACATGGCTAGCAATCGATGAAGATACACAGATGAATTGAATGGTGAAAAGATGCACACCACCAAGACTAATTGTGGAACAATGTCGCACTTAAAGGACAATCTCATATTGTCATTCTTTGAAACATGGTTATAGACAGATGTTATCACACAACTGCACTGAATGAATGTCGGAAAGGCACCCACTTCGAAGACTGATTGTGGGACATCTTATTCTGAAGCCAGACGAGCGCTTCACCGCATGAGTATGGGGGATAAAAAGCAGCATCATTGATGAGGCTGAGACATTACTTTTCACAATCTGATTAGAAGAGTTGAAAGGAATCTATGAGAAGAGCACTGAGCATACAACCATAAGCCTTTGTACTGCAAGCTAAGAGATGCATGACTGGATGACTGAATGAGTTCCAAGAAGGCTGGTGATAACATGTACTTGAAGAGTACTGTTTCAACTAGAGGCAAGTTCATGATTGATTAACAATCTTGATGGGTATTGGCATGATGCACACAATCAATCAGAGGATAATTCTCAGAAGAAGCCAGGAGAGAAAATCCTTCATAATGAATCAAGCAGTACCACACTTGGGGGCAGGGTCAAGCTTGATGAACGATGCAAGCAGTAATTGTCAAAGACAGCCCGGGATGGGCACTGCGTTTACAGCTGAGTGGATGGCCAGTACATGAATGAGTCAATGCCTCGGAAGAACAAAGAAAGCTTTGGGATGCAAACAAGGGAACCCTATGACGATGGAGCATCAAGGAGGGGGGGGACCTATATTTTTTTCTCAGGTAAGTATACATGCATAGTGATCATAATGCATTGCTTTTAACATTGTCAGGTCGGTGTTTCATTATCATCTCGGGTAGTGCGTTTTTCTAACCCTACCTCATTTCGAGTGCGCCGTTGAGCCCTCACTTCTCAGGTAGCGCGTTTTCTAACCCTACCTCATTTCGAGTGCGCCTTTGAGCCCTCGCCAACATTTTTCCTGGGTTGGTCACCCATTACAATGAGACCACACTTCATATTTTTTCCATTTTTGGGTAGGTCACCCATTACAATGAGACCGCACTTTATATTCTTTCTATTTGGGTAGGTCGCCCATCACAACAAGACTGTTCATCATATTTTTTCCATCTGGGTTGGTCACCCATTACAATGAGACCACATTTCATATTTTTTTCATTTTTGGGTAGGTCACCCATTACAATGAGACCGCACTTCATATTCTTTCTATTTGGGTAGGTCGCCCATCACAACGAGACCGTTCATCATATTTTTTCCATCTGGGTAGGTCACCCATTACAATGAGACCCCACTTCATATTTTTTCCATTTTCGGGTAGGTCACTCATGACAATGAGACCGCACTTCATCATATTTTTTCCATCTGGGTAGGTCACCCATTACAATGAGACCACACTCCATCATATTTTTTTCATTTGGGTAGGTCACCCATTATAATGAGACCGCATATCACATTCTTTCTATTTGGGTAGGTCGCCCATCACAACGAGACCACCTTTTCATATTCTTTCCACGTGGGTAGGTCACCCATTACAATGAGACCACACTTCTTCACATTTTTTCCATTTTTGGGTCGGTCACCCATACAATGAGACCAGTATTTTTCCAGGGTTAGTCACCCGTACAATGAGACCAGCATTTTTCTAGGGTTCGTCACCCGTACAATGAGACCACCATAGGGTTCGTCACCCGTACAATGAGACCAACATAGGGTTCGTCACCCGTACAATGAGACCAGCTTTTTTTCTAGGGTTCGTCACTCGTACAATGAGACCACCATAGGGTTCGTCACCCGTACAATGAGACCAACATAGGGTTCGTCACCCGTACAATGAGACCAGCTTTTTTTCTAGGGTTCGTCACCCGTACAATGAGACCAGCATTAGGGTTCGTCACCCGTACAATGAGACCAGCAGCACCAGGGTTCGTCACCCGTACAAGGAGACCAGCATTTTTCTAGGGTTAGTCACCCGTACAATGAGACCAGAATGAGGTCGCCAGATGGGATCTCATGTAGCTTTGGTTAAAGGGAATCGCCAGATGGGATTTCAGGTTGACCGAGTTACACATATTTTTGTTCCAGAATGAGGTCGCCAGATGGGATCTCATGTAGCTTTGGTTAAAGGGAATCGCCAGATGGGATTTCAGGTTAACCGAGTTACGCATATTTCGTTCCAGTTGAATGAGGTCGCCAGATGGGATCTCAGGTAAACCCAATGTGTGGGCAGGTCGCCCGTGAAAATAGACTATTGGGAGAGTGTGGGTCGGTCGCCCGTGAAAATAGACTTGAGTGAGTATGTGTGGGCAGGTCGCCCGTGAAAATAGACTTGAGTGAGTACGTGTGGGTAGGTCGCCCGTGAAAATAGACCAAAACAGATCAGTGTGAGTGTGTGGGCAGGTCGCCCAAGATAATGAAATCATTTTCCTTTTGTTTTCTTTACAAAGCTTACTATGCAAAATTTTGAGGAGTTTTGCTTCGTAAGCATTGTAAAGAGGGGGCATCTGTTGCTACCCAATTTTTGACCCATGTTTTGATATATTTTCAAAAAATCCAAAAAAATTGAGAAAAGCAAAGAAAATCAAAAATATGTTTTTTTAATATATTTTCGTCATTTTAGCATTTTTCAACGTCGTCTAAAAAAGAATTTAATTTTTTAAGGGTCTTTCAAACGCGTTCGACTTTTCACGCGTCGTTTTTAAAATCATTGATTTTCCGCATCGAGTCGACGTTGATATTGCTCATTTTCAAAAAAATTACAAAAAAACAAGAAAAATCAAATTTTACAAAAAAGAAAGTTAAGGGACCAATGTTGAAAACTTGGTAATATTTTTTGCCTATAAATTACTGGTTTCTAACACTTGCAAAAGGGGGTTAATTTTGGAAACACAAAAAAATACAAAAACCTAAACCTAATCTTTTTTTTTGAAGAGCAGCGCTCCCCCCCCTGGTTTTAATTTTTTTCCCAGCCGCCGGAGCCAATTCATTTTTTTCTCCCCCACACAGCTCCCTCGGCCCAGCAGCCAAACACAGCTCCCCCTCATCCTCTTCATCCATAGCCGCTGACCCCCAACCCGGATCCAAGCAGAAACCAGACCCGAACATCTCCTTCCTTGGCCGTTCCCCTTCAACCGACCGGCCAGCCTCACACTCCCCTTTTTTTTTAATTTTTCGGTTTCTCTCCATTCCTTCCTCCAGCCGCCAGCTCCCCTGGCTACAACAGCCACGAAATTGCAGAAGCTCTCCTCTTCAGTTTTCCCCAGCTTCACCGTCTTCATCTCCTCCTCCCGGCAGCGATGTCTCCACCATAATCGACCCCGACCAGCCCGAACACAGTGGCACTCACAGACCCGAACACAGCAGTACTCACCGCCTCCTTCCTCCAGCAGTACTCACCGCCTCCAGCAGAGACACCCACCGATCTGTCCACTCCTCCGCCTCAACGCCCCCAGCAACCTCGCCCATCTCCGCAACAGCTCCAGTGGCTCGGGTTGCAGCAGCAAAGCCAGCTGAAGCCGACGATCGGACACCAGCAGCTGCGCAGTCGTTGACCGAAACACATCCACACATCCGGCCGCCTGAAACAGAGAAGGAGAAGCCAGATCGGACAAGAAGAAGCAAAAGAACCGAAGCAGATTTCAAAAACAAAGAAATCTAAAATCTAAAATCGACTGTCTATGCGTTTTTGTTGTTGTTGCAGATGATGTAACTCTTCACCGGTTGCAGGGAGGCGAAAGGGAGAAGAAACAGGGCAGATCCGCCCGTTTCCGGCATGGTCGGCGGCGCGTGAACCCACGCGCCGCCAGTGGTGGTGGCGCGTGGGAGGACGCGCCGCCACTGTTCCTGCACACTGTTTCGGCTTGCAGAAGGGTTTCCTTGTAATTTCAGATTGTTTTGGGCTATTGTTGTAATTTTAATGTAATGTTTGTTTATTTGTTTTTGAATTCTTGTATTTTGTAAATATGGATGTAAAAGAAAAGAAAAGAAAAGAAAAGAAAAGAAAAGAAAAAGAAAAGAAACAAAAATAAAAATAGTGAAAGTGTATGTGTGTGTTTGTATTTGTTTTATGAATTTGTTATTTTATTTATTTTATTTTTTCAGGATAAAATTGCAAATATATTAAAGAAGAATTTAATATTTTGATCGGATCACGGTTAAGAATTTATTAACTTATACGTAAGTGATATTTCTAATTTCCGATGAAAAGACAATTATTAAAACTTCTTTAACACATCAAAGCCACGAAGCAGCTTACCTCAGGTAGGGTGCGTTAGGGGTGCTAATACCTTCCCTAACCACAACCAGTCCCGTACCCGCGAATCTCTAACAAGACCAGTACATCAGGTTTCCTAGTAGCCCTCAATAAATTACTAGGTGGCGACTCCAACGAACCAATTCAAGCAATGAACGCAACATACGAGATTTAAGTCGCCAGCCGATGCCGCGCGCCGACTGATTTTTTTTTTTGGGTGCGACAATACTTATTATTATATATTATTATTATTATATTATATTATATTATATTATTCCTAAGCATGAGAGTGTTTTTTTTCCACGCCTCACTTTACTCATTATTAATATATTATTTATTATATTATATTATATATTATTTAACTGTCTTATTTTTTTCGTTTTAATTTTTTTGTTTTTTTAATGAATTTTTTTTTTGTTTGATTTAGTTTGTTGTATTAAATTTTTTCTATTTAATTATCAGATTTTCATAACATGTATCCTGGCTTGACGGGTTAACTTGGTTTGATGGGTTGACCCAGTTAACTTTAGGTAAATCCGTTAATTTTTTCATTTATTTAGTTATCAAACTTTCATGATGCAAATTCCAGATTTGACGGGTTAATCCAGTTAATTCATTTTTTTTCTTTTTCTTCATTAGTTTTTTTTTTTCTGTTAGTTTTTTTTTTTGTTTTTTCTTTTTAATCAATCTATTTAATTATCACACTTTTATGACACGACCTTGCAGCCAGACCCACATCCAAGACTATTGGATCTGGTATTGCAGCCACCCCACTTAAACTTGGGTCATGCAAGTTTAATTTTATTATTAATATTATTAATATTATAAATCTGATAACTAAAAAAAATATATAACATTAACAAACTAAATCAAACAAAAAAATTCATTAAAAAAAATTAAATTCTATTTAGTTATCAAACTTTCATGAAAGGGTTAACCCAATTAATTTAATTTCTTTTTCTTTTTTTTCATTAGTTTTTCTCTTTCTGTTCATTTTTTTTCTTTGTTTTTTTTTTAATTAGTTTATTTAATTATCACACTTTTATAACACGACTTATAGCCAGACCCACATCCAAAATTCTTGAGTCCGGTGTTGCAATTAGGCTCACTTAAACTTGGGTCATGCAAGTTTAATTTTATTATTAATATTATAAATATTACTTTTAGGTCAGGCGTTGCAGCCAAACCCAAGATTCTTGAGATGACCTTGAAAAAAACCCAAGATTTTTAAATTTTTGTTCTTTTTAAATATTTTTATACAAAAAAAATGACCCGCGGCATAGCGCGGGTACCAAGGATTAGTTAAAGTTAATTTTTCTTTCTATTTAGTTATCAGACTTCCATACTTTCATGGTACGTATCCTGAGCTTGACAGATTAACTTGGTTTGATGGGTTAACCCAATTAATTCTAGGTAAACCCGTCATTTTTTTTTCTATTTAGTTATCAAAATTTCATTACGTAAATCTCAGGTTTTACGGGATAACCTGGTTTAAGGGTTAACCCAATTAATTTATTTTTTTTTCTTTTTCTTCATTAGTTTTTTCCTTTCTGTTGATTTTTTTTCTTTGTTTTTTTTTATTAGTTTATTTAATTATTACATTTTTATAACACGACCTTATAGCCAGACCCACATCCAAAATTCTTGAGTCCGGTGTTGCAATTAGGCTCACTTAAACTTCGGTCATGCAAGTTTAATTTTATTATTAATATTATAAATATTATTTTTTAGATCAGGTGTTGCAGCCAAACCCAAGATTTTGAAATTTTTTGTTTTTTTATATATTTTTATACAAAAAAAAAGACCCGCGGCATAGCGCGGGTACCAAGGCTAGTATATATAAAAATGTGTCGGCAAAGGCCATGATCAATGGTGTGACCACCCAGGGAAGCTCAAATGTGTCATTTATTTTTTCCTTCATTTATTATTTTATTATTTTATATTTTCTATTTAACTGTAAGCTTATAATAACATCCTTCATTTAATTTATAATTTGAGCCGTCTGAATTAGTACCGGTAGTGGGTGCAATTCGACCCCATACTAGCCCTGGCGGTTGCTCATCTAATTAATGATTAAAATTGAATTAAAAAGATATATAAATAAAAACCCTACCTCAGTAAAGTGAAAAAATTAATAATATTTTTAAAAAATATGTAATATATAATATCTTGTTTCTTTTTATGATAAAAATAAAGTCTTTATTTTTACGATGGAGCAATGATGGTTATTAAGTTTTTAGTTCAAGTATCGTTATCTTTCCCCTTCTTTAATTTCAAAGGATTTTAACTAGCTGTCTTCTGAACCTCTGAAAAAAACAATAAAAACTAGATTAATGATTGGAATTAATATTTTAAAATCCAGCCTGGATTAACTGGTTAATCCAGTAATTCATGGATCTAGAATTTAAATCATAACTTAATTAAACCATAACTTACTTGATCAAAATTTAAATAAAATTTAATTTAATTATTTTTATAAATTTTTAAAATAATATCAGGTTAATCCATTAAATTCAAACCCGGAATTTTCCGTTCCTTTTCCCTTGATATTTTGAAACAACCCTCTCGCGATGCCAACGATATTGTTATGTGATTTTTTGGGTGGTTAGGACGCCTCTTTTGTGCTGCTGGCTTCGGATATCAAATGCTTGCAAGCAACCATCAAATGATTTGAACCTTGAAACTTTATAGAAATCTCAGTGTGTCCAAATAACTCTTTCATGAGATGTCAATGAAAACCGTCCCCATCGTAATGATGCCTGCGGTTATGCCCTTGCTATATATATAATGTTTTCGCAGAGAAAAACTCAAAAAAATAAAAATAAAAGGAGCAAAACAACATGAAAAATTAATGTCTTGTGATCATCAGTACGTACATGCTCATGTGGTTGAGCAATTCTTTAAAAAAATAAAAATCCCGAGCAATATATATTTCAAATCAATAAAGACTACTTGAAATTAATAATTGAATTGAACTTTTCATAATTCAGGAAGATTAAGTGCATGCAGGAGACAATGGTAGCTTTTGTCTTCTTTTAGTAATTTAACTGCGTCGTCCTTATCAAAGGCACGCGTTGTGAGAGACAACCAGAAGACAACGATTTATTTAACTTTTGGATAAAATTCCTTCTAGAGATGCTCCACGTCTAGGGTTTGTGGTGGTGTGAGGACCAAGCAAGCAAACACTGGTTGGAGAAAACAAACCCACCTACACACATAGCTGAGAGGTCACTTGATAAACATTAATTGATGGGTCAAGCTTTGCTTAAAGTTTGTTGGAGAAAAGTAAAAGAACGATAACCTGGACAAATACTGGTACTGTCTTCGTCAATGTTTGTTTCACTTCCAACTGTTTCTGTCTCTTCCATTCATGTCCATTTTTATCTTGTATGTCTGGTTAGAGGGTCTCTTTCTTGGTGCTTTAGGGTTGCGGGAAACTCTCAGGAATGTTTTTAGCGCGCAGGAGTTGGTGTGTGTGTGTGTGTGTGCGTGTCTACATATATATATATATACATATATATAAATATTCATTTTTCCATGGCTGATACCTGAGAGAAGGATCAGAGGTGGGTTTCCGCCCCCCCTAGCTATCTCTCTCCTTTTCACCCTCCTCTTGATTTATCAGCACTAGCAAGAAAAAGAGTTTCCACCTTGGAAAGCATTAGCGCCATTGAAAAGACATGAGCCATCCAGTCGTAATTTCTATGCAATACACATTACTTGAACAATAAAATGACATCATTAATTCCTTCAATCAATAATAGCCAGTCCACATGCTGCCTCTTCCACATTGGTGCAGTGTCTCTGTCGACAATTAAAACTTTGGACAAAGTTTTTAACAGAAATTTAGGCACGCAACAACAGAACTATTCCTTTTCAACTCCCACATCTCCATCTTAATTATGCAAAGTCTAGTCACATAAATGGTTTGGTTTGGTTCGATCCGTGGCCAGTTCGTGTGGCATTTTAATGAAATTAAACTCACTCTCGGCTTTAGTTTCTTTATTGTAAGCACCGTGGACAGACTTTCATTGCCAGTGTAGGTTTTATTTTTTCTTTTTCTGCAAACAACAATTTAATACATGAAAAGCACCCACCCTCAATTATAATTTAATTAGAAATCATGAGAAATAAATCTACAGTACATACACGTTCTACAGGCACTGTTTTTTTTGGTGGGCTGCCTAAAGAAATGGCTTATTGCATGTAAACCTAACAAGATCAGAATTATCTAAGCCATCGGATTCGTGGGAATCCTTTACCCTGCACTTGCAGCCTGAAAGATTAGCAATCTAAGAGCTTGTTTGGCTTTCTAGAAGTGCCGTAATTTTTACTGTGGGTACTTTTTAAAAGTGTACTCGTATTTAAAAAAAATATATAAAATTGATTTTTTTAATATTTTAAATATATTGCTATTAAAAATAAATAAATAAAATATTTTAATATATTTTCAAAATAAAAAAACAATTTAAAAAATAAGCTACACTGTAATGTCAAATATATGAATGTCCCCTAATCAGACTGACTAGGTAACAAACTATTTGGAGTGTTTATGCAACCAATATAAGATCATCAAGATCAACTTGTCTTTAATCTCAATGTCACCCTCAAACATTACCAACCAAATTCCCTAATCCAAAATCGTAATCTTCGGCTTAATCTCCAACAAGTAATGTGGAAAGAGCAAATGTCTCCATTTGGGCCCCGACACGAAAAAATTAATCTAATCAAACCCAAACTCCAAAGTGCATTTGTGTAACTTCAACGTAAAGACTCAAATTTCAAGCGATTGTTAAGGGATTTATAAGATCATTTGTGTAACGTGATTTTTTAAAATAAAGTTTTGTTTTATAATATATCAAGATATTTTTAAAAAATTTAATATTTTCTCAAATTAAAAACATTTCTGAAAAGTATGTAAAAACAAAAATAGATATTGTGTTGAATAATTCCCGCTTATATCCTTCCCTTAACCCTAAATTTACCATGACCAAATCTTTTCCTCCGACCAAAAATCAGAAACACACATAACAAGTGAGAAGTGAGTCTAGGGTTTTGACTAATGACCATGGTTAACTAAACATAACCTCGGTATTCAGTCAATTATTAACCATGGTTAGCCCTAAGAGTTAGGGCTCTGGTCCTCACCCTCTTTGAATGAGCTTTAACTGTGGTCAAATGTATCTGGTTAGGATTTGGGTCTGGTTGCCTTGATTTCAGAGCTTTGCCTAAACAACTCACAACTTTTGACAAAAACTTTTTGTAATGCGAAGCCAAAATAACTTGTTTTCGGGATAAAAATCCCATCATTCCAACACACTGAAAAAAAAAAAACCTTAAAAAAATATTAATTTAAAATAACTTAAAAACACCAAACAATATTAATTTAAAATAAAAAAAAATATAATTTTTATTTTAAAATAATTATAAAACATAGAAAAAAGCGATACCACTTTTCAAAAAGCTTTGTACAATTTAATTTAGTACTGACATGGGTGCGCTTTGTGCTTCTAACTTATCAGGTTAAAGATAAAAAATCCCATCATTCCAACACACTGAAAAAAACCAGCCAAACAAACTTTAGTGTGCTTTGTCACTTATTTTGAATGATTTTAATGTGTAAATATCAAAACAATAAAAAAATTATTTTAATTTATTTTTAATAAAAAAATAATTTTAAAAAATATAATACAAGGCGATATAAAACATTCTAAGTTATTGAAAATATCATATTGTAAATCTCATTCTTAATAATAATGATGCTTATTTTAATTAGTAAGAATTATTTTTTATCAAATCTTAAGGAACTTATATTCATATTTTAAAGAAGAAAATACCAATTTAGAATGTCAAGAGAATCAATTCAAAATTAATGAGGCTGGGCTCAAAATACTGAGATGTAAAAATGAAAAGACAACACAATAATTGCTTAGTAAAAGAAGAAAGTCCTTACCATAATAGAATTAAAAAATAACTGCAAGAGAGAGAGAGAGAGCGCGTGCACTACAGGCGCAAATAAAGACCAAACTGAACTGAAAGTACTTATAAACACTCTGTTGTACTAATGTTTCTATATATAAAACTGAATAAAGTAGAAAATTAGCAGATAGAGAGGGAAAAAAAATCACGGAGATGATGATTCATTTTCACCTGAAGATTGTCTATGGTGGTGGACTCTTGTGATCCAAAACATCATTAAAAAGCCATCTAATCTAGTTTTTCTCCTTCAAGAAATCACATAAAACTATTACCGTCTCTCTTCCCTTTGTTTTCTCTTTCGTCAAAGACTTCCCTGTGAGTCTTGTCGGCAACGAAGGAAAGGAAGCTTCAACTTCACACACACTCTCAAACCCATTAAGAAAAGTCCCTCGCTTCATACCCCCTCTACTTCCTTACTCTCTTTGCAAGGATTCTCTCCAAGATTCACAGTTCTGATCTCTACCCTTTGAAAAGCTTGCAACTTTTTTGTTGCCTTATGAAGCTCAAGTTTGATGTTTGAGGCAAAGCTAAGAGACTGTATGTTATTCTTTCATTTCATTATCGTTGAAACTTATTAGAAGACTGTTTAATGTTTTGTAAATTATCGATAGAGGACATGAGTTTTTATCAATTTCTCAAAAGTTTCTGTTTTCTTTCTTCCTCCACTTGGTCTGATTTTTTTTTCCTGAAATTTTTCCTTGTTAAAATTTGATCCTTTTCTCATGTTTTTTTTCCTTCCTGTTTTGGCTTATCAAGAGTGAAAACATCATGTGATAGAAATATTATGCGGTTGCCATGTGTAATAAAGATGTCTTCTTTTTGTTCCTTTCTCATGTAATTTGATTTTTTTTTTCTTTTGCAAATTCCAGGTTCTTCCCAGATTCTACAAATCCCAAAACTACAGAGTGGTCCAATGATCAGGGAATTTGCAGTTATGAATTCCCAGAAGGAAAAAATGAGAGTGGCAGAAAAATGCTTAGATTCACAATTATGGCATGCTTGTGCAGGTAGCATGGTTCAAATGCCAGCAGTTAACTCAAAAGTTTTCTACTTTCCACAGGGTCATGCAGAACATGCTCAAGGGAGTGTAGAATTTGGTCATTTCCAGATTCCTGCACTAGTCCCCTGTAAGGTATCTGCTATTAAGTACATGGCAGATCCTGAAACCGACGAGGTTTATGCCAAAATTAGGCTAATCCCACTGAATAATAGCGATTTAATGCTTGGACATGGTTGTGGTGAGGATAATGATGATAGGTTGCACAGTGGGATTGAGTCTCAAGAGAAGCCTGCTTCTTTGCTAAGACAATTGACTCCAATCTGATGCTAATAACGGTGGTGGTTTCTCTGTGCCGCGTTATTGCGCCGAGACTATATTCCCAAGATTGGATTACACGGCTGAGCCTCCTGTGCAGACCATTCTTGCTAAGGATGTGCACGGAGAGACCTGGAAGTTTAGGCATATCTATAGAGGGACGCCTCGTCGCCATTTGTTGACTACTGGATGGAGTAATTTTGTGAACCAAAAGAAACTTGTGGCTGGGGACTCTATTGTGTTTTTGAGAGCAGAGAACGGGGACCTTTGTGTTGGAATTAGACGTGCGAAGAGAGGGATTGGTGGAAATGAATGCTCATCAGGGTGGAATTCATTTGGGGGCTATTCTGGGTTTTTGAGGGAAGATGAGAGTAAATTGACGAGGAGGAATGGCAATGGGGATATGAAGGGGAAAGTGAAGGCTGAGTCTGTTATTGAAGCTGCATCTCTTGCAGCCAATGGGCAGCCTTTTGAAGCTGTCTATTATCCAAGAGCGAGTACTCCAGAATTTTGTGTGAAGGCCTCAGCTGTGAGGAGTGCAATACAGATTCAGTGGTGTCCAGGGATGAGGTTCAAAATGGCTTTTGAGACCGAGGATTCGTCTCGGATTAGCTGGTTCATGGGAACTATATCTTCTGTTCAGGTTGCTGACCCCATCCGCTGGCCCAATTCTCCCTGGCGGCTTCTGCAGGTACTGTGAATCTCAATTTTGGATGTGGAATTTTGTACTTGTAGATCGTCAACACTCAGTGCCTTTTTTTCCTTTTTTCTTTTTCCTGTTACCTGTTTGATTTAATGTTGATGTGGAGTGATATATTTGCATGTAATTGTTGAATCTGGGCAACGAATGATGTTGTAGTTGGATCGGTGAATCTGAAAGTGCTCAGTTAAAGTCCAAGATGCTAGATGTCCTGCTATTGTCACTCGTTGATAGCAAAATTGTTGTCTTTGTGGATGTCCTGCTATTTTCTTAGTTTAGTTGCTTGCAAGCGATAGGAAGAATGTAGCTAATACACATTCATCAATAAGAGCACGTTGCAAATGCCCCCCCTTGGGCTTGAATCTCTTCATTTTGATCATTATTTTCCTGACTATATGTTCTTTCATGTTGTCATTTGTCAGGTAGCATGGGATGAGCCAGATCTACTCCATAATGTAAAGCGTGTGAGCCCATGGTTGGTTGAATTGGTATCAAACATGCCAGCCATCCACCTATCACCCTTCTCACCCCCAAGAAAGAAGTTGAGGCTTCCACAACCCCCGGATTTTCCCTTACTTGGTCAAATCCCAATGCCGTCATTTACTGGCAACCCTCTTAGATCGAACAGTCCCTTATGCTGTGTCTCAGATAACATTCCTGCAGGCATACAGGGAGCCAGGCATGCTCAATTTGGACTATCTTCTTCGGATCTCCACTTCAACAAACTGCAGGCGGGGCTGTTCCCGGTTGATTTTCAGCGGCTTGATCGTGCTGCCCCTCCTTCTAGAATCTCCAATAGTAACTTCGTTGGCAATACTCAAAACAGTGAGAGTATTTCTTGCTTGCTGACAATGGGAAATTCCTCACAGGGTATGAAGGAAAGCAGTGACACTAAGACACCCCACATTTTATTGTTTGGTCAGCTCATTGTCACCGATCAGCAGAGTTCTCAAAGCTGCTCGGGTGATACAAATGCAAACAGTTCATCAGATGGACATCCAGGGAAGGCAATTTCAGATGGTTCTGGTGGTTCTGCGTCACAACAGAATGGTCCGCTGGAAAATTCTTCAGGTGGGAAGTGTCCTTGGTACAAAGATTACCAAAAAACTGATCTTGGCCTGGAGGCCGGTCATTGCAAGGTGTTCATGGAATCAGAGGATGTGGGTCGAACCCTTGACCTATCAGTCCTTGGTTCATATGAAGAGCTGCACAGAAAGTTGGTTAATATGTTTGGCATTGAGAGTTCAGAGATGCTGAGCAATGTGCTTTACCGGAATGCAGCTGGCGCCACCAAGCACGCCGGAGATGAACCCTTTAGGTATTTTCATTTCAATTTTTTTTTTTTCCATATTACAACATTTTCGGCTTGTTTCATCGTTATACAGTTTGTTCATAGATTGTACTTCTGATTGTTGTGCAGTGAGTTTTTGAAGACAGCTAGAAGGTTAACGATTCTTTCAGATGCAAGTAGCGACAACGTAGGAAGATAGACAACGAGGAACTTCCATCAAAATGTACAGCTCGCAAGTCTTTTGTTTTGATTGTAACATTTCACCTATTTTTGTCTATTGGGAGCTGTGGGATAAGTCCCACTTCATCCACATTTAGGACATGTTTTCCCCTGTCTGTAGCGCAAATTTAACTTTCCAAGGAAATGACTTTTATGTTAATCACCGATGCCATCCAATACGGGCATTCGAATTTCACTGTCTCATCTCTCTTGCATCTACAAATGCCAGCTCTTTTCCAACACATGGATCATCTTGTTGGAGATGCCAAGCTTGCATGTTACAGAATGATAATACAGTTCTCCTTGGAGCTTTTTTTTTTTCTTTTTTCTTTAATGTTGCAATAATATACATGCTGGCTTTTTTCTATAAAGTAAGCGCCAGACATATTTTGGTGAAGGCAATGAAAAGCGTATCGACTAGTGTTTTAAGAGATAATTAAAGGACATCTAGCCCAGTGGCAGGAGAAGGGTTCAGAATTGAATTCAGATTGTGATCTCCGTTTGATGAGGTGGTTTGCCTTTTCTTTTAATGCTTTGAGTCGCCGGGTGGACTGGTAAAATAATTACAATATTCAAACCGATCTTTGTGCCGCAAATACTGAGAAAATGAACAATACTCGTTGGGATTCGAGTGATCTCGTCATGCACGAATTAAAGAAAGGATTAGCTTGCGTGAACATATACAGATTATACAAATGTTGAAAAGTTTGCAGGTAAAAAGGATCAAGGTTTTGAAGCGGGGTTTCTTTTTTAATATTACACCAGGCAGACAGAGATTCGTGAGTCAAGGAATGCCAACCCCACACTACCTCTGCTAGCTTGCCTGTACACACGCACCAACACCAACCTCAAGCAAATCTCCATCTCTTATAAGCTGTGAAACGAGTTTGACTTGCCGAACAGTGAAAAAACTAGTCACTAGATACAAACTAAATTTACAAAGCTCGATGTGTTTCTATACATATATTTTGAAGTGCCAAATCCTGTTTTAGGGTTTTTATCAGGAAAGGGGGGGGGGGAATCAAATTATACTTGATTGTTGCAGGCCTGGAAAAATCTAGTGTTTCAGAAATAATTTTTATTACTATTGTTTTCATATGAGAGATACATATAAAAATAAGAGAAATAACAGAGAAAAATTAAAAATATATATATTTGAGTCTACGTGGAAAGAATTATAATAGTGTGGAAATGGTGCATGTCTTTGACATTTGTTAGCTTGTCACTCACCGATCGCAAGAAACACACAGCAGCAGACAGCAAAGATAAGAGGCAAAGACACATTCTGCATGTCTGGCGTGGGATCCATCGTATAATCATAAAAGAAAAAAAACTTAAAATGTCACTCATCACCAGATAACATCATATAATTTTTGTTAATATAAAATAATAGATTCATTAATAGCTAATCACATGAGGCCAAGGTCAACCATTCATACAATGTGCCGTTTTGATGGCCGAGCCTGAGCTCTTCCCTGCGGATAATTCTGTGTACAACTAACAGTCAAATATTTCTTGTCAGCTGTCCAAATTTTCAACCATCGACAATTTCTATCCCAGGTAAAGGGGCTAACAACACCAAGTACATTAATTTAACCTTTGTAAGATAAATACGAGGTAGGCTTCAGTTTTTTCCTTTGTAAAAAGGAGGGTTGAGTTTGACTATTTGGGAAGAAAAATTATTGAACGAATGTATTATTTTTAACATTAATACATTAAAATAATTTTTAAATATAAAAAAATTATTACTTTAAAGTAAATAAAAATATTTTAATATTTTTAAAAATATTTTTAAAACATAAAAACAAACCAACTATAACTCTTAGAAAACAAGTGTGAAAGGGAACAAAGCATTGAATATGATGAGTCATGTTAGTTTCAATACATCATGTTAACGAGGCAAAGCTGTTTTGATGTTATTTTATAGACCAAGATCCAAGAATTTCCATTGATATGGCTCGCGAGTCAACCCATGAAATCAGATTTCCGACATGGGAATTGGAAGCCTCCAAGCTGTCTTTTTATTGTAAATTAATGAATGTGCGTGGTGGAGTGGAACAGAAACTTAGAGCACGTAAAAATATTATTTTAACAATGAGATTTCGAACCAAGTACTAAATAACTTAAATTTGTCTTCTTCTTACAACTGTCAAAAACCAAGCAATTTTTGGTCAACACAACATGTTGTGTTTTGTGAAATTGTTTCTTGGCTACGAGCTTTGAGGCCACACTTCATCTACCGGAACCCTCTGTTAAAAAGAATTGACTGTATATACTGGTGCTCCGAAACTCCTGCTGCTGATCAGGGCCGGTTTCCTCTTGGACTGTATATATACCTTACTCGATCGGTCGAACCTGAGAAATTTATAAGGTCAACTTGTAATTCCGTGTAAAACACAATTAAAACTTCGATGAGACCAGGATAGTTTATTTTTAATTTTTAGTCAAAAAAAATAACTTTTGTTTTATTTTTTTATAATTGTCAAGAGTGACGATATCTTAGATTGGAAAAAAGGAGTCAATTCATTGATCTGCAAGTTAAAAGAGGTCTTGGACGAACCCTAACAGGGATTCCATGGCAGGGGTTATTCTTTTTCTTAATATGCATGGTATATGCCTTGATCACGTTTTGAGTGTCTTGTAAGAGAAGAAACTTGCAAATGGAACCAAATCGGCATCCTTTTTTCTCCTATAAGAACATGACAGACAAGGAAGAAAGCTCAGGGCCTAACCAAAGGATCAATAGTAGAAGGGCCCAGGCCTATAAGCATTGGACCCTGGAGACTTTGGTAGACGAGATTTGAAGGCAATGTATGAAGCAGATATGGGCCGCAGGATGGTCCCAAAGGACGTTTTTGCTGGCTCAATGTTATGGGCCTTTCGACTTCAAGGATTTGGTCCTGTTTAGCCCTTTTGAAAGTATTGGGCTTCGGCCTTGTAATGCCAAGAAGAAGAATCCCGCTTTCTCTCACTCGTTTTTCAAAACCGGAAACCTGCCCTTAATCAGATTTTAAAATGTTGACCAGGCCACTAGGCCATTACAGCACCAGTTTCAGGTGTAGCATTCCCATGAGTTTTGAATGGAATATTTATTTTTATGTTTTAAAAATATTTTATTTTAAAAAAAATTAATATTTTTATAGTGTTTTCAAATTATTTTGATATGCTGATATTAAAAATAATTTTTATAAAAAAATATATTATTTTGATATTTTTCCAAATAAAAATCACTTTAAAAAACAACCGTAACTATATTTTTAAATACCTTCTAAAAATATATTTATAGTTAACCCTGAAGTGGTTAAGAATTGAACTTTTATTGTGTCTTCTAAGTTGTTAACGGACAGAAATATTCCTTGTAAATGGCCACAAATGGAATCCATTTTCTTGAATGATTAATCTCTTTTAGTCGGTAGCTCAATTAGATATTTACATTATATTTATAATCAAATCATTTATAGAATTCAATTTAATTTCAAATGTAATTTGAATTCAATTGAGAACCAATTATAATTTTTATATTTAAAATAAAAAACTAAATTATATAACTAAATTCAATAATTTTGTTTGGAATAGAAGTGAAATGAATTAAATTAGCAATCTTAACTATTTTATCCTTAAATTATTTTTAAAGAGAAAAAAATGCTCGTAACTGATATATAGTAATAATCCCTTGCTTTTTCTATAAACACCATAAATCTTTAACAACAACTTTGTTGTTTTCTTGGACTCTATTGATCTCTTGTTTGTCTCATCTTTAGCTCAAACTTGCAAAGCTATGCTTTCTTTATAAACCAAATATACAACACTACACTTGTAATGACGTTTCTCAGCATCCTCCTCCCTCTAACAATGATTCATTTTTTTTTCCTTTTTTGATTAAAAAAGCTTTGAACTCATAAATCTCTTGAAAAATATGGATGTCAATGCCAGTTTAACTACACTTCATTGTTTATATTTAACATAATAATTTTTTTTTTTTTTGGTAAAGTCCAAGAAATACCCATTTTAAATGATATATTATTATATTACACAATAAAACAGAGACAGGGCAATTAAAACTCGGTTACGCATCGTAGAGTACTCCATAACTTAGACAAGAAAAGGTACCCAGAAAATAAAATCATCAAAAGATAGCCCTATAATTAACGGTGATCCATGAGGTGCTGAGCTATCAAACTATTACAATATCTATCATACAGAGCTTGGAATCCATCGGAGAATAGCCTTGGTTTATTCCAGTTGATGCAGCTATCTGATATGGTTGAGCTAGCTAGAGGTGGCAATGGATTTGAAGTTGTTCCCGGAGAAGTTGACTTGTTACCCCGAGAGCACTCCTACTTTAGCTCGAAAGAAAAGGAAGACTAGAAAGAATACTAAATTGAAACAGCAGAATGTCTAATGTTAATTTAACCATTGTCATGATAATTGAATTCAATTTCAAGTATTCCACACACCCTTTAGATAAGTTTAAACTTTAAACTCTTGATGTTGCTGTGCAAGTCTGATTTTCGTTCCATGGAAACAAGAGCATTGCGAAGAGAATCTATCACTGGAAATCATGGGGACAATAGAACGGGGATGGTTAAATACCAGGGGAAGAGCAAGCTTCTTCGCAAGATTGATCAGCTCCAGTCTAAATCACGTTTGTTTTACTACCTAATTACAAAACTAAGCGACCGATTCAAACCACTGGAGAAGGACTAAGAGCGACAATCTCCCCCAGTTTCAAACCTTCATGATTCATGGGAAGAAACCTTCCGAGTAGTCTCTCGAATCATATATGGTTCATGGTGCGTGTTCAAGAGGGGTGATATACATATAAATAAATTTAAGATTACACTGATCCCAAGATGTTTTTCCAAGCTAAACAACAAATCCTAAACAAGGTATTGAATGTAAGACCTGAAATCAGGAAAAGTATTATTCATATACAGATTGAGAATATAGGCATTCAGAGTGCATCACTGGAACCCGGCATGACGGCTACAACAGAGCTCTATGTTAAGCCAGGGAAACCTCCTCACCGAGTTGGCAACCCATTACAAATCAGCAGCATTACGCCATTACCTGACAATCAAATTTTATATTACAATGATGTAGCTAGACTTCAAAGCAAAGGAAACGCCGTCCATGGGAATCCTTTTTTATTTTGTTCAAGATCTATTTCAAGATTTTTGTTAAGAAAAATATACATATTGCCCTCATCACTCCTCTGAATTACACATGATATTGATCCAAGCTTTATTTTAAATTTGTTACTTCTTTTTATAAGATTATTATATTCTCAAACAATATTATCATAAATATCTATTTTTATTATTATATAATTAAATAAAAAATAATTTTATATTAAAACCCAATAGAATTTATTATTCAAATCACAAACTTCACGAGTTAAACTATTTTAAAAAAATAATTAAGTCAAACTATACTTTTTATTATCCGTTTAAGTTATATTTGGACACTTCAAATTAATCCATCAATATTAAAATAATTTTTATATAATTTAATTTTAAACAAAATAGATTAAAACCAAATTTAATGATAATATATATAGGCATTTTCTTTACATGAAAAAAAAAAATTAATTCAAAACTAGTAATAACTAACATGTAGTTTTCTTACGTCTAAAACCTTGTTTGTTTTTACGTTTTAAAAGTATTTTAAAAAAAATTAGTTTTTTTTATTGTTTCAAATTAATATTTTTTATATTTTTATATCATTTTAATATACTAATTTCAAAAATAATTTTTAAAAAATAAAAAAAAAATTATTTTAATATATTTTAAAAAAAAAAAATTTAAAAAAACAACTACATTCGCGCAATCCCTAACCAACACTCTCAATCTCTAAAAGACGAAGCACCAACCACCGAATTGAAATATCCCTATGTTGCGTTTTGTGAAAGTTTTCTTGGCAGCGAGGTTTGAGGTCATTCCTCATCGAACGCCCAAATACGAAGAAGAATAGGCCTACGTGAAAGCACTGTCCATGCCTAAAACCACATGCTAAGTGACATTTTCCCCGTGGGAGAGAATAGGGTTGCAAATGAAACAAAATAGGCATGTCCCTATGCTTTTTCTTTCCCCTAGCGTGTGTGCGTGAGAGATCCATTCTAATGTATTAAAAGGTCCATTTAATTTTAGTCTCCAGTTGTAGTATTTCTCAATTAAAACAGAACAAGCAAGTCTAAAGGGATATGTCAATTTACTAGTTGTGCTAGCACCATATTTATAGGTAAAGAAACCCGCTTCCCTTGCTCAGGTTTCAAAATCTAAACGAGCCTCCACCATCAGCATGTTTTTTAAATACCCACATCTTGCTGAGCCTCACTATTTACTAGCTGTGGTTGAAGCTTCGTTGTAGGCTCTTTTGAGCCACCACCAGAGATTTCTAATTTTCTATCACCCACGACAGTAATTCATCTTCTTGGATAGTTAAGCTAATCCATATTACGCTATGTTTAGCTTTATATATATCTACCTTCCTCGGTCCCTTCCCGCATGAATAAACGGATGCCAGCAAAAATAACAAGAAAAAATGCACATCAATTAAAGATCACAGAGTACTAGTTGCTGTGCAGGTTCATTCCAGCTAACAACCTACAGGATGAACCTTGTATATTTAGTTCTTAATCACTCAACACAGCACATCCAGCTAAAGCACCAGAACATGTGGACTTCATATGAAACTCTAGTGTGAACACACTCTCGTAATTTCTGAAACTGTCACCAGAGAATGAAAAGGTTCCCTCACATGTTTGATACCTTACCTTCATGGCACATAGACAGTAAGAGACTGCTAATGTTTCTCCAGTTAAGTATGCACTCTAAAAAAGGAACAGAACAAAAGTCCATTGGCAATGGACATCAGGTTGCATTAAAAATCACCAGGAGTTGAATATTATGTGCACCGAGTACTGAATAACAGTGGTTCATAACTGAGTGCCTTAAAGGGAAGTGTATGCTTCTTCACAAGATTGATCAGCTTGCATCTGAATCATATTGCATACTCATGTAACACCTAACCACAAACCCACATGATCATTCGAAACACATAAAAAAAAGACTGCAATGAGACAATCTCCCTCAAATTTCAAAACACTGACTCCTATTAAAGAAAGCCTTTGAGCAGTTCTAATGCATAAAATGGTTCATGGACAGTGTGCAAGTAGTAGTCCCAGGGGCCACCAGTGATTGAAAAAACATGGTACAAGCAACAATTTCATTCTTGTAATGTCTTCTTGGACAATGAAAGAGTAGAGAACACAAAAGCTTTTCATACTGACAGCCAGGTAAAGCACACATAAGCTATAAGCAAATAAGCATAGTTGTTTTTTCAATCGACCAGTTTTTCATCCACTCAAGTTAACTATTAAGTGTTGGAACCCTAAGAATCCGAGTTATAAAACAACCACTTCACAGATAATTGAGCTTGATGTACCACAAACAGAACACACTGCAAGTTAACATGCCATGACCAGGTCTAGTCATCGCAATCTTTACATATTTCATAAGAGCATATGTGCATCAATCACAGAGCATCATGCTTATTGCAAAGAGAAGGAAATTACTAGCAAAGTAGGGGGCAGCTTCATCTTCAACAATGTCTTGCCATACTCAGTGGCAGTACCTGAATCAAAAAGGAAAAGCCCAAAAAAGCGACGTTGTAAGTTACCTTTTTGCTTTTCTCTCAACTAATAAGTAACAAATTTATCAAAAGAAAGAAACGAAAAGAAAGTGACTTAACCACATCGTAAGATATTCCTCTAATACAGTCATCTATCAAAAAGCTCCATGAAATACAATGTAAGCTAGATAATGAAACAAGCAAAATAAAAAATATCTTATGCGACGAAAACCAAAATTAGCCAACTATCACAATGGATCAAAAAATAATTCGGACTATGTGAAAGAACTGAAAGATATAGCCCTGCCGAACAAATTCACCACACAGCGGCCAACTTCAATTCGCAAAATCCAGAGCAAGAAAAAGACTGAGGCCTCACTGGCACAAGACAATACCATGCATTCATTCAAACAAATGTGATCGAAGCTTGTTTTTAACAGTGTATTCCTCACTGATACATGACAAAGGTTAACTCAGGAACTATACCCACGATTAACAAGTTTAATGCAGTCTAACATCTCTCTATATTTACAGATGGCACAAATTGCAAACCCAGTAATCAGCGACCAATTTGTCTACACGCTCGAGATCAACTCCTGCAACATGGCAAGCTAAAATTCAACCGCACAAAATCCAATTACAAATAACCTAACAGCATGTACTCCTAGAGCACTGAAAAAAAAAGAGAGATATTTCAACCACGACAAACAATCATAAGAAAATTCCACATTAAAAAAAATCAACATCAAAACCCTAGAGACAGCAAACAAAAAACAAAGGAAACGAAATATGAGAGAGAAATAAATTACATTTTTGTTTTAGTTGTAGTAGAGCTCGAGGCCCATGCCATCATGAATCTCGTAATCCCTGAGGGTAATATGGTCTTTGTAAATGGTGTACCACTTCTGGATCCGGATCTTCTCAGCCCGGGTACCGGTCTGTGCCGCCACGAGCTTCTTGAGGTCACCGATGGTGTCGTCGTCGTTGCACTTCACTCTCACTTTCTTTCCCAAACGGTCGTTCAACACCACCTCCAACATCTTGCAAAAAAACAATTACCAAGCCCTAACCCTGGAGGTTTTTTTTTTTTAATTTGCACAACGAGAAAGCGAAACTGAATGGAAAATGATATTTGATGTGTTTGGCCTTTTATTAATAGGAAATTGCATTAGCCGCCTTGGGCTGGTTTCCGCGCTGACTGGAAAACGATGTCGTTTATTATGAATTTTAACCGCCTTTAATTCTCATGTCAGGCCGGGCCGGGGAGTGCTTGGTGTAATTGTAAATTGGATCTCTTTAGTGGGCTTTAGTTAACGCCGGGTCTTGGAACTGGGCTCTTAACTTCTTTTTATTTTGTTTTTCTGATCGGTAGCGAAAAGATGGATGTCATGTGAAAGAATGAACAAAAAGTGAGATGTTATGACGCCATGTTGATGTTTTTTTTTTAATAGTGTAAATATAATATCTTTTTATATGCAATCCAGTGGGGAAAAAACTATTTAATAAAATAAATTATATTTTAATATATTTGATATTAATATAGTTATTTATTCATAGTAGCTAACTAATACAATTCCAATCAAAACTTTTTTTATTATTAAAATATATTAAAGAGACTTTTAGCTCTTTTGATTGTAATAACTCTTTAACTTAGAAATGTTATTTTGGATCTTCAATGTAGCTCTCTCATTAGAACTATAAAAATAAGGGATGGAAACCAGAAAAAATTCTCCTTTTCTTTTAGCTTTTCTTTCTGCTTTTTTCTTTGAGATGCCATAACAGTTAGTCATATATTGCTAGGATATTGTCTATTTAATTGGTGTTTTATGCATATGATTTTTTTATAGCTAAAAAAATAAACATTCATGCTTTTTTAGCACCTTTTTATATAAAAGTCCAAGATATAAATAAAAACATTACTTGTACATTTAGTTAATAACTATTTGTGTCAGTAAATGAAAAAATAATGACAATGATAACTAAATACAAAACTAGAAAAATCTAAAAATAAATATAAATAAATATTTTTTATTTCACAACACGATATATTTATCCAGTTGTATTTAATGATTTTATTATAAAAAAAATATTTATTCATTTAATTAGGTGATAAAAAAATTTAACACTTACATGAAATTGAAAAGATAAAATTAAAGGGTAAAAAAAATATTATGTAATATTGTACATGTTATAAAAAAATAATATCATTTCATGTAAAAAAACAAATGATATGTGACCAGGGAATAAATTGAAAAGTCTATAAATAGATGTTGACATGATATCTGATTTCAAAATACAAGTCATAAACTTAATTGTATCTAACATGATTGTTTATTCAAACCAATATTTTTATATAATAAAACAATATTGAAAAAAAACACGCATTGGTGATTCGATAAGATTCACAAGGAAAAAAAAAAAAAAAACAAGCTAGGTTGCATAGAAATAATGCCTCTTAAGATCACGAGGGAAAAAAAACCTGGGAAGCGTAGTAAAAATTAAATTATATTTTTATTTAAAAATATCATGGAAATCTATAGAAGCTAGAAAAAAAACATTTTTTTAACAAAAACCCAACATTGAATTATAAAGTTTGAAGGGAAAAAAAAAAGGCTGGAGAAAAATCAATGGACTAAAAAAATGGATCCAAAATCAATTTAAAAATAAAAATAAAAATAAAAATTCAAACTTGAATACATGATCTCTTGCAAAGCTAAGATCAAATAATAAACATGATAAACTCTCAAAGGCAAATAAAATTCATTGATATCAAAATCATCATTTTTCTTTACAAAAATCAGTGTTAAATGATTTTTTTTTTTGTCCAAACACGAGAATCCAACTACTCTCCTTTTTGTTTCTCAAGCCAATGACCCAAAAATAAATAAAATAAAGTTTTAGATTAGATTGATTTCTCGAAAAATTAAAGGACCGGAAATTTATAATTGAAAACGTATGAAAACCAAAACGAACTTGCTGCGTCATTTTTAAAATCGCCAACCATTGACTCATCTTTTTTCCACTTTAACCCCCTTTCCTTCATTTTTTTTCCCATGCTCGATAAATTTAAAGCAACTGGGTTTAGTTTTGCCCCAAAAGGATGCAGCTAGTAAAAAAAACGTTCATGGAACAAAAATAAAAAATAAAAGAAAAAATTGCCATAACAAATCCATGGTGAAACGTGTCTACGATTACAGTGTTTCTCCCTCGTAGAATTGAGTTTTTTATAACATGGTTATAAAACTTTTATTGGCTGGAGGACTCCATTTTAGAGTTGTATTTTAAACCATATATTTTTTTTAACTAAAAAGATATAATTACGAATTTTTTTATAGATTAAATAGCTCGATTCATAAGTTAACTTGAAGAATTCATGATTTAGACTTGGCCATGATGAGTGTAAATATATGACAAGGTTCATCTAGCAAAAAATGACTAGATAAAGTTGAAAGATTATTAGATGATCTAGAAAAATTTTATGCCATAGATCTTTTGACGTGCCATGATCATTTAAAAGTTAAGAATATGATAAAAACTATCTTCAAATTTAAACGAATTTTACAATACCTCTTTTTATACCCAGAATATTCATAATATTTTTGAATCACTCCAAGGATTTTTGGGGTATATAAACTAATTATTTGGCCCACTTTTCGGATAATTTTTGTTGGCAACAAATAAATAAATATGCAAGCTTAAAAAATATTTCTGAATTATAATTATAAATAAAAAAATTCTAAGTATATATTTAATTAAATATATTGAGAATCATATGTGATAATAAATGTAAAAAACAAACAAAATATTAACGTATCTATTTAACTCATCTTGTTGCAAATCAGATAATTTTTTTACAATACGAGAGAATTAATATGTAGGTGTTATCAATATTTTTTTTATATTGAATAAAAAATATAACCGTGAATAAAAAAATTGATACTTATATATAATAAAATACAATTAAAATTATATATACTTGTAAAAACATGTAAGTTCTCGAACTAGTTTTTGACATGGCAAAAAAGTGGAACAATGTTTTAATTGTTATAGTGAAATAACATTTTATTTTTTTTCATAAAAAAGTGTAAAGAAAAATTATAAAATAATAGAGATAGGAACAAAATGAATGATATGAATACGTCAAGTATAGAGTGATAAATATTCAAAGTGTAAAAAATAAAAAAAATAATTTTTTTTCCAAAAAAGCACAAGGAAAAATGAAGAAGGAAAAACTAAAAAAATATTTAAAAAATAAAATAAAATAAATATGGTGATAGATAGGTTAACTATAAAATAATAAAAATGCAAAGTATAAAGAGAAAAAAAATATATATAAGAAAAAACTCGTTACCTAAAAAAAAACTCTAAAAATTATAATTTTGTTGCCACTGCCATAAAAAAATCAACAAAAATTATAATTATGTCATTTTTATATAAAAAAAACACCATTTTCTTTTGATACATGTAAAATAAAATAATATTTCTGGAATTCATATTTTTTCCACTTCACAAACACTTTCACTAACTTATTAATGATCAAAGGATTGTTTTGAAATGTATTTGAAATTGTGTTTTTGAAATTTTAAATTTGTTTTTTGTTTAAAATTATTTTTTAATTTTTTTAATATAATGATATTAAAAATAATTTTTTAAAATAAAAAAATATTATTTTATTATATTTTTAAATAAAAAATATTTTTAAAAACAATTATTATTGTCATGTGCGTTTACAAAGGATGATCAATTCCTCTAGTATATTCTAGTTTTACTAAACTAGAGTGGTGTTTTCGCAAATCTACCCACCAAAAAATACACCCGACAACAGAGGGTATAAAACTCGAATATACTAGAGGACAAGCACGTGACATCTCTTCACTGGTAAGTGGCAACAAAACTCCTCCGCAGCCAACACGTGTGGAAGCTAGGCTGCGAGCATCCGCGGGATATAAAAATCCCATAAAGCACCTAGTATTTTCATAATTCTCTTCGTCTACTAACTCTACCCATCCTCTGTCTTAACCACCATTTCGGCGTCGCCGTCAGTAACCGTCAAATAAAATGGCAGGTACGTTGAATTGAATACCAAGCTGAATACATTTTTATAACCTAATCTTTGATCGAATTCAAGTAACTACAGAAACAGAATCGAATTTTATAACCTAATCTTGACGCTACCAGCACAGTGACCAAGCTGAATACAATTTTTTTTTTTTTACTAATTATTATAGCAATTTAATTTAATTTTTTGTTTTGAAATTTGTTGGGTTGTGGTGGGTGCAGCGATTGTTGTAAATGTAATTGTAGCAAAGAATAGGCAGTTGGGGACCAATGAATACTACTCCCACCAAAGTGGTAGGGACTGTTGTTTCGCGGCGGCGGCCCCTTATAACCACTACCGCAACTTGCTTCCCTTTCATGGAGGGAAGAATTTATTGGCATGGAGGAGTGGCATATCTTCCATGCATTTACCAAAATACCAGACTGCTTTTGTTAAACGACCACCTATTTACCACTGCAATGGTCTGTTCTAGACTCTCCTTTTTCCACGTTGATTGATAATTGCATTTTAAAACACTCGTTCTCTATGTATCAGCACGCTTTGGGTTTTCTGTTTGCGACGACAGATTTGGTTGCCATAACAACTCTAATTTCGCAAAAAAATTTAACTTTTTTGCAGCTGCTACATCTACGACCGCGTTGCCATATCTCGATAAGGTTGATTTTATGAAGCTTCAAAATGGCAGGTGAGGATTTTCTGTGGTTATAGGTATAATCCAGAATTATTTGGCAGCAGGAATTATTTATTTTCTGTTTGGGTTTCAAAAGTGTTGCCCTTTCTTTTATGGATGTCCCGACAATCCTATCAACTGAAAGTCAACGCATGATTGAAAAAATAATCACCCAGAATTACCTGTGATTTATGCTTGGAAGTTGGAACCAAGCTAATGTTAGCGTTGATTGTAAGTGGTGTAACTCCGAGGTCGTGTTTCTTTTATTCCCCAATGGGAACATAGTGATATTCGAGGTGTGGCTGTTCCTGGGGTCGAGGGAGAACCTGTTACCCTCACTGAACCAGTTACGGAAGCAATAGCAACAGCCTTTTCTGCCTGGTTATCGGAAAAGAAAAAAGTTGATGCATCCAAACCTCTGAAGGTGTCTGTAGGTCACGATTCCCGCATATCTGCACAGGTGTTGCAGGTAGTTCTTTTTCCTGCTGTACATAAATCTTTTGGCTACCTGAAACCATCTGCAAACAACTTTTAAGTCCTTTCCCCCCATCATTTCTGGTTGATCAACTGTTCTGTGAGTCTTTTCAAGCTCATATAATGCTCGTTTCATCAGCATACTGACACATGGTTGTATTAGTTTGGCCGCTGGACCATCAATTATACTATTACTAGGTAACTGATGGTCCAACAAAGAGGACCACGTTTTCTTCTGATCTGATCTATCAAGTTTGTTTTGGCTTGGAAATTGATGTTTAGTTGTTTACACTTTTCACTATTGACTCTGTCTCTTCTTTTCCTGTGAAAAATTGTAGCAGCTAACTTTACCAGTTTTATCAAAAATGTCATTCAAACTTTAAGGAATATAATCATTTAGAAAGAGTGCTACTCTCAATACATCTACTGTGCAGTGTTAGAGCTTTTATGTCTTGGAATTTCCTCATCTACTAATATCATAAATAACTGAGGTTTAATCTTTAACTTCCAGGATGCGGTTACTCGAGGTATTGCCAGTGCAGGCCTGAATGTTGTTCAATATGGGTGGGTTTATGATTTCTCATCATGGTTTGATTTTCTAACAATTGTATACATCTCACTGGCCATACCCTTCTTTAAGATATTTTAAACTCAATGTTATTGGGCCAAAAATCTCCAGCTAGTGGCCATTAAAATTTCATGGTTGGAGCGTTCTCTCTTTGGCTGGATCTTGTGATGACCTTTTCAGGGAACAACTTATATGACACTTTCTCCTATTGGAAGATCATGAAGGATCTCAGCATAAATTGTGGGTTTCTACACAAGTTAAAAAATGGTTGTTTTTTCTATGATGTGTACTTTCCACCGATTGAATGTATGATCCAGTGACCTCATGAGATCAATGGATCAGTGGCTGAGATATGGTTTAACCGTCATTCCTTCATGATTTGTTCTTAACTTTTGTAGCATCTTACCTTTTGCAGATTGGCATCCACCCCTGCAATGTTTAATAGCACACTAACCGAAGATGAGGCATTTTTATGTCCAGTTGATGGGGCTATAATGATAACAGGTAACTGGTTGATTTTCTGTTAGACCACGTTGGCCTACTATAATTGTGGGATTTGGAAATGGTGCCTCATAATGGTTGCCACTTTCATTGCTTGAACTTTTGTGTAAACACTGCGTTACTTTAGATCATCTTAGTAGACTTTCTGACTAGCTTACATCTAATCAAATTTTTGGTTCATGTTATTGTGCAAATAGCTAGTCATCTTCCTTACAACAGGAACGGGTTCAAATTCTTCACAAATGCTGGAGGGCTTGGGAAGGCTGACATTAAAAACATTTTAGAGCGTGCTGTGGACATATATAATAGTTTTACAGATGAAGGTTTAATGAAATCAAAAAGGAAAGCTTCTGAATCCTTAAAAAGAGTTGATTACATGACTGTGTATACATCTGATCTTGTGAAGGCAGTACGCAAAGCTGCAGGAAATATAGGTAAATGCTCCAAAACAGTTGTCATAATAAATTGTATTCAGGGATTAATTTCTGTTACCCATGGTTTGATACGTGAATGGGTGAATTTGGGTATGCTACCGTCATAGTCCATTAAATATTTTCATTTTGCTCCATTAGGAGACCCCCTGGTCTTGGTCCACATAATAGGTAATTGTCGTCTGTCTTCCTCTAACCCTACCTACTCATTTTAGGATTTGAACCTAATTCTAAAAATCCCAAGTTTAATCACTGGGTTGGTCCTTGGGAGTCTTTTGTTTGTAAAAAATATTTTGCATTTTTATGGAGATGTTTTACATGGGGATATTTACTTCAATGTTACTAGTACTTGTTTTATTGAGTTTTTGCATGTTAAGGTGGTGTGATCCCTTTTGCTAGTTGTTGATTGGAAATTGTTGAACTTTTAGAGAAGCCACTGGCGGGATTCCATATTGTTGTTGATGCGGGAAATGGAGCAGGAGGATTTTTTGCTGTAAGTCATATTGTGATTTATTTGGCTTTCTTTTATTTATATAAAACTTTATTGTACTTGTCTGTAGCAAAATCTATACTTGATGTCCCTTTAATGCTTCCAAGTAATAAACTTTCTGAACACCACTGCCTCCACCAGCACTTAACCAAGTTTCTTAAATTTTCGTTGTCGAGACTTGGGAGACACAATCAACAACATATCTACAGTTATTTTGCTAAAGAACTTCCTTCCATTTCTATCACTCAACCATTTCATCACCTTGTCTTCTAATATGTTAACGTTTCAAATGTTTTTTTCAGGAAAAAGTTCTTCAGCCTCTGGGAGCTATCACTTCTGGCAGCCAGTTCTTGGAACCAGATGGTAATGTTGATATTAGAAATTTTCTATGACTTGCTATGTGTTTTCTTTACATGCTAAAGTAGGTTTTCAAAATAGGTATGTTTCCAAATCATATCCCTAATCCAGAGGACAAGACTGCAATGAAAGCTATCACCCAGGCAGTCCTTGAGAACAAGGCTGATTTGGGGATCATATTTGATACTGATGTTGACAGGTGTTCATCATCCCAATCTGTGCAATCATATAGCACATTCATGTATCAGTTCTTTTTAATGTATAATCATTTCTTGTAGATCTGCTGTTGTGGATTCCACTGCTCGTGAGTTCAACCGGAATCGGCTGATTGCCTTGATGTCTGCCATTGTTCTAGAGGAAGTAAGATCTTCCTACTTCAGTTGTATCAAGTGCCACCGTTAAAGTACATGACTTCTGTTCCATTGCTCTTTTCCCTGTAAATTCATTACCAATTTGGCCCGCTCTGTTTTCCATTTAGCATCCAGGAACAACTATTGTTACAGACAGTGTGACTTCCGATGGCCTTACTACATTTATTGAAAATAAACTTGGTATGCAGAAAACCAAAATGGCATATTGTTTATTCCCTGTATATGAATGCGCTTGTAACCTGCCAGTCTTTTTTAGGGGGAAAGCACCATCGATTCAAAAGAGGCTATAAAAATGTCATCGATGAGGCTGTTCGTTTGGTAAGTTGAGATTCTGAACTGTCTTTTACTTGCTGAGTTTGGGGACAGCTTACAGAAGCAAGAAACCAAATAGGGAAATTTCCATATGCAAGCTTGATCCTTGTGCCCTGTATTGGGGTAGATTGTTGGACTAGTAGTAATAATGCTGGCTGGATGAAATTTCTAACCAAATGGGATTTGATTTTGGTATTTCTGAAGGTTGGATGCAAATCAATATGAAAGTTGCCTTGAGGAAATTGTCATTGAATGATAAACCTTATATACAATGTGACTGAATTTGTTTAGGGGTATTTTTTATTTGCTTTTTGTGTGAAATGCAAATCAATATGAAGGTTGGATGCAAATCATTTTTAGCTCCTCATCATATGTTGTGTAGTCCCTATTACATCGTCTTGAACAGGTCTAGGATCTTGTTGTCTATAATTTAGAATTTTAATGACTTTTCCTTTGTTGATTTTTTTATTTAACATCTTTCAACACCAAGCATTTCTTGTTCCCTCTTTGGTATTAGAGGGCTTCAGTGCTATTATATCACAATTTGGATGATCTACTTTTCTGTAGCTCTTGCTTTATGAATTCTCAAACAAATGCAATGACATTGCTCGCAGAACTCTGTTGGTGAGGAATCACATCTGGCTATTGAAACCAGTGGCCATGGAGCTCTCAAGGAAAACCACTGGCTTGATGATGGAGCATACCTCATGGTAGGCATTATATGAAACAGAGCAAGGGTCAAGCTGTTTTAGCTTATTGCATTATCAATTTATCTACTTTCTTGTTTACCATTTTCTGTTTGTACATGCAGGTTAAAGTTCTAAATAAACTGGCTTCAGCCAGAGCTTCTGGTATTGCTGGAGGCAGCAAAGTTTTGACTGATCTGGTAGAGGGTCTCCAGGAACCAGGAGTTGCTGTGGAATTGAGACTGAAAATCGATCAGAATCATCCAGATCTTAAAGGAGGGTATGGCTCTCTGTCTGGTCTGTCACATTTTTATATTATTTTCCTGTAGTATAACTAATCACTTAGAACATCCAGATCTTTCCGAGAATATGGAGAGGCAGTGCTGAAACTTTTGGAGAACCATGTAGAGTCAGATCCAAAGCTTCAGAAAGCTCCTGTTAATTATGAAGGGGTGAGTTTGACACAGATAAATATTATGTAGGCTGCATTAGTACTTGTAACTTTAGTGGTTTGATGGCTAGTGCCATGCTCTCGAGACATCACAATAAATTTTCTCCCATCCTTGTTCCCTTTTTCCTAAACTTAAACAGGTTCGAGTTTCTGGTTTTGGTGGGTGGTTCCTTCTTAGACTCTCACTTCATGATCCTGTTCTTCCCCTTAACATTGAGGTATAAAATTTGCTTTCAGTTTCTGCATGAACTGCCATTATTATCTCAATATACAGCAACTAAGAGTAATGGTGTCTTCAGGCATCTAGCCATGAAGATGCGGTGAAGCTTGGACTTGCTGTGGCTTCTGCTGTCAAGAAGTTCCCTGCTTTGGATACTTCTGCAGTGGATAAATTTCTCCGAACACCATAAGTTGAGTTTTGAGTTGCGGCCCTTTCAGTTTCCATGCGCAATCCTGTTTGTTGAATTCGGCATCCCTCTAGTGTGGCTTATTGGCAGTAAAGCCAGGGTGCTCTGGAGAGTGTTTCTCGTTAAATCTGATTTTGCTTATGAATATAGAATGCCAAGCTCCACATGTTGTGTAAGAACTAAAAGTATCCACGTTTAAATTTGTAGAGATACTAATTACAGATTAAACGAACAATAACAATAAATAGCATTATGTGCTTGAGTCTTTGTCAATAACAATAAATTGCAGTTTTACTATCCAAGTTCATATGCTTTTCCTCAATTATGTTCTGTTGGCCAGCTACGCGCTACCTCGTGCATCAAGAGTAACAATGGTCTCTCTCTCGATTTTTCCTTTCGTCTACTGGATGGGATCATATTCATACCATGTTTGTTTCTGTAAGGTTTTGAGAGCCCTTAAATTAAGTTGGTGTCAAACAAATTTTAGTGATCGCGTGATTGAATTGAAGAAGCAGAAGCAGCAAGAAATAAAATAGATTTGAAACATCAAGGGGCAGAAGTAGCAAGTAAATCATCTTATCTAAGTCCCTTGAGCTTTACAAAAATGTCATCTATCACACAAACAGGCACAGGGTGCATTACAGGCATCACTCTGTATAAAAATATATTTGATTAAAGAGAGATTAAATAAAGGACAGTTTTGAAATAAATTTTTGTGCAGAAATGTTTTCTTTGTCCTCATTGTCTTCTATCCTGAAATAATAATTTGTATCTTTTATCTCGAAATAGTAACCAGACATTACCTTGATGATATATACATACATACACAGATTATATGATGCAATTTTAAAATTTTCCTGCAAGGTTTTATCTTGTCAATTCTTCGTGTGCTCCTAAAAATTCTATGTTGTGATTGGGGTGTTTAGAAGCTTCATCATGAAGTTGAATTTGATATCTGGAGCGGTCTTGGGGTGCGGCCAGTTTGCACCTTCTGGTACCTTGATTCTTTTGAAACCCTGCCCCTTGTACAGTTTGGTGGCTCCAGGATTATTCGAATCACAGTGCAAAGCAATGGAACGGCAGCCCCAGTTCCTAGCTTGAGCCTCTGCCTTTGCTACGAGCCTTTTACCTATCCCCTTCTGGCGAAATCTCTCCCGGACAGCAACATTCGATATATATGCAATTCCAGTCCTTTGGCAGAACATGTATCACATTTGTAGGAATAAAATTTCAGAAACTAAACGCAACTGAACTAGTGTAGGCAAAAGAAGCTTGTAAAAGAATTAAGTGCACGTATGGAATAAAAGAACATTCAAAATATAAACGATCACTTCTTTGTTTATCAGAGCATTTGTGTTAGGACTGACCTTCTTTATTATATCTTGTTTCAACATCAACATGGACTGGTCAACACAGATTTTCCAAAAAGTATTTCTTCCAGACACGATCCATCCAAAATATAGATTGATGAACAACAACTTTTCAGTAGTTAATTCTCTTTGGTAGCTACGATAACAAACACACCGTGCTGGTTTATTGGCCCTCTAAAAGAGTTTCATTCAAATCTACTCAAAACCAATTGCATGCTAGATTGCAACGCAAAGTTTACATGATCACAAAGACCTAATTGTCATAAGCGCAAACCAAACTTACCTTCTCTGCCTGAGTGGGCCTTTCCTTGGGAGAAAATCAGCAACAGTGTCCACGGTCAATATCCCAGCAATATAGCCTCGATTAAGACTGAAATTCCCATCAGAACCTCCAAATTTGAAATCCTCACTTCCAATATAGAAAGTTTGATCACCTGTGCTACCAATGACAGCAACCAGACAAGTTCTTCTGCAGCCATTTGGTATAGTGAATCCTGATAGCATTGCTACCAGCCTGTCAACCCTTAGCACAAAATGTAGAGGGAAGGAATAATCAGGAAAGAAGGAACTGCAGTGAGTCTCAGCCACTTCCCAGCTATCTTCTAATCTTGCTTCCCTTACAACTATCCCTGGAGATACAGTAGGGAACAATTCAACCACTTGACTCGCTCTGCTGCATAGTCCTACACTCAAAGACCAGAATAATCCAAATAAATTTTAATATCCTAACTATTCATCTGAGTAAAGTACAGATAGATAAGCTAAATACTTCTCTCCCTCCGTGTTCCTTTGTTTAGATATCAAGATTCAAGAAACATTGCAGAAAGCAGGTTAAACAGGAATAGATTCTTCTACGCAAGCAAGTGAAAAGGGATTGATAATAAATAACCACATTCTACCATATATTTTTTTTACGGTCTTGCTAGCTTGAAAGGAAGGATTCTTGTTTTCATAAAGCTGTTATAATCTTTTGCATTCATAGGGAATCCCATCAAGCCTTTGTTTACCAAATGGAGGTAGCCTTCCCTTGCCGAGCCCTTCCCAAATCTACTGTGAGCAGGATTCAATCCCAGATCGCTTGTTATCATGCCAAGTGACTTTACTAGCTAAATTAGCTAACATTGACGGTTGCTATAATGTTCCTGGAGCCGATGCATTGCAACATATCTAACTCCAGTTTTTACCAATTCTGAGATTTTGCCTGCCCCGTTCACTTTCTGAAGAATGAGGGTGTGAGCACGGATGGTTTGAAATCGAGCAATTTCTACACCGCACACTATGCAAGAAGGTGATTCTCCTTGTTTGTGACCAATACATCAAAATCCTTTTCAAGTCGAAGTCAAGTCTAAATTTAAGAATCAAGATTCGTTAAAAAACGACAACGATTCGGTTAGTCAGCTATATCTTTGACTACAAATCAACTGTGAAACAACAGCACAATAAAGCATGGATACAATAGAATAGTACATATAAGGAAAGAAAACCCGCAAAAGATAATCTACAGAAACTTCGAATCCAACAAGATATGAATGAAAAGCTCTAAAGGGTAAGGTGAATTTTGAAGTAGGTAGGTAGGAACGTACCTGTTGTGGGGAGAGAGTATTGATGATGAGAAACCCTTGTAGAAGGAGGAAAAAAAGATTGTTTCTTGAAATTGAAATTAAGAAGGTTGTTGTTTATAGATGTGGGAGATACTGGGAATCCCAGCTGTATGGACCGCATTTCTTGTGGAAACCAACAGGCGAGATTCTATCTCGTCTCCTCCGTGGAAATGGAGATTCTTTGTGGTTTTCGTTTTGGTTCAGTTAAACATCGTAATGTAAGGAACATTTCTTGCGTAGTAACTAGCAAAATGTAATATATAATACACACGTGTTTTTTTTGTCCCCCCCCCCCCCCCCCACACACACACACTTTGTGGTTTCTTCGCTCCATGTAATGGAATATAGATTTTACTAGTTTCCTTGCACGCGATAGGAGTCGGATTAAAATTTTGATGAATCTGAAAAAATGATTAGACTATGGAGAATTTTTCTGGTGTTGTTATTAAATTCAGCATGAGAGGTTAAATTTATAAACTCTTGATTTGTTTTTTTACTTTACACAAGTTCCAAATTAAATTATATAAAATTTATCATGATGTATTAGAGTCGATTTAATAAATCTAAAAATAATTTGAAAAATATACTGAATTAGTCTAGATTTTATAGTTTTAACCCGTTAAACTTGTGACCTAGATCAAGAACTCCATTAAATTTAATAATATGATAATAAAAATAAACACTTGTAAAATTGAATATTAATTAAAAACCAGAATATTTATTTGAAATTACAATAACTTTATAGAAAACATGTCCAAATAAATCATAAATACTAATTTAAATTCAACCAAGATATTAAAAAAAAAAAAGTTGGGAGATGAGATTTAAAAATATAAAGGAGATTATTTGGTATTTTTATTAAACCCACCAACATGCCAACTTTGAAATATTTTTGACCCAACTCTTTACCTGGACTCGGGTTTAGAATTAATTTGAATGAGAGTTGATTTAAGGTGACCTAGTTAATTTGACGGGTTCAAAAAACAACCCAAACACCTAATGAAGCATGGTTTGACTTTGAAATAAATTTTAAGATATCATCTTTTTTAATATCAAAACAATAATATATTAAATTAACCCAAACTTTGCGACTTAGGGGATATTTGAGAGTATGGTAGTGGTTGTGTTTTTAAAGTGCTTTTTACAAGAAAATGCATCAAATAATATTTTTTTAATATATTTTTTGAAATTATTTTTGACATTTAACACATTAAAATAATCTGAAAACACATAAAAATTTTATTTTTTTTTAATAAATACTTTTAAAACGAAAAAATATATAGGTTCTTAGCCGGTAAAACTTGTTGTTGTCATGGACATCACTAGACTTGAAAACTTTGTTTTTTAAAATTATTTTTTTATTTATTTGTATGATAACAAAAATAAATATTTTTCAAATTTATAATATTTTTTTTAAAAAAATTAAAATAGATTATTATAACTAGTTCAAAACTAATAAAAATAATGAAAGATATTTTTTAAAAAAAATAAATAAACTGAAAAAAAACAATAACATGTTAGACGCTAGTTGAGACTGGTTGGTCCTTCATTGTTTAAAATATGTTTGTTTAAAATTGCAACCAATTCATTGTCCGTGTTAACATGGACGACCATTTAGTTTTTCGATGAGATTGGAAGGTACATTGTTTTTTTTAAAAATAGAAAACATGTGGGCATTAACAAGAGGTCATTTGACAGTTATACCTGTATTTTAAAAAAATTTAATATTTTTTTGTTAAAAATTATTTTTTTATACATGTTTTTGATCGTTTTGATACATTTATCTTAAAAATAATTTTTTAAAAATAAAAAAATATTATTTTAATATATTTTAACACAAAAAACATTTTTAAAAATAACTGCAATCATGCTTCTAGATAAGCTTTAAATGATTCTTCTTGTTAACTTGAACAATGACCAGTTGACCATCATTCAAAGATTTTTTATTTTATTATATTTTGTTAATTTTCATGTCTCAACAACTCTTAAAAAAAAAACCAAACAAAAAAAAAAATAACTATTAAATTTGGTTCAGCACACTAGGTTAATCTAGTAACCTCTATTCTTATTTGGACATGGCTTTGTTATTGTATCTTGTTGGACTCAAGTAACCTAAAAATTTAACTCATAATTTGATTAATTTAATTAAACTAGAATAAAACTTGATTGCGTGATTTTTAGAAAATTAGAATAATATTATTTTAAATAAAATAATTTATCATGTTAATCAATAGTCTATAAATTAATTCGATAATTTAATGACTCGATGTCTCAATAGAGTTAAACCCTGAATAGAGCTGCGAGTGTTTTGAAATATAGTAGTTTATTTTTACTACAAGGATGATTCTTTAATTGAAGGACGAGCATTTAGTTATACACCAAGCTTCGAATTTAGTGTGTACTTGTCAATATGATATTTAAAAAAAAAAACGTTTTCTAATTAAAAATACAATAAAATAATTTTTATTTTTTTTTAAAAAAGATTAATTTAATATATTTCGTATAATTTCTTTTAAAAAAGTAAATCAAACACAAACGAGGCGTCGGTGGTGTTACCGTCACGAAAATGCTTAGCATCATGTGATCACTCCACCTGGGTATATTTTTTTTCCCCCCGTAAATAACCCTTTCGCGCCAACTTTCGCATGTAAAAACATCCGCCTCATAACACGTACGCATTTTCCGTTGTCCTCTCCACTTCGGTCGAGAGAATACGAACCAAACAGATCCTGAATTCCTGATTTTGTTGACGAACTCAACTCAGAAGACTGCTTGTTCCCATTCTGTTATTAACATTTTGACGGTAGTTTTGAGTTCGTTTTCGCATTTATTTATTACTACTTACCAGCATAAACATTATAACTACAGTACCAGTTGTTTTTTTAAAAGTATTTTTTTATTAAAAAATATTTAAAAATAATATTTTTTATTTTTTAAAATTTATTTTTGATACTACCATATAAAAAATTTAAAAATTTTAAATAATAATTTAAAACAAATTATTTTTTATAAAAATACTTTAAATCCACAAAAACAAACAGGTCTCAGCGATTCTTTCTTGGAGATGGGTTATTATTACATATGAACAAATTAGCTTGTACTACATGAATGATGGGCCGATCAGCCTTCATTCTCATCCAGCCCATTCCGGTCCAGAAATCTTACCTCCGGCCCACTATGAAATCCCAATATTATAAATTATACTCAGAATCAACATCCTCTCCCCTCCTTCAGAGGCATAAAATTATTCGATGTGGAACTGGAAGCTCCTCACTCGATCCCGAATTCCCTAAGAAAGGAGAGACTGAAAGAGCGAGCTCCTTCTCTACTCCACTAAAATAAATAAAAATTTAGGGTTTAGGGATCGAGAAATTGATGTCCGGCCTGAATCGATCAAGTAGCGTTCCGTTTAAGAACGGCTGTCTTCCTCCACAAGAACTCCTCGACGATCTCTGCAGTAGGCTTGTTCTAAATGTTCCAAAAGAAGACCAGCAATCGTTCGAGAGAATTCTATTTCTGGTCGAGTCCGCGTATTGGTTCTATGAAGATAATTCTGTCGAGAAAAATCCCTCATTAAAGTCCTTCACTTTGAAGGAATTCACTTCTTTGAGTATCTTTTTTTTAAAAAAATTTATCGTTTCTTTAATTTTTGGCTATTTTCTTCTGATTTTTTAGGTTTTTTTTCCTTTCCTTAATAAGATGCAGTGTTTAACAGTTGTGATGTTTTAAGACCGTATGTTGCTCATATTGATGATATTTTTAAGGATTTTACTTCTTACAAAGTTAAAGTTCCGGTGACCGGTGCGATTATTTTGGACGAGACTTTTGAACGGGTGAGGACTTTTGTTAGTGAAAGATAGTGATTCGTAGTAGTGCTAGTAATCGTATTTGTTTTTGTATTGATTTGCGGTGAATTAGAGTTTTTGCTCATATTTTGTCTGGGTTACTCGGTGCTTGATTGTTAATATTTTCAAGTTCTTAAAGAAAAGGCGGGAAGAAAGTCATTCCTATTGTGATACTAATTTAAAAAGAATGAGAGGAAATCAGTGTACTTGGTATATGATCAAGATTTTGAATTTTGAACTAATGGGAGTTTTATTATGACGCTGGACTGAATTTAAGGACATTTTAATAAGAAGCTTGGAGGATTAGTGATGTTGGGTCTGGTACTTTTTAGCTGGAGAAAACTTTAGTTCAGGTTCAGAAGCTCAATGGCACAAATTGTTTTGTGAATGGGTGCAAGTGGTGCATTTATCTTCCACAGATACGAGATATATTCTTTGCTGAGACGAGAGTATCGAATCTTTGCAAGTGAAAGGAAAGAAGGGAAAATGATCCTCAGATGAGAGGCTAGGTGTTCGGGGAACCCAAGTGTTTTAAATTGTGGACATAGTTAAGATGATGTCTATTTTCTTAAAGCATCGCTACTTTGTGTGTATGGCAATAACTTGTGCAAGCTTAGTAAATTTTGGTTCTGAAGTTTAAAGCATGATTACCTGAGTCCCTGTTTTAACTTTTAATTCCGAGGCTTCAATGAAGGCTTTTCTGAATGATTTAAGGAATACATTTAAACTATTTACTTTTTCAGATTTACTCCGCACTCTAGTTAATTATTGTGAACTTGTGAATTCCCTTTATCAACTTTCCTATCTTGGTTGGTGTAATTGATAGTGCTTGCTAGTGAAGGGATGGAAAGGGACGAGCTGGAGTTTCCCAAGGGGAAAAAAGAACAAAGATGAGGAAGACCAAGCTTGTGCTATCCGAGAAGTAAGCTTTTTTCACGTGTATGAATGTCTGTGTGCTCCTTCATTTATCTTAGAAAGCATTCTAATCTGGTATGATTGCAATAACCTAATTGGCCAAATCAGGGTGTTGGTGATAGTGACAATCTATAAAGGTTTTAGATATTAGCAGTGATAGTTACTTTTGTGCTGAATGGTGCTATTGATTCAGTGAAACACAGATTGGCTATAGATGTTTCAATAGTGGACAGCTTGATAAATGCATGCAACAATGGGCTTGGGATCCTAAAATTCTGTCCCATTTGGAGATATCTGCAGGAAGAAAGAGACAGATTATGTTTTGTGATGCAAACCACGTGATCACGCAATGGGCTGATCCGCATCATTTTGTCTCTGAAGGAGTATTTTGTTAATTGTCCTTCATCTTTCTACTTTTGTTGACCATAAGTTGCATTGACCTAATCACCAATACCTGCCAGGCTCAAAATTGTTCTCTTTTGTGGGTTTTAAATTGTCATACTTTGATACGTCCATGTTGCATTCTGCTATTAGATGATGCAGGGCTAGATCTGGAATTACAGGGATTTTAGTAAAGAGATTAGGGTTTCTAATGTAACAGTGAATAGTAACCGAAGTTACCTACAAGAAAGAAATAGAAGAAAACAGTGCTTAGAAAAGAAAAGAAAAGAGAAAAAAACTCAAGGCGACAATTCTAAACTAAACTAAAATACTCATAATTCCATTATTGAAGTCGTTTGATTACATAGACTAGATGTTCCATCTGGAGGCTCTAAAAGCCTTAACAGATGAAATAGGGAATTGAAATCCAGATAGGAAAAGAAAACCATAAATATTAGAAAACTCATAATTAATATTTTACTTCTTAGGGAAGCTTAGAATCTTAACTATTATCAATTATTCCCGAGTATATGAATTCCTACATGGACTAGTTTGATGAGAAATTTTAAAATCTATAATCAATTTAAAATAATTTATAAATTTCTCTTTCCTTGGCTGCATCATTAGATTTAGAATGTTTAGATTTTCCAATCCAAATGCTGACAAGCTCTTCTTCAACTATTTTTCAGTTGAAAAAGGTTCTATTACTGATAGAAAGTTATTTTAATCCATTTGTTGCACAAGCATCACTGTAAATTATTTTAGTTGATTCTCGGATGGCTGGGGGGCAGACCTTCTCTTAGGAAAGGGCTTTAATTGATTGCTGTATGCTTTTGAATACTTCTTCAGAAAAGTGATTAAAAGAACTGTTAGGATGATGCAAATGATTGCCACCCCCACAAACACATACACAAATTAGTTATTAACCTGCCTTTTCTGTTGTGGAATATAGGTGCTGGAGGAAACTGGCTTTGATGTTTCAAATCTTCTTAACAAAGATGACTACATTGAAGAGATGTTTGGACAGCAGAGGGTTCGGCTTTACATAATTGCTGGTGTGAAGGATGACACTGCCTTTGCACCTCTTACAAAAAAGGAGATCAGTGTATGTGACTTCTTGTATAGAATCATCTAGCCTTATTTGTAATTTCATTATCTTAGTATCTACTTAAATAGAAACATTAAAAATGGTCTCAGATCATTAATTAAGGCTTTCTTTACTTGACCAAACAATGATATAGGATGCTGACAGACATCAATAAAATGGGTGTTTACTTCGATTGAAGAATCTTAGGACTGTCTGCGTCTGTTTTCGTCAATGAGGAATGACCTGTTTGACTTTTTTATAGGCCTCGCCTGTATTTGTTGCATGTTTTCACCAATTAGCCTGTGATAATCCATCTCTAGCTTGTATATAATGAGCATCAAATCTTGGCTGGTTGTAGAATTTTGCAATTATGTTGTCTGCTTGCAGGAAATTGCATGGCAGCGGCTTGATGAACTTCAGCCAGCAAGTGACAAAGTAATATCTCGCAGCATCACTGGCCTCAAGCTTTACATGGTTGCTCCGTTTTTAGCGTGAGTACTTTGGTACACTATATGAACAGACGTATCAGGCCTTGAACTATTTTTTTGTTATTTTTGATAAATATTATGTCTACATACAGGTCTTTGAAATCGTGGATTTTGTCACACCAGCCCCCTGCAGCCCCAAGACCTGATATGCCTCTCAAAGGTTTGACCTCTCTTTCCAGTCTCAGAATGTTAAAATATACTAATAGATTTAGTGGAGAATTATGCCTTTTATATTAGGATATCAATGATTACACTTTCCTAAATGTTGGCATTTACTATCTTATGAGGATGTGAAGCCTCATATAGGATGGTCTTATACGTGATCCTCTGTTCTTAAGATAGTAACAGGATCAATGAAGTGGCAGCCCCTTTCTCTGATGATTTTTTTTTTTAATTTCTGTCAAGCTACGTGTGTGTGGAAAGCGAAGAACACTTCTCTAGGGAGCGGCACAGTGATAACAGAGAGCCATTTAACTAAGCCTGTATTTGATGCTCATCCTCCTGACATGGGCCCTGGCAAGAGCTTCAGAAATTTTAGATTTGATACTGCTGCAATCTTGCAAGCGATGGAATCTGGGTTTTCTGCTTAACTTTCAAAACTCCTTTTCTTTCTTCTGTTTTTGTAAATGCTCAATGCTCACTTAGCTGGTTAGCATTTCTCTTGTAACCAAACATCATCATCAGTCACCTCCATGCCAACTTGTTAGCTGTACCCGATGTACATTGTTCGTGTCAGAATTCCAGGTTTGGGTTTTATGTATATCCTGTACAGAAGCCAGTTTGTGATTAAAAGCGCCCTTTCATGGTTTTTCATTCGAAAACGAAATGTCGTTCCTTGACACATTAAAAACAAAGTGGATTTTATCCTCTTTTAAGAAAGTATTTGAAAGTTACTAATTGAAAAAACAAAGATTTGAGTGCAAAAATTAAACTGGTCATCATCTCTAATAGGGGTGTACATTGAGTCTTGCAAAGTTATTGTACCTCTGATTGTTGCAAGGATATGTGGTGGTATTTCGGTCAAGGAATAATTTCCTTTGACTGCTTTACACTGAGACCGTAGAGTTGTCTGCCTGGTATTTTGCAGGATTAACTACGCATGATGTCTGGTAAATTTTTATAGATGATTGGCGGGAAAAAAGAGCTTTACATTTAATGTTCATGCATCTCATGCTTAAGTAGCTAACATTGGACGAAAGTGAGCGGCTGAATTAATGGCATGTGCACTTGCATGTCCTTAAAATAACATTATGGTTATCCAATTTATTTCCCTTTCACGAATAACCATGAAAACAATGATGATCTTAGTCCAGCTGTTGTATATGCCAATTTTTTTTAACAATCTTTATTTTGTTCCTTGCTATTGTTAACAATGATGTAGTGAAATATAATCTCCTTTATTCTTCTGGTTCAAGTCCTCCTAAACTATAGGGTGGTAGGAAAAGATTCTGTCTATTACTGGATTCTAACTGTGTTCATGTGATATCTGTTTCTTTAATGTTCAACTTTTTGTGGAAAGTTTCTTTTTGGTGTCTACAGGATCTCTGTTATGACCCTTCACGATTTGATATGACATAAAAAGATGAGAAGGTTTGTTTTGCTTGGGAATAATTGGAATGCTATTTTCCTTTGATGAAACCTTGAAAAGAAAAAGAAAAGGCAAGCCCAACTACTTGATATTGGATTTTCTATGCTTAATGATATCATTTTGCTTCAGGAAAAAAGAAGGAAAAGGAGAGGATTATTCTAGTGAAAAATAAGATTCATGTGTTACTGGGTGGTTTGCTTTGTTCGAAATCTAGACCGTGATTGACTTCAGGTCATAAAACTGTAGTGGTAGCAACAAGTAGATGTAAGTTGTACTGTGCCTTTGGATCGAACCCACGGGTTTTTTGTCTTCCTCAAGCTTGGACCAAATTTACTTGAAAATTAAGGAATATACCGATTGCTGCCTTGAAGACATGGACCCCGTTGAAAGCTCTGTGTATTTATTTTAGCCGACTGTAAGGTGGAAGGAGCCTGCAATTGATAACGGCTAGCTTGAAGTTTCATAAATTTTCTAGAGGGGTCCAGCAAATTGTATTCTTGAAACTCTCTGGGGAAATAACTATTTTCACGAGACGTTAATGCTGGTCAATGAACTTTATTATCACGAGTTCTTTTTTCTCTTTCGAGCTAGCAAGGTAAGAAAAGTTTTCTGGGAAATAACACGAAAACTTATTTAGTAAATATCACGGTTTGAAGAGTAGAAGGTGTCGTCTCTGATTTACTTAAAAAATATGATAGAAGTGATTTTATTAAGTTTTATTACATTTTATGTAGTTGTAATAAAGATAATATTTATTCTTTAAATTTTAAAATAGTTTTTTAAAAAAATTTAATACAATTATTTCTATCCTGTTTTTTTTTTTTTTTTTATTAAAAAAAAATGAGTTGTTGATGACGCTTGAAATTCTGAAGTCTCGAAATGACACATGAGACAGACTCTCTGGTGATTCTTTTGACTTTTCAAACTGTTTTCCTAATTTTTTTTTATTACAATCCTATTATAACAAAGACTGAACAACCCATTGTTTCCTGGGTTTCGTGATTGTCTAGGAGACGGCGACGTTGGCTAATAAAACTTGTATTGTAACAACGTCATTATTTTCTCGTTCCCGTTACAGGCAGGAGCCGGCAACGTTGGCTAAAGAAACCTGTGTTGTCTCAAGTCAATTATTTTGGTTTGTCGTGATAATTCCATTTGTGGTTTTATCTAGGTTAGCCAGAACCCACCGGTTAACCATCTTTGTCAGTGGTCATGGAAAAAAGATAACGAAACCCCACAAGATGATATCATGGAGGTAGCCGCGCCACATAATAAGTTCAAACTCTCCCTTGATTCTAGAGTGAATTTTATTTACTCCTGCAGATTATTGGACTGAATTATAGATGAAATAATCTCTTACAAATCCTCCAGTCCTAGTATGAATAACTTCATTTTAAGAAGATTATTGAGATGCTAATACAGGGTTATCCGTCATGAAGCTTGTTCAAAGATTGTGGATTTGAGTTGCGGAACCAAAACTCTCAATTAATTTTATGGAGATATGCTGAATTTTAATAAAAGGGCATTAAAAAATTAGAATGGGTTAATTTTAAACCAAAAGTAAGCGTACCTAACTCCCGGGAGTCTGATAGTAACCTTTTCGCAAGTTTTTGTATTTTTACATCCTTTTTTATTTATTATTATTAAAATAAATTATTAAAAATAAAAAATATTATATTGATATATTTTCAAATAAAAAAATTTTAAAAAAATAAATATTATCACAATAATAATAAAATTATTGTTAATGTGTTAACAAGGCCTGCCGTGTGTGCCTGGCTTTGATCTTTACTTCTTTTTACTCTTCAATTGATGGCTTGAATTAGAAAACAAGACTAGCATCTCTAGGGATCGCAAACTCTTGCTTGCCTGCATCTTTGCAACTCCCATGTCTAGGAGTCAGGCTCAAGCATTTATTCACCAAAAGTCTTTGAATTCTCCTGGGTACAAAGCCAACCCTTTTAATATCAAGGTCACGTGCTACATTTCGTTTCCACTCTTTAAGTAGGATTTGAATTCTCTTTTAAGCAGTAATGGCAATGAATCAACCGACCAAACCCAAGTGAAAACGATAAAGCAACTTACCGATAAAGATATGTCTGGACACCTGGTATGCTTCAAGTCCAGTCGGCAGTGACAGTCCTTGAAGAACTAGGATGGAAAGGACTCAAGCCCTGGCACGTAACCAGTTGTTGGCTGTCGAAAGTTGGCTGTGCTTGTCGGTTTGCCAAATTTGAAACACGTTGTTATTATTATTTTCATGCATCTCCAGGATATCAATCTCTTTTTTTTCCTTGCAAAATGTCTGTTTGATTTTATGAGATTCGATGTTGATTTCTAATCATCATTACTGTTTATCACATGATTGATAGCTTTAATTTTTTTAAATTATATTCTGTGGGTAACATGTAATTTTTTATTTTTTAAAATATTTTTCAAGTTGGTTTTTATAAAAACAAAATGATTTTTTTTTTATTATTGTGTTATATTAATATCAAAAATTAAAAAATTATTTTAATATATTTTTAATTAAAAAAATCAATTGCTATAACTAGTGTTTATAAGGTCAAAAAAATCAATTTAACCAATAGTTTAAACTATTAGATAATATTTTAAAATATAATTTATATTATTTTTTAATATAAATCCTCAAATAAAACTCAAAAGCGATAAATTATTAAATAATATTTTAATATATAATTTATATTATTTTTTAAATACAATAAATATGTCAGAGATTTGAATGAGGATACTGATTTTCCCTTGAAGTTTCATTCCGAGCTGTCTCGAATAATTCATCCTGTGACAGAATCTTATATCACTTGATATTATGCAATGGTATTTGGACGTGAACAAAAAGAAAAATTGTTGCCTTAAATAAATAAAAAAACAGAAAATGATTGCTTTGCAATTAAATTAGCATATCATCATCTCGGCGGGTGGCCGGCTCTAGTTACCTGTCGGAGCATGGGTTTACTGTGCATGCCTTCTTGCATCAAATAAAATACAGGAATCACAATCGTGGATAAGTAAAAGCCATGTCCTCGTGAACCGGGGCTATCTTGATTTACCGACATCCTTGAACACCGCCAAATGCTACAGCCAGAGGCTTGGTCGCCGTGTAGGTCCTTATTTACGTCATCGGTTTTTCTATATGTTTGTTTGTTCTTGTCGCCATAGTTATTTTTTACAAGTTTATATATATATATATATATATATATATATATATATATATATATAACACCAATAAATTAAAAAGTTAATGCATTTTCAAATAGCCATTAAATCTGACTCGAACATTTCATCTTCCAAAGAGTTGAATTTTTTTTTAAAAAAAAAGAGTAAAAAAAGGGGCTGCCTTGATGAATTATAAGTTGATTTTGACAAGTAATGATTTTTTCCTAACCAATTCTGAAATCGAACATGATAATTATGCTTCGAATTCTCTCAACTCTATGAATTTCAAGGGGATGATGAGAGAAGGACGGGGAGGTATTCAGTTTCCCCCCCTAGTATGATCAAGTTCCTGGTTAACGAGGAAAATCAAAATAATTGATGACTAAACATAATTAACAAAGTTGTTAGACAAAACACTGTGAGGTCAGTATGGGTTAGTTGGGTCTTGCTTGGTGGTCTCTCATGTGCTCAATGCGGGTTTGCTTAGCTGGCTGACCGACCAATAAGACAAGTTCGCCTGTGATTACAGGACCCACTGAAGCTCCTCCTCCATGAAGGACAAGAGAAGAGGGTGGTTCTTTCCAGAATCAAGTAGCGCAAACAAGATTTAATTTCATGGAGATTATCCAAATCATATAAAAAAAGAGAAAAATGCCACTTCGGTCCTGTTTTAATAATCTTAAAAATGCTGCAAACATGTCATTGACATTTTACCAAGTTTGCTGCATGTACATGATGGTGAGCTGTGCAAAAGCCATGACTAACAACCACAATGATTTAACAACAAAGGGAATGGAATAACATTTATAATAAGTTATCCACAGTACTAAACTAAAACAATCCTGTCCTTGTATTGGTGAGTGGATTATAGATATAAAACTCGTTTCGAAGCCATACTCGAGTTATAGTTTTGAAGGATAATTTAAATATATTTATTTATTTTAATTAAAATAATATTATCTTGATCAAAATATCAGCAATTTAAAGTCTGAGTTTTATCTCAAATCAATTTAAATTTTTATTTAGATTAAATTAAATTATTTTTTTATATGTATATTTTAATTATAATCAGTTTAAATCTCGAATTAGCTGGGATCTCAAGTGAACTAACATGATCAATTTAGATTTTATAATTAGGACACCATGAAAACTAAAAATTGATTTGGAGTACGTGCTAAGAGCTTGAGAGTTTATTTTATTGATTATTATTATTATTTAGGATGAATGAGAGTTTGTTTAATCACTAATCAAACTACAACGGTCATGTAAGTAATTTTAAAACGTTATCTTTGCTTTTGTGCGACCACTTGAAAGTGACGGCAAAAGGCTAAAGCAAACTCATGGAACTCTCTAAAACGTTCGAGTTTTTACTCTTCTAGATTACCTCTTTTTTTTTTTTTTTATCAATTCTTCAAGATCAACTATGGAGTCATAAAAAAAAATGCACGCAGTTCTTGTAATTCATAAATTAAAAAAAGAAAAAAAAATGATTTTACGAATTTAGATGAAATTAAAAGAAAAGGCTACAAAAATTGTCAAAATCACTATCAGCTTCGAAGGTAAAGCCAGAAAAACACATCCTCCTAACTCCTAAGAAGTCAAGTACCTATCGAGTTCATAGCCAGTATTAATATATATTAGAAAAAGAAATCGAATTTAAACATTTCTTCCTGGTAAAAAACAATAATAGTAAAGTAGAAAACAAAATTACCCACCGCTGGTACAGGTAGCTGCTGAGTTTTTTAATTAGCTGAATACAAAGTAAAGTGACTGTACACGTGTCATCTAGCTGTATCTCTTCTCCAATAGGGAACCAGTAACCAAGCCATCAGGTCCCATGTAACCACCACTGAGTCACTGACCGGTGACCACACCCCCCAACGTTAACTTTTGTACACCGCCAAGCCATCTCAGGCCACAATCTCTGCCATGTGGGAAAAGTAAATCTCCTCCTAAAAAGCACGAAAGATCCATGATTCTAGCAATTATAACAACTGGCCGAGAGAGACCCACGTGTCCCTCTATCAAAACACTCAAATGATCAAAATTCAGTGCCCCCTCTTTTGCTCTCTGGTTCCTTCTCTACCGTTTAGCCACTAAGAGGTTGCAACGTCTGGAGACTTGACTGGACACTAGGCACTACTACTGTTTAAAGGACAGTGAATTTCGTTCATTTTTGACTATCTGCCAGCTCGTGGGTCTGCACCGCCCTGTCTCTTCACCACTCTTGTCATCTGGTTCACTTGGGTGGAGACCCACTGGCTAGTCCTCCTCGCGTGTTTTCTCCTTGGCACTGATACAATGGGTGGACTCCAGCCAAAATATTGAACGAAAAACTACTGGCTCAAAATATTTTTAATTTATTTTTTAAATATTTTCAAAACATAAAAATAAAAGAAACAAAGAATACAAGCTCTGCTCTCTTCCTCCTCAACGTGTTTTACGCAAGTTAAAGGTTCCGTTTATCTATGCAATGCGGCGTGTTGTTATCTATATGTCTTTTCTTAGTTATATATTTGAAATTATTTATTTAACTAACACATATGAATTCCACTGTGTTTTTCAAATCTAACCCCTAAAACTACTGCTACATATTTTTTAGTATTTGTTTTTTACAATTTTGATACACAAATATAAAAAAAATTATTTTAAAACGAAAAATCGCTTTCAACCTACAGCTCGGAGACAGACACACGAAAGTTGCATTCCCAATGCTGATGCAGTTAAAAGTTGTGTCGAAACACGCTTCAAATATACAGATTCAGTGACAAATTTGCCTTTTGAGCCAAGGAGAGGTGCCTTGGAGTAAAAGAGAAAAGAACAAGGCTTTATTTAGAAAACAAACGAGGAAGAAACCAGAGCGTGAAAATCATCTTTGAAGGGTAACTAAAGGGTAACTAAGTGAGATGGACAAATCAAACAAGTGGGTAATAAGAAAAGGAAAAGACTGCAGGCGGCAGTGGCAAGGACAGCTCAACATATGGCTACGTGACAGCCCACAGAGGAGAGAGGGCCGCGGAGTGGAGAGGTGGTGGTGGTGGTGGTGGTGATGGTGTGGTAAAGTTAAGCATCTGTGAAAGTGAAACCTACCAAACGCCAGATCAATATAAAAAGACAGGAGCCCACTCTCATTTGGCCGCATGCGGGTTCATTCCTCTACAATATAATATTATTAATAATTTAATTTAATTTTACAAGCTTGATGGATCCAAGTGACTAATAAGTGCACTTCACTTATTATCATTTAAGTTTTGAGTAAAATAGAAGTTTATGAGAAACTTTCTTCTTCAAATTTATTAATTTAATGAATTAGTTTGATGGTTGATGATTTTTTTTTTTTGATGCTCTGGGTTGATGTAGACAATGTATTTTTAAAATTAATTATAAAAATAATATAAATTATTTCAAATATTTTTTATTATTGAATAAAAAATGATATGCTTACAATGGATGGAGAAAAAGTTACTCCCATGTGGCCCTATGGCGGTGTCAATTTTTGTGGGTGTACCGTATTCTTAAAATTTTTAATTATTTATTTTTGTGTTTTTTTGGATTGTTTTACTCATATTAAAAATAAATTTTAAAAAATAAATATTCTAGAATGTAAAAGAAAATAAATTAAATTAATTGGAAAACAATAACAAAAAAGACAAAGGAAAAAATAAAAGAAAACAGAAATCAGGCAGCTAGCTCTCCCCACTCTCATCACCATATATACCCCTGCTCTCTCCCTCAAACCTTCGCTCAACTCTTAAAACCAAAAGACCAAAATCTCTCTCTCCTGTTCTTCTAAGAAGAACCTATCTTCCTTTCTCTCCGAGAAGTTTAATACAGCAAGTTTAGGTTTTTTGGTATGGCAAAGGACATGGAAGTAGCAGAGGCAGGATCATTCTCTGCGAAGGACTACCATGACCCACCACCAGCACCATTGTTTGATGCTAAAGAATTAACAAAGTGGTCATTTTACAGGGCTTTGATTGCTGAGTTTATAGCAACACTGCTCTTTCTTTATATCACTGTTTTGACTGTTATTGGTTACAAGAGCCAGATTGATGGAAATGCTGATTCTTGTGGTGGGGTTGGTATTCTTGGTATTGCCTGGGCCTTTGGTGGCATGATCTTTGTTCTTGTATACTGCACTGCTGGTATTTCAGGTGGGTTTTTCCCTTTTGGTGTCTCTTCCCCCATAAAGTCTGCAACTTTTGATTTCTTTCTCAGCTTACTTTAGCTTATTTTCTAGCTAGACTGTCTTCGTTTTTTGTAGTTTCTGTAGAGGAGTGTGCATCTGAATGTTAGCACAAATACTTTTACCAGATAATATCAGCAAACAAGCTTAGGATTGGACTTCTCGTTTTTATCTCTACATTTTATTCATTAAAACAAACTTTTGACATGAAAATTTCACCTAAACTGGCTATTTATTACAAGGAATACTTCCTTTCAGAAGGATTTGATTAATTTTTTGGCCAGAGCTATGATAAAAATAATTATTCTAGCAGCGGGGGACTTTACTAGCTCTCCTGTTTATATCAAATAGCAAGTTATGGTGATTTTCGTGTGGTTCTTTTTTTGTAATTACAATATTTAAATGTGGTTTATTAGGTAATATTACAACTAAATTACCTATAATTTCACGTCATAAAATGAGGGTTCTTCATGTCTTGAACTTTTTTAACCTTTCCTTTCTTGGTAAAGTTTGGTGAAACCAGCGTACGTTAGCCAAGTGTAACAAAAACTCTCTTTGCTGTGCAGGGGGTCACATTAACCCAGCAGTGACATTTGGGCTTTTCCTAGCCAGGAAGGTCTCTTTGATCCGGGCTGTGATGTACATGGTGGCTCAATGCTTAGGAGCCATATGTGGCGTTGGCCTTGTTAAGGCCTTCCAAAAGTCTTACTACAAGAAGTATGGTGGTGGAGCCAACACTTTGGCCGATGGTTTCAGCACCGGCACTGGATTGGGCGCTGAGATCATTGGCACTTTTGTCCTGGTCTACACTGTTTTCTCTGCTACAGATCCAAAGAGGAGTGCTAGGGACTCCCATGTGCCTGTATGTGCCTTAACACTCTCATCTCCTTTTGTTTTGCTTTTTACCATTTAGTTTTCTTGATGGGTTGCCATAGCATAGACAACGTAAGGGCTATAATTGTTGACCATATCTTACTCATTTTACTCAACTGGTGTGGTCACTGTCCATAAAATAAGTGGTTAAGAACCTAATATATGCTTATAGCAGCTTAAGTTTAGCCCACCTATACTCATTTATCGAACCTTTTGGTTCGGATTGCTGAGGTATTAATGACTAAACTGAATTTGAAGTCCTTTTTTGATGTGTGATTCCACCTTCTTTGGCTTAGTAGCAAGTAGTTCTAAATGTTTTAGGACATGTTCACCTTTAGACATGAAGAAAGAACGTAGTTTAACTTCCATGGCAGATGAAATGTTTAGCTATTTTAAAGATAAAATGACCAAATCAGGCTCACAAGCGAGTCTCTTGACTTTAGCAAGAAGGTTGTGGTGTTAGGACCATTATTGCATCTCTTCATTTCTAAACCCAATTGAGAAGTTATTGCATGCGCAACAACTTGACAAGTAACTGATTATTGATTCTTGCACTTGTGGGGTGCGCCATCAAAGTTATTTCACAGAGTGTACGAGTCATTTCCTGTCTTTCTGCTTGTCTTTAAGTAGATTTCACTTTTTTCAATGTCTGAAAGTGTCTTTTCCCTGACTAGGAACAGTTTCTATCCAACTTTATTTCAACAACTAGGGTCTGGTCCTCCTTTATTTCACACAATTTTGTTTTTTTAGAGCATTAAAATAAATTAAAATATTTTTTTGTTATTTTTAAATTATATTTTAATGCATTTCTTTTTTTTAAAAAAAAGTAATCACTTCCTTAATAACTACGACTCTTAGTCTTACGTGAACAACCCCTTTTTTGCATTATTGTATACAGCTAAAGCGAAAAGAGTTTTGTTTATTTGCTTGACGTCATGTTCCCTTCTAGCCCTATTCGGAATTGGGTGACAGCCTGTTACGTTTTATGTGATCCAAGATCTGTAATGTACTAATTTTGCTGTTTTTAAGGTGAGAAAAGAATTATTTGTTTTTTCTTTTAAAAGTATTTTTGAAAAAATATAAAATTTTTTTAATTTTTTTTAATATTTTTAAATTATTTTAATGTGCTAAAGTAAAAAATATTTTTTAAAAATAAAAAAATTATTAATATATATTTTAATATGAAAAGTAATTTGTGAAGCAATAGTACTCACACTGGCATATAAACTCAAAACAAGCTCTTAATACTTCCAAAAAGGATTTGTATGCTTCACATGTTCATGTTTGGTGCCATTTATTTATTCATTGAAGTCTGCACCTTATTCTTCTAATTTTTCGTAGAGAAGGTTTGTATGATGATGTCTATGATTAACAATCATTAATCAGATTTATGTTTTATCAATTCTTAATTAAAGGTTTTGGCTCCTCTTCCAATTGGATTTGCTGTGTTCATGGTTCACTTGGCCACCATCCCCATCACTGGAACTGGCATCAACCCTGCTAGGAGTCTGGGAGCCGCTGTTATCTACAACCAAGACAAGGCCTGGGATGACCACGTAAGCATCCACTAGATGCTACCACTAATTAAAAAAATTATTTAATTAACGAAGTTTAGTTACTTTGTAAAGAGCACTTGATTATCTTGTTAATTTGTTCTTGCAGTGGATCTTCTGGGTTGGACCCTTCGCTGGTGCAGCCATTGCAGCTTTCTACCACCAATTCATCTTGAGAGCAGGAGCTGTCAAGGCTCTTGGATCATTCAGGAGCGCCCAACGGTTCTAAATCTCGGGTCCTTTTCAGCTTGAATAATGAAGAAGTGCTTGCTCCAGCTAGCGCGTGCATGGTGGTTTCCCCTTTATTATCCCATTCGGTTTTCTTTTGTGGGTGTGTGGAAAATGAGAGGGTGAATCATGGAATTTGTAGATAAAGTCTCTTTGAAAAGGGGAGGCTTTTATTATCCCTTTTGTCATTTTCAGGCGCTTGCCTTAGAATTCACTTCAATGTCATATTCTCTCTTTCTTTGCACCTATTGTGCTTCCAAGTAAAGCCTAGTCTACCTTTTCTTTCTCCTTTGCTTGTTATTATCACATCACTTTTAGCTGCACCCACCACCACTCTTGGCATTGCAAATTTATAAATAGATATATATTTCTAATTACTTGATCAGAAGCTCCCAATTGGGTCCAAACCCAACTAGCTCAAAGATAAAATGAAAGATTAGACGATAACCACTCCATATCTCCTGATTCATTTGCGAACATTGCCTCACAGAGCATTGAAGAAGGGGTTCTTCTAAGCATGTGACTGCCACCGTACAACTGTGTGTCTTTTCAGTCATCTGTGATCACTAGTTACGTTTTTATGTAGATTTCACAGTAAAGGTTCTGATTTTATTCAAAACAGATAAATTAAACAACGTTTATACACGGTGATTCTATACTAGCTGAGCTGCAGAATTAGACCTTCTCATTTAATTACGTTGAGAAATGAAGGTGACTCGAACGTTCACAGTTGATGACTCTGAAAGGATCATACTTTTCAAACCTCTCTTGGCAGCGATTAAGCATAAGCTGGTTCTGCTAGCTTGTGACAAATGAAGAAGGAAAAGGCCACAAAAAAAAAAAAAAGAGTTGCAAAAATATGCTAATGATGCGAAGCTCGAACCTTTTAAGACAGGGAAGGCTTGGAATCATGGGTTTTTGGGGTTCAAAACCGAGGCCCAGATTCTGTTAGATTATTATTTGCCTTTGTCTAGGCTAAATTAGACTCAAAGACCATTTACTCACAATGCAAGTGATTTCTTATTTTTCATGGCAGATTGCACCCAGTTTTACTCACAATGGGTTTTCGGGGTTCAAAACCGATGCCCAGATTCACGAACTCAAACCTTATTTTACTAGAAGCTACGCTTACAGAAGCTTAAAGCCTGCTCAAGTCGTTGTGTAATGGCAATACTTTAAGCCCTTTGTTTATTTGTTGGAAAGTAGTTTTTTTTGAAAAATAAATTTCAGAGAAAGTAAATTTAAAAAAATATTTTTTCAATATTTAATAGTGTAATGAAAAATAAGTTAGAAAAGATTTTCCAGTGTTTGATTATGTCATGGAAAATGAGCTGAAAAATAACTTATTAATATTTTATTTTTTTTTAAATTTATTAAAATAACGAGAAACAAATCTTACAAATTAAAAGGTTGAATGAAAATAAAATTGAAAAAAATATAATTTTATAAATTATCTCAAATAAAATAAACAATAATTAAAATAATAGAGATCAAATCTAAAAAATAAAAAAATTAAAAGATGAGGAAATTAAAATAATAATAATTAATATTTCAAAAATTATTTCAAATAAAATAAGTTACAATCAAAAGAATCAAAAGAATGAGGACCAAATTTGATAGATAAAAAAATTTAATTAAAAAATGATAAGAAAAAATCAAATAGCAATTTATAAAATGAGATCCAAAGTTAATATAAAAATTAAATTCTAAGAGATGAAATTGAAAAACAAATATTCAAAACAAAAATATATATAGCAATCAAAAGTTTGAGAATCAAATTTGATATAATCAACAAATAATATGATATTTTTAATTTTTTTTAATTTTTAAAAAATATTTTCAGCCCAAAATAAAAAGAAAATATTTTTTTAAAAACCAAACCAAATTTTTTTTTGACTAAAAATTATTTTTCATTAATTAAATTTTTTCATGATAAACAAATACAAGAAAACTTAAAATGTGATTTTTCAAAATTCATTTTTGAAAAAAACAAACACAATCTAAATGTATTTATTATAGGAGGATGATCAGTTTGTCTATGACCATGTCGTATTATTGTCAGTGCCCTGCCTGATGATCGGCAACGGCACCAATCAATGAAGGGCATTCATTATCTTTAATTATGGATGATCAGCTCCATGACCTACTTTTTGACTGTTCTTTAATACTCAAATAAAAATGGAACATGATATCGTTACTTCAAAAGTCTCTAAACTCCCCCGGTTTGATTATGGTTGAGTTAGTGCTCCTTGCCACACATGAATCCTTTCTAAGATGGCCATTTCAAAGCAATAAAGCTCAACTTCTTAGACAATTGTATAACATGCATGAATCTAGGCTTCATAAAAGGAGTTGCTTCCAAGTCAAATTTTCTTGAGCTATTTGACAACAGAGTGAAAGCAAGTGCTTGCTTCTTTATTGCATGCCTGTCCCACCCTTTCTTTGGCTGCAATACTTTGGAAAAGCCTTGACACGCATAGAAGATCATGATTTCTCCCAACACGAGACAAGGCAATTGATGCACACTTGTCATTTCTTTTTCATGCATATAGTTTTGGATTATCAGACTCAATGGCCGTTACGACTTCCTTTATGCCTGTTTGAAATCCAAAAACAAAGCAACGAATCAAGATTATAAAAAGACCAGCAAGCTCCAATACCAAGCTTCCTGTGTAGCAAGCTCAACACCATGGCACCTATCACCACCCTCTTCTTCTTCCTCTGTTCTTGGTTTCATGATCTCTCCACCCCTCGAGTATTACCACTCCACATTTTGCATTTTCAGGACCCCCATGTGTTCCCAGCACTGGGATATGGTCCCATGGTCCAGGATTTTTCAACCCTCTTGTTGATCTGATCAGTCTATGGAACTTCCATGTCTTCCGCCAAAATTTGTGTCAGATAAACATATACAGAGGCTGCCGCTGAAGCAAAGCTAACCTGCAGGTCTTGTTTTTGGGCCGAGTCTTGTTGTAAATTTGGGGCAAATATTACTTTTTTCTTGATCTCAGTCTTCACAATTTCTCTGCCTTTTCGTCTTCTCTTCATTTATATCTCGTATTTCATTGTTGTGATATTTGCAAGCACATCATAGTCTATTGTAGTTTGAAAGTTTTTAGTTATCAATGAGCTAATCTAGAGTTTTATGTAATGTAATGTATGGTGACTTGTTGTGTTAATTAAGTCAGCTGGATGTAAAATCTGATTAGTCAGATTTTCCTATTCAATTGCTTATCTGATAAATCTAAAACCTAACAACGATTTATCGAGCAGATGGGGGGGGGGTTTACAACCATGTATTTTGTTATATTCCTCCCTCTAGTGGTTACTTTGCAATCACTGTAAAATGCACACACCTCTCTTGCATGCAGTTTATTAGTTCTCAACATGTAACAACATTGAAGACCTAACACCAAAAATCATGATCCCATTTTATCCTATCACTGTCATGTATCAAATTTCTAACCAAATGGCTACCCTATCTCATAATAGATGCAGCAATTTATGACACAAGAAATGGATACTCTCTGTCTTGCATGAATTAATTGTGGTAGAGATCAAGGATGACACTTGCATCAGATTATCTAAAGCCTCATTGTTTGATTGGTTACCATGTTTAAGCAAATGCATATTAAATCCCTTCATAATCCAATGGTTTTATCTGTTATTTTAGTAAATCATGTGGTTTCAAGGTAGCAAGAAACTGATACTGATACAAGTACACTTCCATTAATGCACTAAGATATCACAAATATATATCAGGCTTTCATGAGGATTATGAAATGACATCCGAACAGGAGCATTCAGCAAATCTTTTGAAGCTTTCAAATGGCAATGAGAGGCGGTTGAGCAGGGAAGGAATAGAAATCATCAAGGATGACTTATCTGTTGGCGAAACAAAGGGTGCCTTCAGCACCGATGATTCTCTGAGCCATTTGATCATCAAGAAAAGTTTAGCAAACTTCCAGCCATGGTATAGAACTTCCTTTGCAGTATAAACGTAACCATCTGGTAACTATGAAGTTCAAACATTCGAAAGGAAAAGGAAAGCAGAGTAAGAAGTTAGAAGATATTAAAATGTGAGATAAAAAAGTGATACGTAAGGAGTATTCATGTGCAAAATCAGTTAATGCGATGGTTGATATTAGTATCAATGGATACATATGCCTATCCACATTGAAATGCATATTAACTAAAGCAGCAGGCATCACAAAGAACTGCAGTTTTTTTTTTTTTTTTTGTTGGGATAATGATATCGCATAAAAGACTTGATGATTAAACATGCACAACTGACCTCCCATCTCTCAATGTGTGCCTCTGTTTGAGTGTCTGTCCAGAGTAGACACGCCACCAAATCTTCATACCACAGTTGACAAGCTGCTGTTAAGGGGAAAAAAAGCATTAATATACAAACATACCACTTATTTAGACATGGCATAGCCACATGGTTTAACCATGTAAAACCATTAACTCAGTTGTTTATATGATATTATGACAACAAAATGATCATGTTGGGACCAAAAATATTCAAAACATTACACCAGTTAGCATGAGAAGAAGGATAGGAATCAGGTTGAGTTTTCTACCTGCTGTTAACAACCCAAGTTTCTCTAATCTGGCTCCACTCAAACTACTTAACCTTGTTCCTAGCTTTCTGGTCAAATTTCGTAGTTCTTCTATTTAATAGGGAAAAAGAAGAAGAAGAAGATTCTGGACTGGAGAAGATGCAATACACCTGCAAGCCAGTCATTATTTGTTTAATATCAGATACATTTGACTTTTCTCATAACTGCAAGTAAAAAAATAAAGGGAAAAGACACTTACACAAGTTCGCTAGTCAAACTGTAGCAAAATGCCTCGGCTCATCAAGTCCTATTGCATCAATTTTGAAGGTGACCATTAATTTCACGCATCAGTAAGTGAGAGCTATCAACAGCATGTTTGCTTTCATAAACTATATATCTATACAATTCATGCCTAGGCGCAGGCTTCAATGATCCTAATTCCTTCAGGGGATCTGTTATCACATTTTTACTGCACAACTCCTTCGCTGGTAGGACATGGTTAAACCAGAAATCAGAAAGTGCTATTTTCAAAGCATCCCAGTATGCCTCATCTCGGTATAACCTGAATAGACTGCTTCCATTAGGAGTCCAAACATAGAAATCCATCCAATCCTTGTCCAGTATTTCCATTAAACCTTGAGCTTGTGGAATACAATAAAGGGGGATCCGCTTCCAAGGTGAAGCCCTTTTCATATCTCCATTAAAAAATGGACACTTTATTTCCAACACTCCTCTGGAATTCAACCCATAATACTTGTCAATTATCCCATCAGGTGAAGCTGCAAGCCAATCATCTTTTAAGTTGTTCTTACCATAGACCTGAAATCTGGGAAACAAAATTGTATTTCCTGTAATCAACTTATATCTTTCAAGTGCTTCCTCTTCTTTGGCATTGCTCCAACAGGTAGCCATGTTACCAGAAAATGGTTCTTTTGCACCAAGTTTCTCTAACCAGAGCTGGACTCGCCTACCACGCCAAAAACCAATAGCCCCACTGAAAGTGCTTGCCGTCAGTTTATGTTTTCTTTGATCTTGCCATTTTTTGAACCTGTGCTGAAGACTACTGGATTGAAGAATCGATGTATAAGGACTGCTTGAATCTCTTGTACAGGAATGATTGTAGATTTGAGAATTTACAGGTTGCTCTTCACCTAATGGATCCAATAAAACCTGGCTTGAGTAGTTTCTTCTGTTGCTAATATCAGCTTTAAAAGGACCTATATCACAATTATATTTGCTGTTGTAATATGAAAGTCGGAAATTGATGAGGAAACAAGATACAAATTCTTCACTGCCAAACAAAAACAAATGACAGTAAGACCAAAGAAGGGAGCGAGATTACTAGGCAATCAAAATTACACGATAAAACATATCTCTAATTAGACCTCCATGTAAACATAAGAAATTAGTTTTATCAAATCACGCTACTCAACAAAATACAACGCAATTATCAAACTTCAGGATCAGACCCTGTCCAAATTATCTAAAACTGCTTCCACATAAATGGCACAGGTGCAAGATTTCCTCCAATATATAAAGGCATAGAAGCCTTCATTGGAAAAAAGTGAATCACTTTGGTATTTGTCTCAAAAATATATGAACCGAGGTAACTGGTGAACTAACCCAAAGCTCTTCTTGCCCTTTCATGTTCACAAATTTGTTCAAATTAAACTGAAACAGTTTGGCAACTTTAGATTTCTGTATAATCATTAAGAAATAGGAAAAATAAACTCACGCACTACACCATTAAAAGCCGCAACTCACCCAACAAATATGTCAGTTGCACAATTAAATCGCCAACTTGTAGCCAAACCCAAATATGTGAAATCATCAAAACGCACAATATGTATGGAAATAAGCTGTGACTGACCGGGCAAGTTTGCGAAGAGGACTCGGCAGCATAGAGAAACCAAATGGGCTTTGTTGAGGAGCATAAGCAGTTTCTGGGTGTCTGTAACAGAAGATGTAGCCTGGTTTGTTTAATCTCTTAGAATGGATAGAGAGAGAGAAGGAAGGGGTAAAGAGGGTTTAGAGTTGAGGTTTATAGGAGGCAGACAGGCTTTTCTGTGTTTGTGTATAGGTTTAACTAACCTCAAATCTGAACTAGATTTTCTCCATCCTCTAACTCAGAGTGGCCCACTTTGTTACCAAATTACAGGTTTCCACGCCCAATGGATAAAAAACAAAAGAAAAACGCAAACGATCCAATGTAAAAGACCCGAAAATAGAGGGTAAACAGTAAAAAGGAATCAAACCTTAAGATAACTAATCAGCTAAAGAAAATGTCAATGTGGCAGTGCTGTGAGTCAAACAAAAAAAAAAAAACCTTTCTTTATAGAACCCAATCAAAGAAAGAAAGAAAGAAACAAGCCTGAGCAGTTTCTTCTAGTTTGTTGGGGCCTTTCAAAGAATATCAAAGAAAGATGCATCTATGGCCAACGATGAGAATAAGGGACTCCTTCAAGATTGCTTACTTGAAAAAACTTGAATGGAATCTTCATAGAATGAACAATGAAAAGAAGCAGAAGTCTCAAGAAACTAGCAACAGCAACCAGCAAAGACTTTTGGATGATGGTGATGATAACAGTACTAACCAACAACAACCAGTAAAAACTTCTAAAGTTGTTTTGATTTGCAGAGAGATTCTCATGCTCGTCACTTGTTGCTACTGTTGTTTCTGTTGTGGAGGTACAGACCTGATCTTTTGCCCTTTTTTGTATTTTTTTTTGTGTTTGTTTTTTGGGGTTTGTGTTTGGATTGGTGTTTGTGATCTGTGATTTTGATTTGTGGGGTTTTGGTTATGTGGTTTTGATATGATAATCAATTTGTTGCTTCTGTGAATTCTGTTGGAACTAAGTCTTAGGATATGAGTGCTTCTTTGAGATGCTCTATTTGATATTGAAGACGATGATACGAATAATTTTATTACTCTGCGGTGTAGAGCCACTTATTGAGTTCTTTGAAGTGAGTTAGTGTGTTTGGATTTAATGCTAGACTCTTTCATGGTTGTTTAACTGTTTTCCTAGCTGTAAGAATAAGATTATGAACGCACAAAGCCAGAGATGGTTCGAGGATTTGTATTGTATGAGCATTTGAATTGATTGTGATGGCCTGTTAGTATATGGGGTTTTCTTTTGAATCTTGAAATGATTGGCATAACCCACTTCGACCTGACTGTTTGACTGGATGGGATTTAGAATAGTTTAGGGCTTTGACAATATGGTCGAGTTATGAGATGTTGAGTGACAGATTTTTCATTAGGAAATCTTTTCAGGAAGCTTAGAGAAATGAAAAATGAAAATTTTCCAAGAATTATTGAGAACTGTGTTGTTATTATTGGCTGCTGTATGAAGCCAGGAAGATTAATCATTTGTGGCCACTCTATTTTTGGGTGAAGATTCCTCAAGAATTAACTGAGAACCGTGGCATTATTATCACGTATGTATGAAGATGGAGAAGATCAATCACTTGTGGCTACTCTTTTTTTTAACTAGTGTACTTTGTGAGCTGATCTACAAAGCAGCAGGAGTCATTTGGCTCGTACTACCCTGGGAGATGAGTTCAATGCCCAGAGGAGTGGAGGTTTTTGTACGGGAATGAATGAGCTGGGGGGGGGGGGTGTTTCTAATTAGGTAAACGTTTGTTTCTAATAAAACCACCATGGGTTTTTGAAGGACACGAGTATTCTTTACCCTTTATGATAGATGATTGGATAAGGACTTGAATCAACAGCACAAGGGGAAAACTCTTGCAAGTGGAAATGATGCTGTAGAGTTCATTGGCTCATAACTTTTTGTAGTTGGCACCCTCTTGGCCTTTAAATAGATTCCTGCCAGATTTGTTTCAGTTTGACAATCCCTATTACCTTACTGAGATCATTCATTTTGGTAGTTTTAAGGTGGTTTTTGTGGTCTAAGTTGTGGATAAACAATGAAATATAGTGGAGTGACTGTGAAGAACTACATGGAACGCATGTGTTTTGAGAGTTATGATCCAGGAGATATTTCATATGGGCGATAAAGAAATGAATAACTATTGCTCACCCCTCTCAACTTTTCTGGACTGTTAATTTCTTAAACTTTTTCTCCCTGATAAATTTTTTATCAACCTCCCTAGGTCATTGCTTGTATTTGGGACGATTCTCGTTACTTCCCTTGAAATGATTGGATTTTACTTCATCCGGTAAACTGAAAACTGAGGGTTCTAAATTCATTATTTTGACATGAATCCTTTTTCTTTCAGCTTGTGTCGACCAAGACGAGGAATGAAGCTGTTTCGGAAGGGATTAAGCCACTGAATCTGCTCTCTAGAGATAATATTTCAGAAGGTAGAGCAGGGATTGTACAGTTTTCTTACTAGTGTATATTGCTAGTGTTACTGACTCCTATTCTCAATAGGAAAATGATGTGATTTGTGATCAAATCTTATGGCATGCCTTTTGAGAGAGTGGAGTATGCTTAATGTTTCAATCCATCTTGAGATAATGCTGTTTGCTAGGGTGGAGTATCCCTGTTAGCAACGGGGAAACATTTATTAGCATTATCCTCTTATGCAAGGAACAAAGGAGATCTGTCCCCAAACATCTGTGCAATCAACAAGGCGTCGCCGCCTCTCCTTTCATTGAATAAAGCAATTCTTAAGATAGTTTTCTTTGGATGAGCAGACAGAGACACGCTCGATGAGCTTGAAGTTGATAATAGCAGAACGATAGAACTCTTATTTGATAAAGAGATGGAAACCTGGAATGATTAGGTGGTTTGCGAGATTTTTTTCAAGGCAGTAGCTTAAGTTCTTCTAAAATTAATAAAATAAATTTTAACTCGATTTTATATAAAAAATGAATTTAAATAAAAAAATAAACAATTGTCATCAATCACTCAACTACACATAACAAATTGCTATATATATATATATATACACACCACACCAAAGGAGAGACATTTTATAGTCAACTTGATTTTTTTTTCCTTTTTTGATTTTTTAGAATAATCATCTTGTCTTGGTAGTTGTTAGACCGCACGATAAGCATTTTAACCCAAACACAAGCGGGATTTTTTTGGGAGAAATTTAGGGTACATTTTCTTGGACTAGTTATTTATAGAAAAAATAAAATAAAACTTATGATGGATAGTGCCACGTCTTTCGGGGGCTCCACGGTAGGGTATACTTGGGCTTATGACCACCCCCAAAGCCTTAAAATATTGTGTTTTGGTCCTTGAATTTTAAGATTTATCAAAATAGTTATGCATTTTATCTAAAAAATAATTTGATTCCGGTCTCTATTTAATTTTCTATTTTCAAATTTGTCCTTGGAGTTTTTATTATGACTCCCCGTTTAAATTTTTTCTCTCAATTAGTGTGATTTTTCTTCTTTCAAATCAATCTTTTTATATCAATTTAATCTCTTAAATCTCTTAAATTCTAAGTCAAATCTTTATATCCATAATTGACGATAGATTCCGTCTATATTGTAGTTTTATGTTTTTTTGGAAACGATTTTTTGCAAAGAACTTGCTAAGGGATTTTAACAGAAAAGCCTCGAAGACCAAGAAATCGAAATTATTTTCATAAACAATTGTTGATGGTAAAATTGGATATTTTCAAGGTTAAATCTGGCCTCTCACTCATACATGGAAGAACACCATGCTCCGAGACCATTGAATCCCAACACCCCCGGGCTAATAAAAGAAATACCCTCCAAATTCACACTTGACACCATCCCTTCTCTTTCTCTCTTCACATTCCCCCCGCTTCCGCCGCCCTCACTTTGATAAAGTTAGCTTTATTTGTTAGTTGACAATTATTATTCAATATTGCAAATAAGTTTTCCATTACTCGAGGGAGAAGATTTTATTTTCTGTTATTCTTGATTTAGTCGTTGATTTAGTCGTTTACCATGATTCTAGGTCTGCAATCTTGGGTTGTTATTTCTGTTATTGTAAGGCTATTTAACAGCCATAAGCATCAATGAATAGATCAAGCATTACTCCCAGCTTTCTAGTGCAAACCGTTGATGTGTAAAGCTCTCTATTATTCTTGCATTTCAACAAACTTCTAACAAACCCAACAGAAAAATGGTGGTGCAGCACCCCGTGGCGGAAGCTAACGAGCAAAGCCCGTTTGGAACCCTTTCCCCCACTGAATTCTACGCCAAACACCAAGTCACCCACTCTTCCGAATACATAACCAACTCTGGGGGCTTCAAGCTCTTCACTCAATGGTGGGCCCCACTTCCTCCAACCAAAACAATTGGCTGCGTAGCCGTTGTCCATGGCTTCACCAGTGAATCCAGCTGGTTCCTCCAGCTAACCTCTATTCTCTTTGCTAAAAACGGGTTCTCTGTCTGTGCTATGGATCACCGAGGCCATGGCTTCTCTGATGGGATCGACAACTTGATGTATCATATCCCAGATATCAACCCTGTTGTGGAAGACTGCATGCAGTATTTTAAGACGTTCCGTGAGAATCACGCGCCAGATCTGCCGGCTTTTCTGTACTCGGAATCGCTGGGCGGGGCAATAGCCTTGTACATTACGCTACGCCAGAAAGGCGCGTGGGATGGGTTGATTTTGAACGGGGCCATGTGTGGGATTAGTGCCAAGATCAAGCCCCCGTGGCCTTTGGAGCATATACTGTCTGTAGTTGCAGCGGTGGTGCCCACTTGGAGAGTCGTCCCAACGCGTGGATCGTTGCTTGAGGTGTCGTTGAAGGAAGAGTGGAAGGCGAAGTTGGCGTTGGCGAGCCCGAAGAGGGTGGCAATGAGGCCACGAGCGGCTACAGCAGTAGAGCTTATCAGAGTATGCAAGGAACTTCAAGGGAGATTTGAGGAGGTGGATGTGCCTTTGTTGGTGGTGCATGGTGGTGATGACATAGTGTGTGACCCTGCCTGCGCCAAGGAGTTGTTTGAACGCGCTGCGAGCACGGATAAGACATTGAAGATTTACCCTGGCATGTGGCATCTGTTGGTTGGTGAGCCCGAGGAGAATGTCAATTTGGTGTTTGGGGATATGGTTGAGTGGCTAGAAAACCGTGCCAGACGAGGGGGTGTGGCCAACGACGGTGAAGCGTGAAGTCGCTCTTTGTTACTAGTATACTTTAATACTGTGGTATTTTAGCCAGGTGGTTGGTCATAAATCATAACATGAAGCAGGCTATGATCAACCTGAGATGTTACCGAAGTTGGGTGATGAAATTAATAAAAGGGATGGCTACATTGTGATGGGAAATTATTGCTTTGAAACTTGGATTTTTTATTTTGTTTTGTTTATGTGATTTCCAGTTATTAATAAGCTGGAAAGTAATTTGATTGTAATTGTTTTTTAAAATATTTTTTTATTGAAATATATTAAAATGATATTTTTTATTTTTTAAAAATTATTTGTAAAATTAGTGTATCAAAATGATTCAAAATACATTAAAAAATAATTTTTAATAAAAAAAAATTAAAAGTTTTATGGAGAACATTCTCATAAATTCTTAACCTAATTTGGGCTGTATTTAATATCAATCAGTTTCGATTAAATTTTGTTAATTAAGTGATAGCTTCACAGTCCGGTTGAGTGCCTTTAAAACTATAGGGTCAATTGAACAAATATTAAATTAATTATTATTAGTATGTTTTAATATTTTTGATGTGTTAAAGAAAAAAAATTACATTAAAAATATTATTAAAAAATATCTAAAAATAAATTTGTAACATAGTCAAAATAAACAGATACTAAATGGTTTAATTTGTAACTTGAATTCAAATTAATGGGAGATTCATTTTAATATTTTATTTATTTATTTTAAATGATTTGTTTTTATATATTTTTAAAATAATTAAAATAATATTTTTTATTGATCTGGATCAACTTAAATCTTGAATGAGGTTCAGTTTTATAAATATAGCTGTTCTAATTAAAAAAAATTATTTTAATGAATTAAAATGAGTACGTACTGTCTGGGATTTTGATTGGATTGCAACCGAAAGCTGATTTAGGTTTGTAATGTTTCCTCTTTGCATTCATGCAAGGCACTATGATTTGGATGAAATACACCAACATCAGCCCTTTTTGGTTTGTTGCAGTGGGTTGGCCAATCATTTTGCAAATAATACAAAAGAAATAATAGGACTAAGCAACCCAATTTTCCATTCCTTACCAAGCTGATTTGAGTGACAAGTGGAGAGGAGGAGAAGGAATAGATCAATGTGGACCATGTAAGATCACAGAAATTCAGTTGGATCATCCACTTTTTAGGGCAAAAAGGTCGAGTTATGAGATGTTGAGTGACAGATTTTTCATTAGGAAATTTTTTCAGGGAGCTTAGAGAAGTAAAAAATGAAGATTTTCCAAGAATTATTGAGAACTGTGTTGTTATTATTGGCTGCTGTATGAAGCCAGGAAGATCAATCATCTGTGGCCACTCTATTTTTGGGTGAAGATTCCTCAAGAGTTAACTGAGAACCGTGGCATTATTATCAGGTATGTATGAAGATGGAGAAGATCAATAACTTATGGCTACTCTTTTTTTGGACTAGTGTACTTTGTGAGCTGATCTACAAAGCAGCAGGAGTCATTTGGCTCGTACTACCCTGGGAGATGAGTTCAATGCCCAGAGGAGTGGAGGCTTTTGTACGGGAATGAAGGAGCTAGGGGGGTGTTTCTGATTAGCTAAACGTTTGTTTCTAATAAAACCACCATGGGTTTTTGAAGGACACGAGTATTCTTTACCCTTTATGATAGATGATTGGATAAGGACTTGAATCAACAGCATAAGGGGAAAACTCTTGCAAGTGGAAATGATGCTGTAGAGTTCACTGGCGCATAACTTTTTGTAGTTGGCACCCTCCTGGCCTTTAAATAGATTTCTGCCAGATTTGTTTCAGTTTGACAATCCCTATTACCTTACTGAGATCATTCACTTTGGTAGTTTTAAGGTGGTTTTTGTGGTCCAAGTTGTCGGTAAACAATGAAATATAGTGGAGTGACTGTGAAGAACTACATGGAACGCATGTGTTTTGAGAGTTATGATCCAGTAGATATTGCTCACCCCTCCCAACTTTTCTGGACTGTTAATTTCTTGAACTTTTTCTTCCTGTTAAATTTTTTATCAACCTCCCTAAGTCATTGCTTGTATTTGGGACAATTCTTGTTACTTCCCTTGAAATGATTGGATTCTACTTCATCCGGTAAGCTGAAAACTGAGGGTTCTAAATTCATTATTTTGACATGAATCCTTTCTCTTACAGCTTGTGTCGACCAAGACGAGGAATGATGCTGTTTTGGTAGGGATTAAGCCACTGAATCTGCTCTCTAGAGATAATATTTCAGAAGGTGGAATAGGGATTGTACAGTTTTCTTACTAGTGTATATTGCTAGAGTGTTACTGGCTCCTATTCTCAATAGGAAAATGATGTGATTTGTGATCAAATCTTATGGCATGCTTTTTGAGAGAGTGGAGTATGCTTAATGTTTCAATCCATCTTGAGATAATGCTATAACATAGGGGAGAAACATTTTATAATCAACTTGTCTTGTCTGATTTTTTTTCCTTTTTTGATTTTTTAGAATAATCATCTTGTCTTGGTAATTGTTAGACGACATGATAAGCATTTTAACCTGAACACAAGCGGGATTCTTTGGGAGAAATTGGGTACATTTTCTTGGACTAGTCATTTACAAAAAAAAAAAAAAAAATAAAACTTATGGTGGATGGTGCCACGTCTTTCGGGGGCTCCACGGTAGGGTATGCTTGGGCTTATGACACCCCCAAAGCCTTCAAGTCTTGTGTTTTGGTCCTTGAATTTTAAGATTTATCAAAATAGTCATGCATTTTATCTAAAAAATAATTGGATTCCGGTCTCTATTCAATTTCCTATTTTCAAATTTGTCCTTGGAGTTTTTATTATGACTCCCCATTTAATTTTTTCTCTCAATTAGCGTGATTTTTTTTCAAAACAATTTTTTTTTTATATCAATTTAATCTTGTAAATCTCTTAAATTCTAAGTCAAATCTTTATATCCATAATCGATGAGATCCCATCTATATTGTAGTTTTTTTTTTTTAGAAAACGATTTTTTTGCAAAGAAACTAAGGGATTTTAACAGAAAAGCCTCGAAGACCAAGAAATCGAAGTTATTTTCATGAACAATTGTTGATGGTAAAATTGGATGTTTTCAAGGTTAAATCTGGCCTCTCACTCATACATGGAAGAACACCGTGCTCCGAGACCATTGAATCCCAACACCCCCGGGCTAAGAAAATAAATACCCTCCCAAGCTCTCAACGAAATCCAAATTCACACATTCCACCATCCATTCTCTTTCTCTCTTCACATTCCCCCCGCTTCCGCCACCCTCACTTCTAACAAACCCAACAGAAAAATGGTGGTGCAGCACCCAGTGGCGGAAGCTAACGAGCAAAGCCCGTTTGGAACCCTTTCCCCCACTGAATTCTACGCCAAACACCAAGTCACCCACTCTTCCGAATACATAACCAACTCCCGGGGCTTCAAGCTCTTCACTCAATGGTGGGCCCCACTTCCTCCAACCAAAACAATTGGCTGCGTAGCCGTTGTACATGGCTTCACCGGTGAATCCAGCTGGTTCGTCCAGCTAACCTCTATTCTCTTTGCTAAAAACGGGTTCTCTGTCTGTGCTATTGATCACCAAGGCCATGGCTTCTCTGATGGGATCGACAACTTGATGTATCATATCCCAGATATCAACCCTGTTGTGGAAGACTGCATGCAGTATTTTAAGACGTTCCGTGAGAATCACGCGCCAGATCTGCCGGCTTTTCTGTACTCGGAATCGCTGGGCGGGGCAATAGCCTTGTACATTACGCTACGCCAGAAAGGCGCGTGGGATGGGTTGATTTTGAACGGGGCCATGTGTGGGATTAGTGCCAAGTTCAAGCCCCTGTGGCCTTTGGAGCATTTACTGTTTGTAGTTGCAGCGGTGGTGCCCACTTGGAGAGTCGTTCCAACGCGTGGATCGTTGCCTGAGGTGTCGTTTAAGGAAGAATGGAAGGCGAAGTTGGCGTTTGCGAGCCCGAAGAGGGTGGCAATGAGGCCACGCGCGGCTACAGCATTAGAGCTTATCAGAGTATGCAAGGAACTTCAAGGGAGATTTGAGGAGGTGGATGTGCCTCTGTTGGTGGTGCATGGTGGTGATGACATGGTGTGTGACCCTGCCTGCGCCAAGGAGTTGTTTGAACGCGCTGCGAGCACGGATAAGACATTGAAGATTTACCCTGGCATGTGGCATCAGTTGGTTGGTGAGCCCGAGGAGAACGTCAATTTGGTGTTTGGGGATATAGTTGAGTGGCTAGAAAACCGTGCCAGACGGGGGGGTGTGGCCAACGACGGTGAAGCGTGACGTCGCTCTTTGTTACTAGTATAGTTTAATATTGTGGTATTTTAGCCAGGTGGTTGGTCATAAATCATAACATGAAGCAGGCTATGATCAACCTGTGATGTTACCGAAGTTGGGTGATGAAATTAATAAAAGGGATGGCTACATTATGATGGGAAATTCTTGCTTTTAAACTTGGATTTTTTATTTTGTTTTGTTTATGTGGTTTCCAGTTGTTAACAGGGCTGGAAAGTTTGATTGTACTTTATCTTTTAAAATATTTTAAAGTTTGGTTGGAATTATTTTTTAAAATATTTTTTTTATCAAAACTATTTTTTTAAAAATTATTTTTGAGATTATTATATTAAAACAATTTAAAATATATTAAAAAAATAAATTTTAACAAAAAAAATAAATTTTAACCAAAAAAAAAAAAAATTTTTATGGAGAACGTTCTCATAAATTCGTAACCTAATTTGGGTTGTATTTAATATCAATCAGTTTCGGTTAAATCTTGTTAATTAAGCGATAGCTTCACATTCCGGTTGAAATGAGTGCCTTTAAAACTATAGGGTCAATTGAAAAAATATTAAATTAATTATTATTAGTATGTTTTAATATTTTTGAGGGGTTGAAGAAAAAAAAATTACATTAAAAAAATTATTAAAAAATATCTAAAATTTTTTTGTAACATAAACAAAGTACTCTCGAACAGATACTAAATGGTTTAATTTGTAACTTGAATTCAAATTAATGTGAGATTCATTTTAATATTTTATTTATTTATTTATTTCAAATGATTTGTTTTGATATTTTTTTTAAAAAAATTAAAATAATATTTTTTATTAATCTAGATCAACTCAAACCTTAATGAGGTTCGGTTTTATAAATGTAATTCTTCTAGAAAAATTGTTTTGATAAATTAAAATGAGTACGTACTGTCTCGGATTTTAATTGGGTTGCAACCGGAAGGTGATTTAGGTTTGTAATGTTTACTCTTTGCATTCATGCAAAGCACTATGATTTGAATGAAATACACCAACATCAGCCCTTTTTGGTTCGTTGCAGTGGGTTGGCCAATCATTTTGCAAATAATACAAAAGAAATAATAGGACTAAGCAACCCAATTTTCCATTCCTTACCAAGCTGCTTTGAGTGACAAGTGAGGAGGAGGAGGAGGAGGAGGAATAGATCGATGTGGACCTTGTAAGATCACGGAAATTCAGTTGGATCATCCTCTTTTTAGGGCAAAAAAGTGGGGGAGACAGAGGGAGGATATTCCTTTCTCTCATTTTAGAGTTTGGCATCTCTCTTTGCTCATTGCTTGCAACTCGAAAAATGGATGAGGTATTCAGTAGGATGGGTGGTAAGGTTAAATCCTCCATAACAGATTCCACTATCATGTCTATGCTGCACTCTAGAATGGACAAGGCACATGAAAGAGTCCACTCCAAGGAAGGAGTTATTGCACGTTTACATGAGATATCAAAGTTTTACGAGTTGGCAGTGATGCAGTTGGAAGGGTGTCTGAAGTTTGTTCTTGAAGAAGCTGACAGCAGTCTTGAAAGCAGTGATGAAGAAGCTTTAGGGGACTTGGCAGAAATCAGAGACCGTCTTGAAGGCCGGCTTATAGAAACTGAGCTGGCCATCGCAGAAAAGGATAGAGAGTTAACTGAGAGGTTAGAAAATGAAATGAAGCTCAGGCATGAATTGGAACTCAAAGAAAGAGAATTGGAATCTTTACGTGCCAATCTGGAGCTTGAGAGAACAAAGACCGATGTCATTGAGGAGCAGGTTCTTGGCAATCTGGTAAGTGGCGATGGGAATAGAGATGAAGGATTTTCTGAGCTGAAGGATTCAGTAGATCAGCAGGTGTGGAATATCAAACAGCAACTTGACCCTGAAGATGAAAATATTGATAAGAGGAGATATCATGGTTTTGAAAGCTTGAGGGTTGAGCAGATGAGCTCAGACATGGACATCTTAAAAGAAACCATGGGTCTTGCTTTTGAAAAGATGCAGAATGCCATTTTCTTGTCGGAGTTGGAGCCGACTGAGCAACAGTTAGGGTGGACAATTGAGAAAGCTGTAATAGTTATCCTGATCAAAGGTTTCATGGGGGATATCCAGGAGAATTTCACAGCAGAAGTAAGGAGGTGGCAGAAGCAAGTTTCCATAGGCTTGAGCAAGCATTTGGCGGATTTGATGAAAGAGATAACATGCTTGCAAGACGAACTAGAGCCTCTTAGCATCTCCCACAGCAGTCGCGAGAGCAGGATTTCTACGAAAATGAAAGGGAAGTTTTCATCAGAAGGGGACATTTCTTATACCCCTGACGATTTCACTGTAAGAGTTGGAACAATAGACCAGATGAAGCAGCTGAACGTAGAGGATTCTGAAGAAGACAGCGCGCACTACGTTTCTAAGATGATAAAGAGTCATGAAACAATCATCAGGAGAAAAAGTGAAGAGCTTAAATTACAGAAACTAGAAATTCTCAAGGAAAAAGGGTGTACATGCTATAGGAGATCAGAAAAGGGCCCTGTTAGTCCAAGACAAAGATTCCGAGATGTTACTGCAAAACTGGGAAATTTACTCGACTGGAGGGAAAACCTTGATGCATCTTTTGGCTACCATGGAGGTGAAGATCACGACGAAACTTCTTCAACGAAGATGCTGTATCATTTTGATATGAAAGATCATGGCACTGACGCTTTGGAGAAGTTGAATAGCATCTCAATTTCTCATGATGCAAATGAGAAACTGCATAATGTAATAAGAAAGCTGGAAATGGAGAAAGAAGATACAAATTTGCAAAATGTGATAGTAGAAGACACTTACATTACTCTTTTGGAAGGCTTAGTACATGAATGCTGCGCTGAGTTACGTAGTTATGACATTGCGATCCTGGTAAGAGAAGGTATATATGAACATATTTTGAAGGAAATTGTCAACGAGTGCGATGAGAAAATGCAAGGTGATAAGATTGAAGATCAGATTACAGAGGAGATGTTTTATCTTGTCTCCAGAGAGGCACTGAAGGATTGTTGCTGTACTCTCGACTCCGTGTTAACTGAGTGCCGGGATGCCAGAGCTGAAAGGAATTGTTTTCAAGAACATGCTTTAGAGGGAACAACAAGGGAGGAAATATTGTCAACCTTGTTCACAGAAAATTTCAAGGAATGGAATGAGGCTGTAGAACGGTGTGACGGTGAAAGCATAGTTAAGGAAGATATTGATCGGATTGCCTTTGAAGAGACCATCAGAGACATGGCAAGCACTCGCATAGTGAGCAAATTCAAAGAGTTGAATTATCCTGGGAATAGTGTGGATTGTGTTGCACAGGGTAATAGTTTTTTCGAGGACGTAGAATATTCAGTGAAGGAGGATGTCTTTATGGTTTTCCTTAAAGAAATGTCCAAGGAATGGAAGGCAGAGATAGACTCCTATGATTATGAAATCCTCCTCAGAGAAGAAATTTTCATATTAATTGTTGTGGAGGCAATGGCAGAAACTCGTACCATTTCTGGGGAAACTACAGCCCAGGATCGGTTCAGAATATTG